>NC_058064.1:1187500-1500000 GCF_020085105.1 Siniperca chuatsi
ACTCGTCTGGAACCCGAATGCGGCCTCGTTGCTCTGCGATGAGGGAAAATGAACAGAGACGAGTGCAGACTGACCGGAGCTCTTTATAAACCAATAAAGCTTTAGAAAACACAACTAACACCTTTATCTAAAATCAGTGTGTCTGAGATCCTTAATGTGTCCGTTCATTTGAAAAAACAACTTTATTATAAAAGCCCTTTATTTTTTCTTTCTCCTTAATTTACAAATTAAATGGGATTTTTACATTTCTCGTTTCTCTCTTTTGAAAGCGTGACAATCACCGAAACCTTTCACTCTGGACATTTGGGAAGATTTTACTTCTCACACTTCAATCTGAAGTATTTTTCCGCTGTGCTATCGCTGCCTTTATTTTAATATGAATGAAGGATGTGAGTTTTTCAGTCTCCGCAGCTCTGCGCTTGGTTTTCATTAAGCTTGTTAATAAAGCTTTAGTGATTCAGAGCCCGTTGAAATGCTGCCTCCTCCTCTGAGGGCGGACGACCGGCTGCTTCACTTCGAACCGCCTCGATTGTCCTTCAGAGATCAGACGTCTGCTGGAAACAAAGTGCGTTTGGTGCGTTTAGGTAGCGGCTAACAGGACAGGGAGGATCTGTATTTTGATTTTTATGAGAAGACTGTGGTCGGGGGAATTCACCCTGACGCATCTGATGAGGTGTAAACTCTTCATGAGGGACTTAATCAATATTTTCTTTGGGCATGTACGTGGTGATTCTCCGAGTCTATTTGTGTCAAAACACGGAGCTGTTTTTAGACGTATTAAATTCAGTCTGTGCCGGAGCTCTCTGGGAGTTTCCACACAATCCCTCAGTGTCACTGGAAGCACTGCAGGCCAGAAACATGATGTAGTGAAATCCTGACAGCGGGATCCTGTCGCTGCTCCAAAGAACTCACATTATACACCGAGTGTGCAAAACTATCGACTCGCACTATTCTCTGTTTCTGTACATATATGTAGTCATACGGAAGCCCGTTCCTGCCAAGGAAAGAAATCAATTTAAATCTTAGTAAGTTAAAATTAAGACTTTTTGTGTCTAAATGATGAGATACTGAGTTAAAATTTTAAGATATTAAGTCAAAATTTGTCATGATTTTAATTAAAAAGTACAAATTTTGACTTCCCGTGATTTTTAATATGTTTATCAATCTTCTTCTTACATATTAAAAGGGAAAATCTGGTGTGCAAAATAAGGGGGGGTCACAGGAGGTCTCAAACCCCGTAACCAAAAAATAAAACATATTTTATTTTTCTTTATACTGTGAGGTTTATTTGATGAACAGTGAGGACAGTGAACACAGCTCGTATAATCGTGACCAGCGGTGGAAAGCAACGAGTACATTTACTCGAGTACTGTACAGTTTGGAGGTACTTGTATTTTACTTGAGTATTTCCATTTTATGCTACTTTATACTTCTACTGCACCACATCTCAGAGGGAAATATTCTACTTTTTACTTCACTAAATCGATTGTGAAACTTTAGTTACCAGATTCAGATTATTAATACAAAATATAATCAACTAATACATGATGATGTATTATTATACATTGAGCTAATCAGCAGAATATAAAGTCATTAAAATGAGCTCCACCTTCAGGAGCTGCAACATTAAAGTGATGAACACATGAATGCATCAATAATTATAATCCAGTAATATGATATATATTATTCTGCATGATGAGTACTTTACTTTGGGACTTTAAGTATATTTGGATGCTAACACTTTTGTACTTTTACTTAAGACTTTGAATGCAGGACTTTTACTTGTGACGGAGTATTTTTACACTGCGGTGTACTTCTTCCACCTCTGCTTACCATTAAATCCTGGTGTTTTGTCAGAAGATTTAAATAATTAACAGGTCTGAAATAGATTGAGATCATTGTGGGTAACAGATCATTTAACATGTAAGGGTTTTCACTAACATGCTTCATTTGACATGCGAGATGGAAGATTGTGATGTTGGAACGTGTGTCGGATGTAGCTGTGTTTTGGTATTTCACACGCTGGGTAAATCTATAAATTACTGCCCTCATTGTCTTCATTCACCTGGCCTCTTTTTATATTTCAGCTTTACTTTGAACCCTCTGCTTGAGTTCACCGTGTTCTCAAACAGTAAATGAAACAAACGAGGCAGTGAACCAGTAAAAGAGGCTTAAATATTCATGAAAATGAGTCCAAGGCAAACACACAAGGAGATCATGTGATTCAGCTTAAATGGTAACAATAGTCTGAGAAAAACCACCACAAAACAAGAGGAGTCACAGACCACACAGCGAGCGTACACACAATCCACATTCATAAGCTATAATTCACAACAATCAGCCTCAGTCTGAATCTGCTCTGCATGTGCAACATTTGGTTTGGGATCAGTGTTAATAAGCAAATTGTTGTATTATGATTTCAAAGAGGTTTCACAATCAGACTGTATTATGAATGAGTGCCTCTGGCAGACTGATGGAGACGTCCTGATTGGTGGATTTATTAAAAATGGCTGTTCTCTGGCTCTCTGAACACACTCAGGAGCTGATTATTGCACCAAAAAAAACACACTTTCCCATGCTGCTCAGTTGGCATGAGTGGAGAATACAGTTCAGCTGCATGTCCTGTGTTAACCTCCATTGTATATTGCAAACAGTTGTGCTAATAAAGTCCATATTTAAAGGAACATTTTGGGAAATGTGCTTTTTGTAGTCTGACCCAGAGTCAGACATTTCAGATGGATATCAGTTTCATCTGTGTGTGTCCAACACAGAGATCGATCCAGGACATGCTTAGCATAGCTTAGCATAAATACTGGAAGTAGAGGGAAACTGTTAGCCAGTGTAGCCACAAAAAAACTGACATCAATGTTAGGTGTTTATAGCTAGTTGATGTTACAAACACCTAGCTTATCCGACATTGTTATTACTTGTTATAATGACATTATCATTATTTGCTACATGTAGCTGTATGTTAGCTGTTTGCAGCTAACCGGTGTTACACCAGAGAGTGTTTGGCCTAGCTTAGCATAAAAACTGGAAGTAGAGGAAAACTGTTAGCCAGTGTAGCCACAAAAAAATTGACATCAATGTTAGGTGTTTATAGCTAGTTGATGTTACAAACACCTAGCTTATCCGACATTGTTATTATTTGCTGCATGTAGCTACCTGTATGTTAGCTGTTTGCAGCTAACTGGTGTTACATCAGAGAGTGTTTAGCCTAGCTTAGCACAAACACTGGAACCAGAGGGAAACTGTTAGCTAGTATAGCCACAAAACAGGTAGCATAATCAATGTTAGGTGTCTATACCTAGTATCCAGTGTTGCAGCAGAGAGTGTTTAGCCTAGCTTAGCAGTTAAATAGCAGTTGCATTAATGTTGGTTGTTAAGCTAACGTAGCCTGCTGCCTCTCAGTGCTGAGCAGACTTTTCTTTAAGTAGGCTAAATCTGTTTTTAAGTAGACTTTTTTAGCTGTGTTAATTATTCAGCTTTTTATTTCGTAAATGTGATAACTGAAGTGCACAAAAATGATATCAAAAATACATACAGTCATAATGGACCAAAAAAAAAACGCAATGTAAAATATTCTCACTGATCCTTGAAAGTGCGTCTGTCAGTTTTGTTTTTGAGTTAAATACGACCAATGGGATGCTCATGTTGCTCTGTGTCTGCTGGGTGTGGAAGCAAGAAGCTGTTTGCTAATAAGCACTTTATAATAATAATAATACTAATAAGTTAAATGTTTTGTTTTTAACTTGTTACTTGCCCCCCCAAAATGTATTGTGCAGCAAATCTCAGCGGTTACCGAAACAGCCTCTGCCAGTCAACACAGTAATTGTTAAAAACACTAAAATAATAATGGCTTCTAATTTCTCCTAAAAGCTGATGTATCACAGTTTTACAAATTCAGCTTTTCTACCAAGTATTTCCTGGTATCTCCACTGTTGGCTCCATCAGAGCTCTTTCACCAGACGCTTTATAAGAATTTATACCTGCACACACACAGTACACATCAGTAAATTACTGCTCCCAGCATGCCGAGCAGCCAGAGTGCAGATGTAGGCCTAATTATAGAGAGTACTCCTGAAAGAAACTAATCCTCCCCGGTCTTGGAGAGCTTTCAGTCCCAGAGGAGGCTCCTTGACTCATCAGCCTGTAAATCAGCGCCCCATTGGCTCGAGCTCCACTTCCTGCCCCCACGGCGGGCCTCACACTCTCCGAATCACCTCGAACCCCGAGGACTCGAGCCGCGGGGAGGCCACGTATATTTGCTTATCTTGCACTGTTGGAGACCCTGGAATCTGCACGGAGTTCTTTTAGGTGAATATTTTGGGCCTTTTGAAATGTGGAGCTGTAAAAACTTCCAGTCCCACACCAACAGTGCCGACAGTTAAGATGCCGACTGTGGGATTTTGCTAACCGAGTGTGAAACATGTGGCTGCAGCGTTCAGGAGAAACCGTTTGAAGTCTTTTCAAAATTTAGAGCTGACAAAGACGATTACTTACTACATCTAGAAATAGCAATCAGAGAGACATTTCCTTTTTTTTGTTTTAATTTAGTGGAAAGGAGTGCAGGCTGTATGTTGGCTTTGTTCTCGTATCACTCCAGAAAACCAGCTGTGGATTCATCCTAAAACTTTACACTGCAGCTTCAACCCTCCTGAAAATGTTCTGCTACCCACGAAGGATGAAGGAAGGAAACAAGTGGAAGAAGTACTCATATCATCTTTTACTTAAGTAGCAACACCACTCTGTAAGAATACTCTGTTAAACTCCTGCATTCCACTAAAGTAAAAGTACACAAGTATTATCAGCACAATGTGCTTTAAGTGTTAAAGTAAAAGTACTCGTTGGGCAGAATGGTCCCTTTCAGATAGTTTTATTATCATATATATCCCATTATTACTGATGATTTAACACATGAGCAGCTCATTTTAACTACTTTATATTCTGTTGGATAGTTTAATCTGGAGCACTGTATCATGTTTTATAAATTGATCGTATGTTTTGTGACTCCAGCTGTCAGATTTAGTGCAGTGAAAAGTAGAATATTTGCCTCTGAAAAGTAGCGGAGTAGAAGTGTAAAGTGGCATAAAATTGAAATACAAGTAGAGTAAAAATACCTCAAAATTGTACTTAAGTACAGTACTTGAGTAAATGTACTTTCCACCACTGGGAAAGACAAAATATAAAGAATAAGAAAGTACAGATAGGTAGCATCATCATTCTGCACATAACGTAACTTTGGGGCAAGTCCAAGTCAAGTTACAAGTCGGGAGTTAAAACACCAAAGTCACACGACAACACAAACAAACGAACCGATCGAGGCAGCGATGGACCAGCGACTCCCGGGTTCTGCCCGGTAAAAATACTGTTTTTATCAAAGGAGTCTGGCACCGCAGCATCCCCATACTGTGTATCTGACTCCGCTTTACGCCAGCTACCAGGATCTGGCCTTTCATGTCATGTCATTGTCTCCGCTCATCTCATTTGCTGCTTTTGAAAAGTGTCATGAAGGACTCTTTGATTTGGCCAGGCGGCTCTGACCGTCCTTTCACCTGGTGCCACCCATCGGATGGACAAAACCCATCCTGTCATCCGTAGGCGCTGTCCGGCTTCGTGTGCACGCTGCCCTAACTGCCTCTGATTTTTGGGGGAAGCTTGGTACAGCGAGTAGAGTTTATCGAAAGGATCTTGCACAAAACACTTCACATTAAGATTTTCCTTAAAGTCCTAGTTAAGGTTTCCTTAAAATAAAATCGGTTACACAAAACACCCTTAAGGCTTCTCCTTAAGATTTCCTTAAAAAGTATTTAAGGTTTTCTCCTTATCTTGGTCTTACACTTAAGGAATCCCTTAAAGTCAGTTAAACTGTTACACAAAAGCCCTTAGCAACCAAAGTAAGGAAAAAAGCCTAAGGTACCGCTGACTCTCTTAACCGCAACATGGCTGAGTTTAATGCCGATAAATGAAGAAAATTACATTTTGTATAGAATCCATTTTGTTATTAAATTCTTCATTTATAGCACATTAGGTTACAGTCCAAACGAGAAGCTAGTTATGGCATTAAGCCTGCTGCATGTTAGCCCGCTAGGCTATAACGTTAACCGTTACAGTCTAGTTTATCTGCAGCTTAAATACTTAATGTGTAATGAAATCAGCAATAAATAAATAACTCGTTAGAAGAAGATGTAAGAGATTTCTTGTTGACCTTAACGGTTACTTCAAGTGCTGTGAGATAACTAAGTTATTCTGACCAGTTTGGTTGGATTCCTTCCTGAAGCAACTTAGTGATCTCTTTGTTTTGGACCTCTTCACCAGACTTCTTGAATACATCTTCATCACAATTCGTTGTTCTCTGTTTGCTGTTGTTTGCAGATCAAACTTCCTCCAGACGTATAATTTGGCTTTCTTGTCTTCTTCTCTTCTGCCATTTTTTGTACTATACAGGCCGACTTTGTGAGACAACAGGTAGCGATCACGAGTGCCAGTGCAAGCAAACAAACGGCCTCCAATCTCTTTCGAAGCAGAAATGCCTTAACGTTTTTCCTTAACTAAGGGATTCTGGAAGTAAGTTCCTCAGCTAAGGAGAAATTAAGACTTAAGTGTCAAACTTAAGGAGAAAACTTTTGGTGTTTTGTGCAACCGGCCCCTGAAAATGAAACGTCCTTGATGACATCACCTACTGCTACTTCAAGCCGATGGTTCATGCAGCGCCACACAAAAACGCCGGGGAGTTTACCGCACAGCTGGCTAGCAACGCCCGCTGTTCCCCCTGTCCTGCCCGATGCCCCGTCACAAGCAACAGAAACTAGACACCGATCGAAACAAATCCTCAGTGAAATGTCTTTCAAGGCCTTGGTGATGCACCTGCAGCTGTCCCATGCAGCTCAATCCCGAATGCTTCAGGGATAGCATCCGCTAACGCTGAGCGTGGACGCACAGCTAGCACACTAATGGTGGTCGATTCCCTGATGATTGAAAACACACTGTTTCCTGTTATTTTCTTTTCCTTCATCAAATCTGCAATGCGATCGATTATTACTCTGCACGTTTTACTGGAGAGCAAGACCCGGCCCACACTTAGTCTGAGTCCTGAAGTGTGCCCCCGCCTTGAGGGGAGCGGGGGAGTACTGGTGCAAACCTGTCCAGCCTGGGAACGAGCTCTCTGTGGTGGGGGTGTCAGCGTGTCAGCCAGGTGTGTTTCCTCAGGAGCGGCAGGTCAGTCCATTTACTACTGCAGTACAACAGAGGACGTAGTAAATGACAGGACTAAGGATCAATTAGTTGATCATAAGCAGAGTTTTCTGTTGAGCAGCTGCTTCAGGAGTCTGTGATGTTAAAGGCACCACCAGTATCTGAGTTTTAGTTCAGACGCAGTACTAGAAGCACTGTACTGAAATACAATGTGGAGGTACTTGTACTTTACTGCAGTATATCCATTTACACGACTCAGATTCAGATTTAACAAACAAAACATGTGATCAGTTTATTAAATATGGTGCATTTTCACAGATTAAACAGCTCAACAGTTTATAAAGTAGTTAAAATTTGCTCCACATTGACCAACTACAACAGTCCATTTAATTCATCAATAATACTGATCCTGTAATATATAAGTACTAAAACACTGACAGGAGCCATTCTGCATATTTACTTTATGCTCTGTACTTTTACCTAAATTACCTAAAAGGTTAAATGCAGGACTTTTACTTGTAATGGAGAGTTTTATAGTGTGACACTGCGACTTTTACTCATGCAAAGGATTTGAACTTCTTCTTCTACTGAAAAAATCTCCAAATCAGCCTTCAGTCAGCGTCAATCCACCAGATTATTTTGGCAGATCCTTTGAAACCCCATCCGCTCGCTGTCCTCTCAGTCAGCAGTGAGAACATGAACTCCCTGCAGCTTCACCTGAGCAGGTAATAATCACGTTTGATTCATACCTGCCTGTCAGATTCCATGAAGACTCCTTTTCTTCTGTCGTCAAAGCAGAGCGGACGCACCCCGAATCAAACTGCCTCGGAGACTCTGCAGGTAATTGCCGAGCTGTCGGTCTTTGAAGTTCAGGGGAGCGTTTGTTTCGCTGATCAACGTCATTGTTCACTGAGCAGAACATAATAACAGGGAGGCTAACGCATCCTGCAGGCTAACACTGACTGTTTACGATATTTATCACAATTAAAGCTCAACATCCCAATTAGACAGCAGAGAGTGGGGCCATGGTTCAGGCTGGTTCAGTGGGAACACAGTGCATGTAATGAAATCTGTTCCTTTGTAGTGTTAAACAGGGAGGGGTCCCACTGACATCAGAGTACAGGTGAGACCACAGGTAGGTAAACACATGACTGACAGACTGAACATTTCTTTTGTGACGGGGCGAACTCTTTGGACATGTTGCCTGAACAGTAACAAGTACAGTGCACACACCAGACTTCGGTTTTATTTTACAGTATTATATTTTGCCCGGAGCCCCAGAAAACAAGCAGAATACTGACCCACCATCTATTATTATTATTATTATTATTATAAAGGTATTAAAACTAGATTTGACACAAGGCTCTTCTGCATATTCATAAAGAAATATACAGTTCATTAAATGACCACAAACTAAATGCCACACAGTGAATCTGGGCCCTTTGAAACAGGTGTGAAACTTACTACGACAGAGTATTAAAATCTCGTAAAATTAACATTTTCTTTAAATATTACGACTTTATTCTCAAAATCTCAGATTTTCTTTCCTTCCCCTAATACTCCGTCGTCAGTTAATAAAACAAGCAAAACAGATTTATAAAATCACTATTCACCAACCACTTCTTTACCAAGAGTTTAAAGCTCTCAGTTCACCTTCTTTGTTTTTGGGTCGAGGCAAAAGTCTTAGCGGCCAATATCTCCAAACCTCAACACTGAAACTGTCGTATCTGCACTGCTAACGAGCTGCTTTTTTATTCTGAGCCCCCCAGAGACCAGTGAGCGATATCTCCACCCCCCCCCATCCTTTGTTTCTTCTTCACAAAGTCTGCTCGTCAGCTGCAGAAGGATTAGCAGCTTTACTTTCCACCTCGTTACATAAAGGAGGCACTACTTCCTGCTTTGGTACTGGACGCAAACCGTGAGGTGCTGAATCGTCCAATATGAACGTAATTACGGGATACTGAGCTTTGAACGTCCAGCTACCCCCAATGTCCGTGAGTCAGTGATGGAAAAACCACTGCTAGTGAATGAAGTCCAGGCAGCAACTGTGTTCCCTCCAAAACATATTTGGCAAAGCAAATTAGTAGACAAGGTGGTGGCCAGACACCGTACGGGAGAAAAGGTGGGCTTCTGTGATTTACTGTAGGCGCACTGACCCTTCAGCGGGCAGGACACGCTCAGTAACAGACACTTGGACCGGGAAACATCCGCTTGAAACCGGAGCGTTTGGTTGCAGCTTAAACACGAACGCAGCACAAATAAAAATCATCTCGTTTGGCTCGAACCCTTCGCTTTTTACTCGGACCACCTGCAGTCTGCCCGCTGTTCGCTCTCCACCTGGTCTGTTCGTACACTACACGTTAGCTAGCACGAGACCTTAGCAGAGCGTTTCAGTTAAAGCCCTGAGGTCACATGCTCATAGTGCGGTGTGCAGTATATATATATATATATATATATATATATATATATATATATATATATATGTGTGTAATGTTTTATTAACCTACACAAATGATCCCACACCAGCCTGCTTCTCATTAACCGTCCAGCAGCTGTTTTGGGCCAAACCTGGCAACACGGCACCGGTGAGTTAAATAGGTCTGCCATCTTGTTTATGAATAGTGAGGCTGTTTTGAGTATTTTAGAAATGATGTGTATTGGCTGCATTATCATATAATTATTAGCTGCCAATGAGTAACCCTGCTTTAAGTGAAATTTTAAGAGTGAAGTCTTAAACTTTAAGTGTTTTTGCTCTTGAAGTGTGATTTTTAATTAGACGTCGTACTGTTCAGCGGGACAAAACACATTTTAGTCCTCACCACCACTATTTAAATACATGTTTTGCTCTGTAAAGAGCATTATGTTCTCCTCCTGCAGAGTTTTTAAACAGACCATCCAGACGCATTAAGTAAGTGCTAAGAGGAGTTTCTGTTGGCTCTGCTGTGCATCACTGAAGTGTGGGTGGTTTCTCTTCACACAGACTCTCAGTCAGTCCAACAGGCCACGCCAACATCCGTCAAAGCCAAACACACTTCTACTCTTTACTCTGTGAACACACACTCACTGCCAGATACACCTGAGAGCCAATCAAACGACACTACAGCAGATTAAAGCTCTGGACACGCATCCACACTGAGGCTGTGTTTAACTTAAATGTCGAAAAGGAAGCTTTGTGAAGCTAAAAACAGCCTTTATTTTATCCCGTTATCTCGGGATGACAGCAGTATTTATTACAGCTTACTTATATCATTACATTTGTCCTGAGGGTGGCACTAAGTGGTGGTTAATGGTGGTGTTGAACCAAGTCTCAGAGGGGAACAAAAAAAGCTATTTTGCTCTCCAATTACTTAATTTGTGCTCACTCAAGAACAAAACAAATATAAAAGACATAATTGTTTAACGGGCAAAATCCAGCGTATATCCACATACAGGGAAGCCGAGAAGAGCAATAGTTGCATATCGTGAGTTAATTATCTCTTTATCTTGGGAAGACAACTTTATCATCAGAGGATGAAAAGATAATTAACTCATGATCTTGAGATTATGGGATAAAATAAAATGATTGCAAACATGGTCGTTCTGGGCTTCCATATCTGTATATTTCTGTGTTGCACATGTAACCAGCTGGATGTAACTGACCTGTCTGTACTGCAGTCGGGACACTCTCACGTAAAAACCTCTTCATATGAAACAGTGAGCATTTTTATCACAAAATGTCTTTACAAACTTCTAGCAGATTTATGCATGAAATTAAATAAAACAAAGATATTACTCCGTTCACTCTACACTTGTTAAAGTATCGCATACGTAAACAAAGCAAAGAAAATTCATATCTCTCCAAATACCCATTAAAGCCCCCCGTAAAGTTTTGCACATACTGTACTTTAATAACATGTCGTCATGTTGTACATATTCTTTATTATTTTCTTTTTGTTTAATATTCTTGAAGATCTTATCGTCAGCGTTATAGTTACGATTCTTGACCTGCAGTACTTGCTTTATGTTTCTTTATAATTCTTTATATTTCTACTATGTTTATTGTCAGGCATCAGAATACCAAAGTTCATTCCCCGTCTGTGTAAACCGGCCTGGCATTAAAGCTGATTCTGACTCTGAATGACAACAGGAAGTCATGGACAGGAAGTTAAGCTCGCAGTTTTGCAACAAGTTAATAAAATAAAACAATCATTAAACTTCCTGTTAAAACACAGAGGATTCCCTCATATAGGACAATGCATGAACTCTATATAAAACCGCATTTAATCCTATGAAAACATTAACAACACTTAGGAAGAGCACCAACATCACAAAACGTCACGTGCAGCTGGCCGATATCAGCAAAACAATGTCCGATGCAGCATCGCAGCCAGCGGTGGCAGAAGTACTCAGCTCATGTACTTCAGTGAAAGCAGTCAGTGGAGAAAATCAATCAAATCAAAAAGTACCAAAGCATCAGCATCAGGATGTACTTAAAGTACCAAAAAGTTAAAGTACTCATTATGCAGAATAATTAAATTATTGGATTATAATTATTGATGCATCAGTGTGTTCCTCATATTCTGATGGTTAACTCGTTTATTTCCCCCGGGATCAATATCTTAATCTGTAATAATACATCAGAATTTATTAGTTGATTATATGTATTGATGTATTATTAATCTGAAAGTAACTAAAGTTATTAAATACATGTAGTGGAGTATGAAGCAGCAGAAAGTGTAAAAGTACCTCAACATTGTACAGTACTTGAGTAAATATACTTCACAGCTGTATATAAAAACAGAGGACAAGAACAAATATAATGATTGATATTAATACTGTAGGAAGTGTGCTCCTCATTAACTGACCTCAGTGGAAACAACATCCTGGAACTTCAGTTCCTGCTGTTACTGTAACTTAACGAGTCGACGCCCGCTGAGTCTGCACATCTTCCCATAATCCCTTGAGGTGAAGTTATTGACACGTGCACGTCTGCGTGTCAACGTGTGTCGTCGGCGTCTCACTGCTGACAGACGGAGACGTCACCTTCTGAGTCACCTCTCTGTCATTTACACGGTACGTCTCCTGTTGCTAGGAGACGGAGAGACTCTGCATCCTCTCGCTCACGACTCATCGCTTCCTTTATCCTCCTCTTTGAGCAGCGTTTAGCATCCAGCAGCTATTTTAGCTCGTTTGGCTCTAAACACCAGCGTCTATTGTTGCTCTGCACTAAGTACGACAGCAGTAAAAGTGGGGAGACCTCAGCAAAGCTGGAAAAACATATAAAGAGCTCAGACTGTGTTAGAGGCAGCTCTGGCAGCAGCAGCTTTTATTTCCTGACATTTTATGACCTCTGTCATTTTGGTCTGCGGCGATGTGCCTGTGGTCAGTCACTGTCTTCCTCCACTTATCCTCCATAATTCATCACTTATAGGACTGGCAGACGGCGAGAGCAGAAATGCTCGACATAAATACGACAAAACTGCTTTCTGTGGCGGGAAACTGAAATCTAAACGTGTGCGAATGTTCAAACGCAGAGCTGGACTTAAAATCTCTGAAACAGGGTTAGCTTGGCACCCGATTCTGAATTAGTTTTAGTCTTTGACGAAAACGTACGTTAGTTTCGATCCAAATTTAGTCATTTGATTTTCGTTGGTTTTAGTCACAAAAACGAAAGACATTTTAGTCTCATTGTTGTCCCGCACTGAGGCCACAGCTGTCGCCATCTTTGTTGTGTACAGTTACCGTGGTTACAGCTGTCGCCATCTTTGCTGTGTACAGTTACCATGGTTACAGCTGTCGCCATCTTTGCTGTGTACAGTTACCATGGTTACAGGTGTCGCCATCTTTGTTGTGTACAGTTACCGTGGCTACAGCTGTCGCCATCTTTGCTGTGTACAGTTACCGTGGCTACAGGTGTCGCCATCTTTGTTGTGTACAGTTACCGTGGCTACAGGTGTCGTGTCCATGTGATACAGACTGACTCTGCTCAGTAAAACCCGTTCTCATTATAAACTCTGAACTGTTCCTGCTCACCTAGCATTAGCATTAGCACAGCTAGCTGATCACTCAGCTGCTGATTCACTAAAATACCGTTCACTGTCTAGAGAGGAGAAGCTAAAACATCTGGAGGAAGATTTATTTCACTGCATTTATCTGACGGCTTCAGTTACTTTACACATTCAGATTTTTACACAAAACACATGAAGAGTTTATAAAATCTGATGTTTTTTTTATAAATTAAACAGTTTATACAAGTTCAGCTGAAACGATTAGTCGACTGACAGGAAATGAATCAGCAGCTGTTTTGATGTTTGGAGTCGTTTCTCCTGTAAATCCCTTCCTGGCTGCAGCTGCTCAGATGTGCAGATCTGCTGCTTTTCCTCTGAACGACTGTAATAACTGTAATGTTTGTTAATAACGTCGAGCTTTGGACTGTCGGTCGGACACGACGACACGCTGAAGGCGTCGCTTTGGGCTCTGGGTCGTCGTGACGGCGTTTCTCACCGTTTTCACCAGTTTTCCAAACCGATCGATCGATGGATCGACGGAGAAAAGAATCGGCAGATGGATCCAGAATGAAAAGCATCATCAGCTGCAGTCCGATACAAACCGGTTCAACATGAGCTCCAGCTCCACCAGCTGCAGCAGCAACATCCTGCTTTACATTAATGCACGAGGAATAATAACCTGATGATAGAATATATAACAGCACAGCAGCCACAGGGACGCTGCACTGCTTTAATGCTTTAAGGGCTTTTTCCTGATCACACTCTCACACTTTCACTGCAGGACTTTTACTTGTAATGGAGGATTTTTCCATTGTTGTATTAGTACTTTTACTTAAAGGTCCAGCGTGGAGGATTTAGTGGCATGTAGCGCTGAAACTGCAGTTTGCAACCATTTGAATCCCGCTCGCCTCACCCTCCTCTTCCAAGCGTGTAGGAGAAACTACGGTGGCTGAGAAACGTGAACGGCCCAATCTAGAGCCAGTGTCTGGTTTGTCCATTCTGGGCTACTGTAGAAACATGGCGGCCTCCATGGAAGGGAACCCGCTCCCTCTGTAGATATAAAAGGCTTATTCTAAGGGAACGAAAACACAGCGATTCTTATTTTCAGGTGATTAAACACTAATGAAAACATACTTATGAATATTATATTCCATTTCTGCCGACAGCTGCTCCTGAATGTGACGCACTGGACCTTTAACATTTTCACTGCAGGACTTTTACTTGTACCAGAGTATTTTTACAGTGTTGTTTTAGCACTTTTACTGCAGTAAAGGATCTGAGTACTTCCTCCAACACATTCTAAATGAGGCTCTTAAAGACGAGCCCCCCCGCAGACATACCTGCAGACAGGTATGCACCACATGAAAGAAATTCTCTTTACTGGTAACAGTGTAATTAAAGCTCGCCTGAGGCTTTAGTGTGTGTGCACGTACACTCACACACACAAGCTGCAGCCTGCAGACACCGACAGCACTAAATATTTACAAGAGGAAACTTCAGCGACGTGAAGCGTTGGTGCGACGGCTCTGTGTGGTCTGAACGCATCACACGGCTCATACCTGTCCGCCCCCGCCGACCAATCCCGGCCCAGAATTCCCCCTGCATGCTGTAATGCGTGTTTTGGGTGTCAGCGGCTCCACCTGATCAAATGGATGTTTGTTTCACAACAGAAGTTCAGGTGTGAACGGCGCTCAGCTGGAACAGATTCACATTCACTGACATGAAGTCAGTGTAGCAACAGATGAGAGTCGTTTCTGTTTCTGCTGCTGCAGGCTGATCTGTGGTCAGATTTACAAGTGTAGCTCTTATCCATGTGTGAGGTTCAATGCATTCCTGCAGTTCATTTATTTTTAAAAAGTGTTGTTGTAATTTACTTTTAGACGGTACAAGATTCTTTACACAAGCCAGAGGCACAAATAAATCAGATAACTAAGTGCACTGCAGTGTTGCCTGCACTGACTGCAGCAGTGTTTTAGATGATTGGTCCACACATTTCTGCCATTAAGGTTGGACATTGGAACTGATCTCCTGCTTTGATTAATTTGAAATAGATTTCATCACATTTTTTGATTAATTATGTTACCTCAGATACCAATATTACATAAATGTATCCTGGGAACAACAAAGAAAGACTGTTGGTTTCTTTGCGTATAAAATTGCTTAAAGTGAACACGACAGACTGTAAACACATTGGACTGAGCAGTTCAGTTGGTCCCATTTTGGTTCAGGCAAAAAAAGAGCTTGGGGGACAAGACTAAACCTGCAACCATGCAAGACTAATCCATTTCGATTTTTTAGGCTTACAGGTGCATCAGCTGAGCGGGCTCATCATTATGCAGCCGTGGCCGTCACCTCCAGATGCTTCAGCTAAGCACAGAGCATCCACTAATGATCAGTTTCAGTCAGAGCAGAAACTGAAAGTCTGCTCTGTAATTCATCTGCTGTTTATGTTGACATCAGCCTGACGAGCTAGCGTTAGCTACCGGCTACACGGCAGGGACAGACTGAACAGAGTAGAGTCTGCAGAGTCTTTGATGGATGCGACTGTTAGATTTGAAACAAGATGTCTGCTGCCAGCGAGCCACCCGGACTCACCACAGTCCTGTAGACTGTGACGGCCGGGGGGGGACGTAGAGCGTAACTACTCGCCACACAGTTCGTGACTCAAGCTAATGTAGCAGCTAGCATCTACATTGACTGAAAAGACATTTTACATTTTGCGCAGCCCTAACTTATTAGTAACCACAGTCTACACATAACATTTAGTGTAAACACACATTCAGTGAGATTTTAAGAATCAGTCTTGATCATTCACAGAAAATCCATATTTGCCATTTTTATCTGCTCCCTGTCTATCAGACGGAAGCAGAGAACGGCTGCAATCGTTTCATTGTCTCGAGGTTACAGGTTAATTAGTTAATTATGAAATACAGCTGTTGTTGGCTTCTGTACCATCATTTCCCTGCAGTTTTAAACTCACCACTGTTTATCTTTTAGTTTTTTAAAGGAGCCCTTTATTCAGTTTTAATTCTCAGCTCAGCGTTTGGACCGCAGTGTCTTAATCAACCCCGTGAAAAGCTACGTTAGCATCAGAGATGTGGCTGCACTGGTTTGTTTATCTGTCCAACTGAGCCGCCTGATGTTCAGTCCTAACATTCTCCATCGATCTGTTACTCTTTATATATAATGTGCAAACAGACTATACAGACTTCTGTTTGTATGCCGATGATACGCAATTCACTGTCCGACTTACGGTTGCTGACACATCAGCCAGTGTCTTTTGCCTTGTTGATATTCAGTGCTGGAAGTCCAGCCATTTTGTCCATTTAAAATAACTCAAAATAGGAGATCCTGATCATTTTTTGTTTAACAGCTCAAACTGCCGTCGTCAGTGGAAACAAAGCAAACACTGTAGACCCAGAAAGGCTTTTGGCAGTTTTTAAACAAAGCTTGAGGACAGAAGCCCTCTCTCAACCGGGATGATGAATAGTTTCTGCCAGCACATAGAGGAAGAGGAGGAAGAGGAGGAGGAGTCCAGCTTCCTCCTCGGGTTCCCCCTCCAGCTCCTGTTTCACAGAGGGGGGGCTGGACCTGATGGAGCAGGTGTGGTCTGTCACCACCGTCTGCCCACACCTCTGACAGTCTGTGCCTCCTCCCTGACCTCCTGTAAGACTGCAGGAGGAAGAGGAGGAGGAGGAGGAGGAGGAGGAGGTCAGGTGTCAAGGTGATTGATGCTCTGCTCAGCGGTTTGTGATACTGAAGCCTGAGTCAACAAGAGTTTAACCAACATCGGTTTGGTTGATGTTGATATTTTCAGACAGACGCTGCTTTGAGCTGAAAGTTTGTGGCAATATTCAATTTCTAGACGGATTAAAACTCCAGCAACACTCTCACACCGTGATCACCGCGGCAACCGGCTGCACACCGCAACACTCTCACACCGCGTGATCACCGCGGCAACCGCTGCACACGGCAACACTCTCATGCCGTGATCACCGCGCAACCGCCGCGCACCGGCAACACTCTCACACCGTGATCACCACGGCAACCGGCTGCACACCGGCAACACTCTCATGCCGTGATCACCGCGGCAACCGGCTGCGCACCGGCAACACTCTCACACCGTGATCACCGCGGCAACCGGCTGCGCACCGGCAACACTCTCACACCGTGATCACCGCGGCAACCGGCTGCGCACCGGCAACACTCACATACCGTGATCACCACGGCAACCGGCTGCATACCGGCAACACTCACATAGCGTGATCACCACGGCAACCGGCTGCATACCGGCAACACTCACATAGCGTGATCACCATGGCAACCGGCTGCACACCAGCAACACTCTCACACCGTGATCACCGCGGCAACCGGCTGCATATACGTACCAAACAGGAGTAAAAGCCCTACTAGAGGCTTTAATGATCACAACATACGGAACAAACATCGTGATGGTTTATCTGTTAGAGTCTAAAATGTAAAGTTTGTCCTGAAGGTGGCGCCAGAGCAGCAGTTCCCAACCTGAAAGGCTTTCAAGATGAATCTAACAGGTCACAAGACTGTCATCGGAGTAGGCAATAACTGCAATAATCTTTTTTTGTTTTGGTGTTTTTGGCTTCACCTCCAGCCGGCAGTGGAGACTGACAGGCGACGTGCTGTAACGTGTGCTGTTTGAGGCCACCTATTAAAACGATCACAGTTGTTTCTGATTTAGATGAGAATATTTATTTCCTACAGTCGGCTCTGCGGTTGTGAATCTATGGTTTTACCACTTCTGGGCCCAAGAAGTGATTCAAAGTGGAAATGTTGTCCTAATGGCTTATTGTTATGTTATTGTCATTATCTGTGTGTGACGCTCTTTGAGCTACATTCAGTGCACGAGTCATTTTATGTTGTTATCGCTGTTGTGTTGCAGTTGTATTTTTGTTGCTGTTGCTTCCAGCGCAGTGGACAATAAAGTTGTATTGTATATCGGTATAAACTTGTGATCACCTACAGTGTGATGTCTCCTCACGGCATTACAGATTTTACAGAACTGCCTTTGTGTTGTGGAAATCGGTGTTTTTGCTGGTGTCTCAGATTTAAACTCTGTATCCTGAAATACTGAGTCTCACTTTTTATTTCCACGTAAGAGAAGCAAACAGAGGAGGTGTGCAGCGTGTGTCTGATTATCTCTTCACGTTAAACTGTGAAAAATAATTCAGAAAATAACCTTAAAAGAAGAAGTTCTCAGGTTTTGAAACTTCAGAAGTTAAACACAGCCTGTTCCTGGTGGTTTACATGCTGCAGAGCAGAGTCCACCACCTCCACCTACAGTGAGTCCGAGTTTTATTTACTGCCCCAGTTCATTTCACAGCACAGAGTGGGTGGATTTTATCCTGAACGTCTTCCAGTCGACTGTAAAATCTGACAGTCTGGCAGACGAGACCTCACTTATTTCATTTCACAGATTCGGAGCCTTTTCAGAAAATATTTCTGAAACCTTTCCACCAGAACAATTCAGAGGAAAAGAGTCGGTCAGTGTGTGACGGAGGAGGCTGCTGGGTGTTGTATCGCTCAGAGAAAATACCTCCTCTCTGATTGAGCACATCTTAAAATAACTGCACGCTGAGGGAGCGACAATTAATTTTTCCACGCCACCACTGAACAAAACTTTCCAAGAATTATGTAATTTCATCTGAAGGCCCAGAAAGCTCCGACTCGCCTCGGCACACCGCCCCCTGATGGAGGAAGGACCGAACAGCAGGCGGGGATTTCAGTAAAGTTGTATTTGTTTTAATCAACTTTATAAAACACCAATCCATTAAAATATCCTTAATCAATGCTCAAAAACACAGTATTCATATTATTATATATTTTTACATTAAAATAAGTTTTATTTCCCTTTTGTTCCTGTTTCCCGCTCTCTCACACTCTGTTTTATTATATTCATTTGGTTTTTCTATTTTTAAATTTCATTAATTGACTTATTGATTATTTTTCATTATATTTCTCACAATAATAATAATTTCATTGTATTATTTGTTTCCCCTTTGTTCTTATTCCTTTTCAAATTTTATTTACATTTTGAATTGATTTCATATTGTTCGCTTTTTTATTTTTATTTTGTATTTCAATTTACTCTCTTCAATTAATTTTATTGTATTTTTTACTTTATTATTTATATTATTTATTTATAAATGTATGGATATTAATGGTTTTTAGTGTGTTTCTGAATGGATTTTAAGGGGTAAAAGACCCTTAAAAAGTATCATTATAGGTACCCATTAATTCTTCAATGACAGTGTAGATTTGGGCGTTCACAGCGTGCAAATTTGGGTTAAATGTCTGGAGAAAAGAACACATATCAAAGGTTTTGAATGGTTTCTCTCTGTGGATTTGGGGCCTTTATAGTAACATCACACGTACCTGGTTCACTTTGCTTTGATATTCAATAAATAAATACAATACATTTAAAAAATCCAAGTCGCTGCAGATCGATAACACTGAGCTCCTCTGTCACATACTGTATCTCTGCATTGAATGTAAACACTTGTGATGGCTGGGAATCGAACCCAGGTCAACTGCTTGGAAGGCAGCTATGCTCACCACTATACCACCATCGCCGCTTCTCACAGAGCCTGAACCTTTGAAGCTGCTCAGCCCTCACCTCCTGAAACAATCAATCAGAAACACTTTATTGATCCCCGAGGGGAAACTCTGTCGTCGCAGCTGCTCACCGTCACGTCAGCGCACACAGGAACAGAAGCACTGATAGAAATAGAAATAATAATAAATCAGTCTGCAACGAGACAATCTTTTCTAGTAAGAAATCAAAATGTAATAGACTCTAATACAGCGAAGATAAATTCAGTACTATAAGTGATTCATGTGACTGATCTGTGCTGCAGACAGGAAGTAGCTGGTCCATGTAAACCAGGTCACTTTGTCTCAGGTCACTTTAGAAAATGACGATGTAAACTCACAACAATTCGTCTGCTTCAGTCACAGCAGAAACAGCAGATCTGACAGGAAGGTTCGTTAGTGAAATGCCTTGATGACCAGTACGACTGAGGGCCAAAGTATCACCTTACTGGAGGTGCTGGTTTGCTGTGTGAGATCCCCTGTGTGAGATCAACTGTGTGAGATCACCTGTGTGAGATCCCCTGTGTGAGATCACCTGTGTGAGATCCCCTGTGTGAGATCACCAGTGTGAGATCACCTGTGTGAGATCACCTGTGTGAGATCCCCTGTGTGTGATCACCTGTGTGAGATCCCCTGTGTGAGATCACCAGTGTGAGATCACCTGTGTGAGATCCCCTGTGTGAGATCACCTGTGTGAGATCCCCTGTGTGTGATCCCCTGTGTGAGATCCCCTGTGTGAGATCCCCTGTGTGAGATCCCCTGTGTGAGATCCCCTGTGTGAGATCACCAGTGTGAGATCCCCTGTGTGTGATCACCTGTGTGAGATCCCCTGTGTGAGATCCCCTGTGTGTGATCCCCTGTGTGTGATCACCTGTGTGAGATCCCCTGTGTGAGATCCCCTGTGTGTGATCACCTGTGTGAGATCCCCTGTGTGAGATCCCCTGTGTGTGATCACCTGTGTGAGATCACCTGTGTGAGATCCCCTGTGTGAGATCCCCTGTGTGAGATCCCCTGTGTGAGATCCCCTGTGTGAGATCCCCTGTGTGAGATCCCCTGTGTGTGATCACCTGTGTGAGATCACCTGTGTGTGTTTTTGTGTAACACTCGAGATCTCTGACTGCTGATGTTGCTCTAACTTGAACAAATATTTGGAGGCTGATTATTTTGGAAATGCAGTTTTTTCTCCCACCTGAAGCTGGACAAATACCTGTCCGTCGTCGTGGTGACGGGGGGGCAGAAACACACACAACATTAAACACACACATATTAATACTTATTCATATTTCTATTACTGCTGTGCAATATCCTCCGTCTAATAATCATCTTAATAAGCTTCACTTAACTTGACAGTACTCATTATTGCACTCTTATATTATTATATTGTATTATTATACCGTACATACTTATCAACCTCTAAATCCACTTTGGTACTTTACACTTATTTTAATTTTATACTTATATCGACTTATATATATTTATATTTTTTATTTATATTTTTCTTTATTTTTAATCTTAAATTTTGATTTTTTATTTTGTATTTCTTTTTACATTTTTATTTAATTTGGATGTTTTATTTATATGTTTTAATTTGCTCTATTTTTATTGTATTTTTACTTTATTTTGTATTTTTATTTACTTTTAGATGTTTTAATTATTTACATTTTTTATTTATTTAATATTTCTATTGACTCTTTAATGCATTTTTTTGCCTTTATTTTATAATTCTATTTACCTTTATTTGTATTCATTTTTTATTTTTTTCTGGTGTATTTTATTTTGTAGTTACTTTTATAAATTTTTTATTTTCTTATTTTCTCACCTGTCTTGTGGAAGGTGAACAGGTGTGATTGTCTCCTCACATCTTCCTTCCTGTTTTCTTTCTCTGTAACTCAAAGTTTCTTTAAAGTGAATAAAGAGAAACTATCTGCAGCTTCTAAAGTCCTGTGAGCAACTCAGAGTTCAGGTCTGGTCTTTGTCTTTGAGGTAGGTGGACCACGCGGAGGTATTTCCTGTTGGAAACTGGTCTGGGGGGAAGATGGACTGGAGGTCAGCCTGTCTGCGCTGAGAAATCACACCACTGAGCGTCTGGGTCACGTTCACACACACGAACTCTTACGGACGACATTATTTCTTTCTTTCTTTCAGGAAAGACTCAATGGTTTCGCAGCTGCTGAGCTTTCAGGTCTTCATCTGTCTGAGTCAGTGAACGTCACACAGGTGGCGGCAACAATCTGTCCAACCGACCAATCACGGCGTCGGGAGGCTGATCCGCAACAACAGCAAACAGGAGCGTCCAATTAAAGCATCAGCCTTCAAATCAGCAACGTTTTTTAACCTTTTTTGAACCAAAAAGAACAAAATGATTCCAACAACTACGACGGCCAAAAAGAAGCACAATAAGCACATAAACAAATAAGAAATTAAAGATCATAAATCATATTGTATCTACATCACATGAATCACTTATGCTCCTGAGTTAAGAGGAACTTCACACATGTAGGCTAGTATAGATCTATTGATCCTAGTCCGAGCTGATCGTGTTTATTTTCCAGAGTAAATCCGTAGACCCCAAACAGTAGAAAATCTATGAAATGATTAAAACGATTACAAAACCTAATGTGGGTCTATGGATTCTGGATTACTGCCTGATGTACAGTAATATCCAGGCAGAAAGTAACTAAGTACATTTACTCAAGTACTGTACTTCAGTACAACTTTGAGGGACTTTACTTGAGTATTTCCATTTGATGCTACTTTATACTTCTACTCCGCTACATTTATTTGATAACGTCAGTTACTTTGCAGATTCTTTGCAGGGCGGGCTCCACATTTACACCAGACAATTGATGAAGTACAAACTAGTACAAACCAAATATTGTGATCTTGTTGTAGAGACGATACTTTTGGTGGCAGACATTTGTCCTTTATTTCTGTGTATTTATTCTATACTTCCATTTATCTGGACTCTGTAATGCTCGGACGCTTTAATAATGCCGTGACCTTCCCGTGGCGATCATTTTACGAATGATTCTCTGTTGTTTCTGTGGATCACCTCTGGAGTCCAGGCATCTCTCCACAGAGATCAGGTTCAGGCAGGTTTCTCCTCCTCTACCAGAGTATAAATACTATTATCAAATACATGTAGAGTATCTGTAGTTCTGAGCTGTGTTCAGGGTACTTCACCGTGTACTTCACCTAGTTTTCTGAGGCCCAGAGTTCGACACAATAACGCCTCTGTTGTGAAGGGTAATTATTTGGAAAATGGCTGGTGACCACACCTCAGCCTCCTCTGACAGCCCCATTAAATTTGACGTGGGTGTGCTGAGCGCAGGAATAATGATCACAGTGAGACCTCGCTCTGAACGATCCACATGTTACCATCATTGACACGTCACTGACAGATGTGTCAATGATTTCCTGTCAGATGATCCTGATCGTCCCGGAGAAACGAGGCAGTTTGAGTCTTCGATAATTCATTACATAACTGCTAAATGAAGAAAGTGGCTGAAGGAAATTGAGATTTATTTCAGCGGTGAAGTCGGCTGTGTGTTTTGGACCGCAGGGTTATTTTCTAAACATGACGGGTGCATGTTGGTCAGGGAGAGGTGAACAGCAGGCTTTTGTGGCCGGCCGCGGGGCTAAGTGTGTTTAGACTTGTGGTTTTAAAAAGGGGACTGGAGCTTAAATGAGACGATGAAACAGGGCGAACAATACGAGCAGAGCTGCTGCTGCAGAGTTCTGGTTTCTGCAGGAACAACTTCCTCTGTCTTCACAAAGAAACTAGTACTTTTACCAAAATACTGTAGTCTTCAGGCCGGTTAAGAGGTTCTCGTACTTTACTTGAGTAACTTCCATTATGGAAGACTTTGTTTTTCCTCTGCAACATTTCAAAGGGAAATATATCTCTCTCTTGTTGTTTGTTGTCTCACCTGTGTCTCGTTGTTTCCCTTCACCTGAGTGTATTTAGTCTGTGTGCTTCCCGTCATTGTCCCAGTGTCAAGCGTCCCGGCCTTTTGTTACCCGTGAGTTCTGCTGGAGTTATTCTGGGTTTTTCTTGGACCCTGCCTGGATTTTGGACTTTGTACTTCGCCTGCTCCCTGCCGGTTGCCTTGTTGGACTGATTTCCCTGGTTTTGACCATTGCCTGCATGTTTCCCGTGCAAGTCTTCCTCACCTTTAAAATGTATTTAACTGCACTGGCTGAGCCTCAGTGTCTGCGTTTGGGTCCTGCCCCTGGTTTATTTATATACATTGAATCATTAGAGGTGGATCATGCTGCAGGCAGTTTCTATGTTTTTTCTCTTTGTGAAATCTGGTCACACTTTGTAACTGCTGTGAATCTGACCACAGATTCAGTGAAGACTCAAGGACGTAGGTTTGGTTTCAGAAGTGTGGGCGGCACAATTACATACATGTATGTATGTATCATGCACTAACTCTTAAAATCATGTTTACTTTGATCGAGATGATGTTGTGTTTACATCTTTACTACAAGGAGCGCTTTGCTTTACTCTCTTATTTTTGGTTTGTGTTCTATTCAAAACGTCTTTTTAGGAGAATATAACTATAAAAATACTGATTAAATGTTTTTTTTAAGAGGAGGTGAAAGTATTTTTTGTCTTCCACCGCGGTTTCAACAGCGCAGTAGCTGAGCCGCTGCGCCAGAGAAAGCCGGCCTGTGACCCAGCATCAGTCCAGACGGTCAAACCTCCCCTGCTCCGCCAGTCGCAGCTCGACCAATCAGAAATGTTCAGCGCAGCAAGCTCCACCCTGAAAGTTCCTGTACTTTTGGAAAGTACTACTAAGTACCCCCGGTACTTAATTTAGACCCTGGTCCCTAGTTCCTCCAAAGGTTCCTGGTCCCTGGGGAAAGGGAGCTATAGTCTCATCTGGACCCTGGTTTCTGGACGGTCAGAGGACGCTGTTCAGAGAGACTATAGTAAAAAAGGGGGACATGTTTTAAAGCCTCTCCTCAGTCCTGCAGGCGGTTTCAGATACACAGAAGGTGGATTTTGGGTGGAGTTTCCCTTGAAACTGACAGTGACGTATTGATCTTTTCTTCTGTCTTTGTGTTTTCGCTGCCGTTTCTAAGCAAACACACAAACAACAAACCAAACTTCATCCAGAGCCAAACTGAACCTCCAGAGACCTGAAACCACATCATCATCATCATCATCACCGTTCAGACGTTAACATGCAACACAGTCTGACTGCCATGATGATGATGATGTGTGTGTGGAGACGTTAGCAGAGAGAAATCAGCAGGAATGCTAACAGAAACACAGTAACAGCAGGAAGAGGAAGCAGCGGCCTTTTCTCTCAGGACTCCTGTCGGTTTCAGACGCAGGTTTGGGTAAACGCTGACCGCAGATCTGCTGCGCTGTAATTATTCCAGCAGAGGTTGGCTCACGGTGCCGTAGATGGCTGAAAACTGGTCTATCTGGTCCAAAAGTGACCACATGTTGATGTTGAAGCAGAGACTTTTGATTGTAAAGTGAAATGTTGCTGAAAGGGAGGTGAGGACGGATAGCTGACTCTGAGGACGAAGTTCTGAAACCTCAAGATAAAAACTGAGAAATGTTTAAAACACAAATCTGCTTCAATACAACTTCTTATTCCGTCTTATTTTGGTAGTTTTGTCCATAATTTATGTCAGTAATTAGAACCAGAGGTGGAAGAAGTATTCAGATCATTTACTTAAGTAAAAGTAGAAATACCACAGTATAAAAAAGCACAGAAGTATTAGCAACAAAATGTACTTGAAGTATCAAAAATAAAAGTACTCATAATGCAGAGTGGCTACTGTCTGTTTTACTATGATATTATTGGATCATTATTATTGATGTATTAATATGTAAACGGTACTTTAATGTTGTAGTCGGTCAGCTAATTTTAACTAAATATACTTTTGATAGTTTAATCTGTAACAATGGATCATATTTTATAAACTGATCACGTTTTTTTTATGTAAAACTATAGTTGTTAAATAAATATAGTGAAATGAAAAGTACAGTATTATATACGATAATATTTCCCTCTGAGATGTAGTGGAGTAAAAGTATAAAGTTGCATAACAAGTACCTCAAAATTGTGCAGCACTGGGAACTTCTTACCCAAAGAACTCAAAATAAATCAAGTTCAAACTAAAGAATCGAGTCGTCTTTGTTTTAATTTGACTGAAACTAAACATAAAGAATGATATTTTTTAGCTGAAGAAGATAATTATAATGGAAGTAAGCTATTAATTAATCCCTATGAGTCCTTAAACTTAGACAAATCTTTTTTTCAGGCATTTTAAAAACCTACTGACCCCACAGAAGTTTATTATGAACCCCACAGAAGTTCCACTAAAGCAGACGGATATTTTTCATTAGCTGCGGTGATCCTGAGCGGCTGTGGTTAAACAAACAGGTGTGTGAGGTGAAGACATTTCTTTAAATAGAAAACACGATCTGGTGGAAACATCTGTTTGGACTCTGGATGGGAAACACATCTGGGCAGAGTGGGGGGGGTGAGACGGGGGGGGTGTGAGACGTCCTTTAACTCGACGTCTCACGAGGTTAAAAATCCTAAAAATAGACAGTTTGTGTGCAGGAATGTGTGTGTCCTGCTCCTCCTCGGTCAGTTATGCGTCGGTGAGACGTTTGAAGTGTTTAAAGAGGCGAGGCGGGTTACAGGAACACCGACGGCGTCTGACGAGGGACAAAAGGCTCAAAACACGCAAGGAATTCCCATAATGCAACAAGAGAGACAGAAGAAACACACGGACTTTAATTTCATATTAATATTATTATTATTCTTATCTGGTTTACAGTCTAAATGTCAGGACCAGGGGTGGAATAAGAACTAAGTACATTTACTCAAGGACTGTACATACGAATAAATTTGAGGTGCTTTACCGGAGTCTTTTCTCTTCGTGCCCCTTTCTTCTTCTCCTCCGCCGCATCTCAGAGGAGATATTGTTCTTTTTACTTCACTGCATTTATCTGACGGCTTCAGTTACTTTACAGATTCAGATTTTTACTCAAAACACATGAAGAGTTTATAAAATCTGATGTTTTGTAATAAATTAAACAGTTTATACAAGTTCGGCTGAAACGATTAATCGATTAGTCGACTGACAGGAAATGAATCAGCAGCAGTTTTGATGTTTGGAGTCGTTTCTCCTGTAAATCACTTCCTGGCTGCAGCTCCTCAGATGTGCAGATCTGCTGCTTTTCCTCTGAACGACTGTAATAACTGTGATGTTTGTTAATAACGTCGAGCTTTGGACTGTCGGTCGGACACGACGACACGCTGAAGGCGTCGCTTTGGGCTCTGGGTCGTCGTGACGGCGTTTCTCACCGTTTTCACCAGTTTTCCAAACCGATCGATCGATGGATCGACGGAGAAAAGAATCAGCAGATGGATCCAGAATGAAAAGCATCATCAGCTGCAGTCCGATACAAACCGGTTCAACATGAGCTCCAGCTCCACCAGCTGCAGCAGCAACATCCTGCTTTACATTAATGCACGAGGAATAATAACCTGATGATAGAATATATAACAGCACAGCAGCCACAGGGACGCTGCACTGCTTTAATGCTTTAAGGGCTTTTTCCTGATCACACTCTCACACTTTCACTGCAGCAGAGGGGTTTCAGTGTGTGTCGGTACTTTTACTGCAGTAACGGATCTGAGTACTTCCTGCACCGCTGCAGTATATTCATTTCCACTACAACAATTATCAAATTAACTTTTTTAATTTTTCAAAAGCAGCCAAGATTAAAGGAAACAAACTGACTGAGTTCTCTGGAAGCAGCAGGTGAAACTTTTCGTCCTCAACTTGTCAAAGAGGATGTAAATAAAGTGTAACACAGACTTCATAACATTATTGTATAACCAGAACAGTCTGCGTAGTATAAAGATCTATTTTAAGCTTTAGCTGCGACGTGACAAAGTGAATCCGTTTATTGGATAAAATGTTTAGACATCAGGAGTTCTGTCACTGTGTCATGTCTGAATTCATCACTGTGCTTTTGTGCTGCGTTCAGGACTCTCAGGATGTCAGTCAGACTGCAGCAGAAGGCCAACTGTTGCCAAAAGCAAATGTTAGAGACGTCGCTCGGCCGCGTGTCGGCATGTGTCCGTCTGCAGTGACGTTAACGTGAGACACAGCGAAAAGGTCATTACGTCATCAGACCAGGAAACTTTCTGCGTCTTCTCAAAGCAGCCTGAGGCGACGGACATGTGGACGGGACGTCTTCACGGGAACCATCACATCCTTTAACACCACTCTGAAAACACTCCTCTACAGGTCAAAGTCCTGCAGATAGAAGTATCATCAGCAACATGGAGTTAAAGTGTGACAGTGAGAGTCGTCCCTGTGCAGTAAAACGCTTCCTGTCAGTGTTTATTATATCTGATGTTTCTGGATTCATATTCCTGCTGCATTCATGTGTGTGTTGCATTTTACTGCTGCAGATGTTTCAGGTTGAGCTCATTTTAACTGCTTTATATCCTGTTGGGTAGTTTAACCTGCAGCAATGCATCATGGTCTATAAGATCATCACGTGTTTGCAGCGTCGCTGTCCTGTGAGAACCACGTATCTCTAAAAAGTCTTCCTGAACTCAGAGAAACAGCCTGTTTTCAGCTCTGAGACGATGCGTTTCCCAGCTGATCCGAGGGGGGGTTAAAGAGTTTATTCAGCTTCAGGAGGAGGAGAGTTTCCTCAGCACATGAAGGAAACTCTTCATCGTTCAACTCATCACTAACACCTGGAGATACGAGGTTTTCACCGGACAGGAAGGGGCTGAAACACTGTGATCTGTAAAGTAACTGAAGCCGTCAGATAAAAGTAGGGAAGTAAAAGTACAATATTTCAGGAAATGGAGAGTGTGTGTGTGAGAGAGAGTCTTCTGGGTGGCATGATAAACACTGACACACCTTTCTGTGTCTGAGAGCTTAGAAGAGTCTGTTGACCTTAAATAGACCTCCGTCTGACACAAGCCTCCAGTCTGGACTGACGGGGCAGGTAGCCCACAGACCTGCGGGATGGATCCACATTTAGATTTACAATCGCTGGCCTTTGTTTGGACTCTCACTTCCTGATGTGTCTTTTCCAAATAAATGGATTCTCTGGAAAGCAGCTCAGGATGCCCGAACGCACCGGAAAATTCTTCAGACGGAGACGTTTGGCGCTTTTGTTTGTCAGTTTTTAGCAGATGTGGAAGGAGATGGAGATACCGTTCACTGTGGTGGAGAAATACTCCATTACACATACAAATACTGCATTCTGTCCTCAAGTATCCAAAGTACTGACAGTAAAGAATGATGGAAACATCATACAGTATCTATGCTGTCAGATCTGGGAAGGAAGGAGGCAGGAAGGAAGGGAAGGGAAGGAGGGAGGAAGGAAGGAAGGAAGGGAGGAAGGAAGGGAAGGAGGGAGGCAGGAAGGAAGGAAGGAAGGGAGGAAGGAAGGGAAGGAAGGAGGCAGGAAGGAAGGTAAGAAAGGTAAGGAGGGAAGGAGGGAGGGAGGAAGGAAGGAAGGAAGGAAGGGAGGAAGGAAGGGAAGGAAGGAGGCAGGAAGGAAGGGAAGTATGGAGGGAGGAAGAGAGGAAAGAAGGAAGGGAGGCTGCTTCTTGGCACGTTTTCTGTCGAATTTTTCGAGAACTAGATAATATAAAGATTTGAAAAAGAGAAGTACGCAGGAAGGAAAAAAGTAAATGTTCTGAGCCTCGTCTGGTTGAGTTTCAGATGTCGTCAACAAGTAACATTAAACATCGACTCCGGCCTCATCTGTCAGCTGCAAAACTAAAACGCTTTCCCTCGTTCTCAGTTCTCTGTGCCAGCGAATAAAACAGTGAGACGTAAACCAAAAACCCTTTCAGACGTTCACTGAAACAAACAAAGAGTCCAGAGATGTGAGGTGGTGGAAAGGTGGAGAGTGTTTTTCATTCTTCTCGTGTTGATGTTAACGCTGGAAAACCTGGAGCTTTCTGCATTTGGATAAAAAAAAAGGATGACTCTTAAAATATCCTGAAATTAAGTTAATCTCAGCTGTAGGCTGAAAACTGGATCTGGAGGATTATTCTTTATTCCCTTGTTAAAAACTACAGATCCCATACAGTATGATAAACTTCTAATGTATCAATGAAAACAAATCAATCGCAACCACTCCCCACCCTTGTACTTCTTAAGCCATATGAGTGTAGGAGCTCCAAGTAAAATCAGGCTTCTGTGGAACATTTATCAGGTAAAAACAGGTGTGCAGCAGAAAGCTTAAATCATAAGGCCCCTTGTTTACGTGCGTTTATACCCCGGCCTCCGTCTTCTGCACTGTCCCCGCCTCTCAAACCTCATTTCAGCCCTCTAGACCAGAAAATGTTCATTGTTGCCTGAGAACTAGAAGAAAGCATTGAGCATCATATTAAATCGTAACTCCATCATCGAGCATGGCGTTGTCTTAACGAGTAGCCTGAATGCACAACGTTGCCTCGACGCAACAACAGGAAAATCACAGCTTGGGAATAAATATAAAAATAAAACAAACTAATAAAATTAAGGCCCAAGTCACACCACAAAGTGTTAAATTCATCTTCGCGAAATATTTGGTTCTACAGTCTTGGTGACGTAGTGACTTCTCACAGTTGTTGAACTACTAGCTGGCGAGCTAACTGCTAACATGCTAGCCGGACAGGACGTGCTAGCTCGGGTCAGACACGCAGCTTTTTTCATTTTGTTCTTACAGGACCGTTTCCTCCCAGCTGATATTTTGTTCATTTCATTTAATAAGGAGTTTTATTGAAGAGGGAATAAGATAGCTAGCTTGTTAAGTACTTGTTAACTGTCAGTTATGCTTGTTAGCTCGGTCGCTAGCGGGACAGTAAGTATCAGCACGATGTCCTCCTGTCTCCTGACTGTGTGTGAACCAGTTTCTGCTCTGACAGAGGAGCTTCGATAAAACTGGACGGTGACACACAGCTAATAAGCTACGATAGCTTCCTCCATTTTGGACTCTCCGGCTCGCCGTCCACTCAGAGCGCAGCTCTGTCAGGACGGTAGTTTGCTATTGGCGAATGTGTCAAAGTTCAGGAAAGTTAAAGTTTGCATGGATTTACTTCCCTCCTGCGAGTGAATCAATGTTTAAGCTTCTATACAGATTCATGCACACGCTTGTATTTTTTCCACCATGTTATTGTTACAATTTAGGTGTCAAGCAGGAGCGTAATAGGATCCAAAATGCAGACTGCGGGGGCAGAGCAGGTGCAGACAAACAGTTTAATAAAGCTCATAAGTCAGGCAGAGATCAGCAAACCAGCTGAGCAGGCCAACAAACCGAGGAGGGAGAAAACACAATCCAAAGACACACGAGGGACAAAGGCCGGGACGCGAGACACCGGGATCGATGACGATCTGACACAGAACAAAGGACAGAGACTAAATACACTCAGGTGGGGGAGACAACGAGACACAGGTGGAACCAAGGAGGGCACGCAAACTAATCACAAGCAGGAAGTAAAACTGCACAAGACACAAGAGGGAGAACGCTTACCAAAATAAAACAAACCCAACAAACCCAAAACCATGACAGTTACCTTCATTTAAAGTTTGTCTTACCTTTTTCTGGCACCGTGTCACATGTTCCCGCCTCAAAACGCAACATTAAACCCACGTCAGCCCATTTGATTCATCGGAAATGTGAACAAATGAAAACATTTAGAAATGGGAGTGGGTGTGGGGGTCACGCAGCCTTTCTGTTGCCTCGGGGCAGCGATCGGCTTAAGACTGACATGTTGTTGTCGTTTGTAGAACATGAGAACCAAATGCTGAGATGCTATTGATTAGCTGTCAGGACACAATGATCAACAGTGAAATTAACGACTCTGATTTATATGTTTTTGTTTCTTCGGTTGTGTTTGCAGCGTCTGTTCTCACGGCTCTTTTCACACAAAGCCGTTATGCAACGGTCCTGATGGCAGAGTGCGAGCCAGTGTTGATGTTCCTCTGGAAAAGAACAAAGCAGCCTCAAGGAAAGGAAAACAGGCCGGCAGGAAGGCATTCAAAAAGATGGCAGTGAGATACCGCCCCACCTGTCTGAGGACAAACCTTCTCAGGAAAGATAGCAAAGCTTTTCAGTAATGAACGTTTGTTTTTCTGATTTCTCTCCAGCTGCTCATGAAATCCCGCCGACGTTTTAACAGTTGTGACGCGTGGGAACGTTTCTCAGAGGAAGAAGAACAGAGGCTTTTTGTCTCGGCTTTAACACGAAGCACACGTTTGGCTTCGGAGCGAAACACGATTTCATGGATACAGATGAGCATCTCTGAAATCCTTTAGCTCAGTCATGAGGTAATGTTTGACGGACCTGCCCATCGATCGGGCCGTTCTCGTGGTCGCTGCTGACTTCAACGTTCAGAAACGCTTGGGAAACTTAACAAAACTATAATTTCAGAGCCACTTAGTGACCATGTGAAGCTGTCACTTTGTTGGGTGGATGAAAACTTTACTATTCTCAGATCTACCACTAATTTTATTTATACACAAATCTCAAATTTGCCTCATTGGGCTTTACAATCTGTACAGCAGACGACACCCTCTGTCCTCTGATCAGGAAAAACTCCCCCAAAAAACCCTTTAATGGGAATAAAATGTTAGAAAGCTCAGGAAGAGGAGGGATCCCTCTTCAGGACGGACGAACGGGAAATAGATGACGTGCGTACAGAACAGTCCAACATAGTAAAATTACAGTACGGACAATCAGGATGACAAAATTATAGATAGACTGTAAACATATATGCAGAATATGGATCCGGGAGGACGTTAAGCAACTTCAGGTGCCACCAAACAACAAGTTAATATTAGTGGGCAAACATGCTAACGTTTAGCTTATTGTGTCAGAGACATGGCTAACTTTTAGAGTTTGTGAGTAAAATTATTAAGCAATCGTGCTGGAAATTTAGAGGTGATGACTGACGATGAATACGTGTCAGACGTCACATATACAGGTACAGCTGCTGCAGCTGTCGAATCTCTCAAATAACTGCGTTTTTTCTGATTCAGCACTTTGGGAAATATTAATGTTTCTTTTTTAATTTAGTTACTAAGACTACTAACTACTACCTAACAGGATTTGATTCATGACAAGTCAAAATGTCAAATCCGGGGCACCTGGTAGCGAGCGCACCACGTATCATGGCTGAGTCCTCACGGCAGCGGCCCGGGTTCGAGTCCGGCCCGGGCCGCTGCCGCATGTCACCCCCCCTCTCTCCCCCGCCTCTCCTGTCTCTCTCCTGAGACTGTCCAGCTGAATCGAATCTCCTTTGAATTGTGCTAAACAGTTTAAAACCCAAAGATATTCGGTTCAGAAGAGACGAGCGGCAGATCGATTTTCTAAATACTTGGTAATTCATTTTTTGTTGATCGACTAATCGATTCATTGACTCGCCACTTTCTTCTGCAGAATCTGCACTTTTGTTTCTTCTGTGTTACGAGCGGTGACTCATTCGTAAATATTATGAGAATAAGCCACTGTTGAAAGCTGTGATTTCGGAGGGTTAAAAAATGAGTTTCCCACCGTCCGTCGCTCCCGACTCGATGTTTAGAAATAAGAGACAGAAGAGAGAGAGAGCTGCTTTGACATGATCCGTGTTATAACACTCGCCCTGTGCTTATCTGTTATGGTTCCCCGCCCTGCAGCGATATATAAGATCAATAAGGGAACGCCCAGTGGGTAAACATTCCCCCGGCCCCTGGCCCGGCCCCTCAGCCTTCGGGGGCCCGAGCGCTCCGTCCTGACCCCTGCCCCGTGAAGGTGAGCCTGTGGTGTTTGGCACCGCCGACGGAAATCAAACCCTTCCATTTATTAGTTCTCCGAGCCGGTGTTGTTGTAAGGATCAGAGATGAAGAAAGGCTCGGGCTTAATGCGATGAAAAGACAAACAATCGGCGGCCGTGGAAGATGTAAATGCACCGCTGAGTATTATTTCCACTACTTCAAAGACTACGCAGGCTGCAGCTGCCACATTTTACATGATTTCTTTCTCGTTGTTTTTAAAATTATTCCCAAAATTTTAAGGATCGAATCCTACTTTGAGTTTTTTGTAAGCGAACAATGCCGATGTTTGGCAGATCTCTCAGAGTGTATAACCAGGTGCCACAAACTGCCGTCCTCTTTCAAAACCCCTTTGAATGAAAGGTGCCGATACACATCACAGACTTCCAAACATTCAACCCCTTAAAATCCAGTTTTCTCTTTCATTTCTCCCTTAATAGTTTTAAAAACCAAGTGATAACAAGTAAAAAATATCCACTAAATTTCACATTTAACCGTTAGCTTGTGGGTTGAAGCAGCTAGCAGAGCGATAGCATAGGACAGATACATTTAAATAAAGTTAAATGTATTGATTTAACCCTTAGCCTCCTTCTGATCGAACAACGCAGAGCAGGGAGGCCAGCAGTGATCCAGTCAAACCCCTGAACAATTTCATCAAATCCTTCTTGAATTATTCAGTTTCAGTCAAAAATCTGTCACATTGCAGAAGATGTTCCAACTGTTCACACACACACACACACACACACACACACACACATATATATGCATTGAGGCTGTATGACGTTTACACTGAGTGAATTATTAAAACCTAAAACACGTTTTTAAGTCCGATCTGATACCATTTGTGTCGTCTGTTTGCAAACATTTGAAGAATCTGGTTAATTGATTTATGTTCGAAATTAATTCAAACATAAATGAAAAATCTAAACCAACTTATTTTACATTGTATTTCTAGCGATGTAGACACACAGATGCAGGCGTTGAGGGAAGTTCTGAACATCTTTGACATCAGTGGTTCTGAATCCCGGAGCCTCGTTGATTCTTTTTTAAATGAATGTCTTTATTTCTTCCCCCCAACAACCTCAGCATCAGACTAAACACACTGCTATCAGCCTTAAACGAGCCTTATTCGTTAAACCTTCATGTGCAGTAGTTAGTAGTCCGGTGCGTTCAAGAAAACATTAAAATCAGTGTGAAGCTCAGACAGATTTAGCCGTGAACCACAGCTCTGCAGCCTGACGGTCCTGGATGAAATCCTCCATGCCAGGGGGCTCTGTTGGTATGTAATGGCCTACAAACCCAGTCTAAATAAACCCGGGTTACCCACAATGCCACTGCAGCGCCTTTTGCTCTCACACCTTTTCAGTTTGTGATTTCCAAGAATGTTCTTTTCCATCCACCTGAATATTCCCCCCCGAGCGGCGTTTAGCTCCGGGGAACATTCAGGTGGAAACGGACGGGAAGGCATTCGGTCTGTGCAGAGAAACATCTGCCTCAAAGATGAGACTCTAAAGGACCAAACAACACAGAGCTTCTTTTCACTCACTGTCAGAAGAAGCTCATACGCTCACAGTTTTGATGCAAATCGATGCAGCAGGACAGACTCTGAACTTCACACACATTCACTGCAGCAACTGTAGCAAAGCTGTGAGCGTATGAGTTTCTGGATTTGTGATTGGAAGCACAGGATTTGTGCACCTGCAGTGAAGAATGTGAGAAGGTGTAACTGTTCTACGAGTTTGCAAAGCATTTTTCTCTGCGACTTCAAATTTACTGACACACACGTGTGAATCTTTTCGACAGCTACAGATTCCACTGTCACAGGTGCTCGGCAGTTTTGCTCCAATAACACCTTCATTAGTGTTGCTGCTACATGACGGATGTCCTGAGCTCAAATCCGAATCCCTGATCTGACGAGCGCGTCAGAACTTCTTCGCCTTCTCTCGCCGAGTACGACAAATTCCACGACGCGTTGGTGACGTTGACCAATAGGAGCGCAGAGCGCTCTTCACCCGTAAACATGGAGCAGTGATGTTGTAGGTGCTGCGAGCTAGAACTGTCGTTTCTTTCTTTCTGTTTGTAGGCTTTTCCCAACACAACACAGCCAGTCGGATGCCATGTTTGTTTGCATTCTTGTTCCTGGAAGTAGTGAAAGACGGCAGGCTGTGATTGGTCGGGGACCAACGCGTAGTCTGCCTTGTCTCTCGGCCGAGTCACGGTAAGAATTTATGACTCTTTAATAATCTGACACAGTGACTCTTAACAGACAGAAATACTGTAGTCTGACATTAGAATCACTCACAGTCACGTAAAGATGAATGCAGGCTGATTCACCAACATTCCTGCTTTAACCACATTCAAAAGCGCGGCAGCAGACAAGTATTATAAGTAAAATGTCGTCTGGTATTCAAAGTAAAAGTATTTAGTGTGCAGCAGAGTGTAGTTTCACTGTTGGGAGAAAACCTTGCATCTCCAGTTTTGGAGGTTTTTCAAAACAGTTGAATAAGAAAAGGAAAACTGTCTGGTTCTTCTTCCACCTCCTGATGAGTCTGAATGACATCCTAACTGACTCACACCAATGTAAACACACACACACACACGTATATATCCTCTGGGATTGGCTGCCGTCTGCTCAGAGAGCCTCCTTCATACTTTTTATGTTTTAACACTGATCCTCTTCCTCTGACTGGCCTGGTTTTCCATCAGCGGATGAAAGATGTCTGACATTCTTCTTCTCTGCTCTCTTTAAACGTCTCTCAGCCTGTGTGGTCTGTCTCCGAGGGCGACGTCATGTTGCTGAGAGTCAGACTGAGTCACCTTCATTGTGTGCGATCCACCTGAACTCAGGCAGTGTGCTTGTTTTGTTAATTAGTAATCTTTAATAAACGACAACAAGATTTCCAGACAGAAAAGCAGAAAATACAAAGTGAACGAAGGTTTTCTGACGAGCAGTAAACCCAAAACGTATTTGTGACGTCACAGATGCTGCATTCGTGTTTTATGTCCTTCTTACTGGCACTTTTACTGCTGGACTTGAATTAATTATAAAAAATCACAAGGAATAGATTTGCATTTTGCCAAATTTGGAAGGCAAGTACAGTACAAATACTAGTTTCAGAGAAAGTACCCGACCTGCAGAGGAGATCTATGAATTAATAACTAATTACTAATGCATGCTCTTGAATTTAATGTTTGTGTGCATGAATTAACATACCTTTAAACATATGTTTAAGAGAAGTAAACAGGGAAAATACAAAATATCTCCAAAATCAAAACTATTTCATGGAGGAAGTACTCAGATCCTTCACCACAGTAAAGTACTGACACACACTGTGAAAACACTCTGTTACAAGTAAAAGTCCTGCAGTGAAAGTGTGAGTGTGTAATCAGGAAAAAGCCCTTAAAGTATTAAAGCAGTGCAGCGTCCCTGTGGCTGCTGTGCTGTTATATATTCTATCATCAGGTTATTATTCCTCGTGCATTAATGTAAAGCAGGATGTTGCTGCTGCAGCTGGTGGAGCTGGAGCTCATGTTGAACCGGTTTGTGTCGGACTGCAGCTGATGATGCTTTTCATTCTGGATCCATCTGCTGATTCTTTTCTCCGTCGATCCACCGATCGATCGGTTTGGAAAACTGGTGAAAAGCGGTGAGAAAGCGCCGTCCACGGCGACCCAGAGCCCAAAGCGGCGCCTTCAGCGTGTCGTCGTGTCCGACCGACAGTCCGAAGCTCGACGTTATTAACAAACATCACAGTTATTACAGTCGTTCAGAGGAAAAGCAGCAGATCTGCACATCTGAGCAGCTGCAGCCAGGAAGGGATTTACAGGAGAAACGACTTCAAACATCAAAACATTTATAACAAAACATTTTATAAACTCTTCATATGTTTTACATAAAAATCTTAACATGTAAAGTAACTAAAGCCGTCAGATAAATGCAGTGAAGTAAAAAGTCCAATATCTCCCTCGGAGACGTGGCGGAGGAGAAGAAGAAAGTTGCATGAGATTAAAATACTCGCTCAGGTACCTCACATTTGTACTTAAGTACAGTACTTGAGTAAATGTAGTCAGTTGCATCCCACCACTGATGAAAACACAATGCAGAGGCCTTCACGCCCTCTGCAGGCCGCCTCTGTTGTGATAATGATGTGTGGACTCAGCAGGGTGAAGTGAAGTGAGGAGTCGTGTGGAAAAAGGAGGTAAGATGCTGGAGTGGAGCGAGGCATGAATACACTTTTGAGAGGTTTTCATAATGGTTGCAGTGATTCAGAGCTAAATTAAGCTCAGGGAAGCCGGCTCCAGCTTCAGGGCGGGGCTTGTATTCTCATAAGTGGTATTATTTAGCCGGTGATGTCAGTAAATTGGCGAGTCGCTGGTGGCCTCGCTGTTCCAAACTGACATAGGAGAACAGTAAATACATTGATGCATGCAGCCTCACAGAGCGGCTCAGAGAGCCAAGAGCTGCACTCACAATCTCTGAATCACATCCCACAACATCAGAGCACGCTTTCACATTTCACCCTTTCTACTCGTTCAGCATCTCCCCGTGTCTGTGGGTGAAGTTTTACTGAAGAAAGTGTCGTGTTGACGTTTATCCAAAAGCTGATTCCTTCCTCCAGATCAGTGGTTCACAATCACAGAGTGATCTTTTTACTTTTAGATGACTGAGGAGGTTAAAGTTCTCCAGCAAAGGTTAAAAAGAGCATAAAATAAACAGAGTTTTGTGCAGCCATGTGTATGGTGTTACCCCATTAAGGCCTTATCCACACATATACAGATATTTCTGAAAATTTTCCTCACAAACAGGTTTTTTTTTTTTTAGGTCACAAAAATTTGGGTTTTTTCAAAACTCTGGTTTCTGTGACGTCAGCACCTCAATTTGCACATGCCCATTGGTGCTTTGTGTACTGAGCATGCGCCTGAAACAACAACAACAACAAGGACTACAGGTTTGTTCACGTTTGGTTAACACTGCTATGTCTCATTACAAGTTTACAACTTAACTTAGCATTGCTGCGCCACTAAAATAGGTGTCAAATAACTAACTAATAAAATAATCAAAAACACAAACAATAGTACCTAAGTTACTACCGCCAATAATGCTCAGAATGTTCTTCGGTGGTATTTGACGTATCGCTGACGTAGACTTTATCGCCACCTACTGGCCCGGCTTCTCTGTTTGAGTGTTTGGAAACGTTTTGTTTGTATTTTGTGAAACGAAGGATGTGTGGACAGAACAAGGTACAATACAAAATGTATCTCTCTCTATATATACTGTATATGTGTGTGTGTTGTATATATAATCGATCTGCAAGACAAAACATGGGAATGTGATGTAAACCTCTGTATTATTTAGACTTGATAATGTTGTTTATTGATGTTAATTTCTACATAAACCTTTTTGATTAAGGAAAAGAAGAAGCGTCGGCAGGCTGATAATATTACCATATAATATAACCTTATAATATTACCATTTGGCATAACTACACTCACTGCAACACGTTGCATTTTGGTCCATTTCTATGAACAAAAGTGTGATTAAAGAGGTTTAAATGTCAAGTTCTTCTCCAGCTGTCATATTCACGCAGAGGTCAGTTAAGTTAAAAGGTTCAGTTTGTGTTTCTTTGGTGGAGGTAACACCCAGCCGTCCAATCACTGGACAGCAGCCATGTCAGCCTCTTGAAGTTCGCAGGTGTACGAAGCTTCTCTCAGCAGAATCCTTTGTTTTGTTGGCCATCGACTGCCTCTTATACATTTCACGAATGTGTTTCTGAGCCACAGATAAGCTGCTGCCAGGGAAAATGTAAAAGTAGGTCATATGTGGAGGTGAGCGGCGGAGCCAAACATTCTCAGATTCAGTTTCACTGTTTGTATTTCTTGTTTCCTCCGGAGCCTTTCAAACAGTCAGTCAGCTGGCAGAGATCAGTGGGTCGTCAGGACGAGGAGCTCAGAGAGACCTGCCAGGTGAGATCGACCCTGATCACATGCCAAAGGGACAAAGGTCAACGAGGGAATCAGCTTCAGTCACGATATTTAGGAAGGGATGAGGACACGAGGAGTCTGCAAAATTTAAGATTCCCCCTGGGGGTTCTTTCCCTTCTCAATCTTGTTATTTGTGTTCGGTTCAGCCTATTTTATGATTTAAAAATCCTCTTTGATCCTTTTTTATTCAAACATCATAGAGAATCATAATGCTGTCAGCAACAGGATGAAAAATAAAGTGCAACACATGGACATTAACTAGCTAACCATATATAGTAGTTAAAGTAGTTAAAACCAGCTAACTGTCTATAAAGCAGTTAAAACCAGCTAACTGTCTATAAAGTAGTTAAAACTAGCCAACTCTCTATAAAGTAGTTAAAATCAGCTAGCTGTATATAGTTAAAACTAGCTAACTGTCTATAAAGTAGTTAAAACTAGCCAACTCTCTATAAAGTAGTTAAAACCAGCTAGCTGTATATAGTTAAAACTAGCTAACTGTATATAAAATTGTTAAAACTAGCTGACTGTATATAAAGCAGTTAAAACTAGCTAACTGTATATAAAATAGTTAAAACTAGCCAACTCTCTATAAAGTAGTTAAAACCAGCTAGCTGTATATAGTTAAAACTAGCTAACTGTATATAAAATTGTTAAAACTAGCTGACTGTATATAAAGCAGTTAAAACTAGCTAACTGTATATAAAATAGTTAAAACTAGCCAACTCTCTATAAAGTAGTTAAAACCAGCTAGCTGTATATAGTTAAAACTAGCTAACTGTATATAAAATTGTTAAAACTAGCTGACTGTATATATAGCAGTTAAAACCAGCTAACTGTATATAAAGCAGTTAAAACTAGCTAACTGTATATAAAATAGTTAAAACTAGCTAACTGTATATAAAGCAGTTAAAACTAGCTAACTGTATATAAAGTAGTTAAAACTAGCTAACTGTATGTAAAATAGTTAAAACTAGCTAACTGTATATAAAGCAGTTAAAACTAGCTAACTGTATATAAAGCAGTTAAAGCTAGCTAACTGTATATAAAGCAGTTAAAACTAGCTAACTGTATATAAAGCAGTTAAAACTAGCTAACTGTATATAAAGCAGTTAAAGCTAGCTAACTGTATATAAAGTATTTAAAACTAGCTAACTGTATATAAAGCAGTTAAAACTAGCTAACTGTATATAAAGTATTTAAAACTAGCTAACTGTATATAAAGTATTTAAAACTAGCTAACTGTATATAAAGTAGTTGAAACGAGCTCCACCTCGAGCAGCTACAACAGTAAAATGCTGCTCTAACATTGATGCATCAGTATTAACAATGCTATTTATTATATCACAAGGGCAGGCACTTTTAATATATTAAGTAAATTTAGCTGATAATTCTTCTGTACGTTTAATTTGTAATTGAGTATTTTTACATTGTTGTATTGGTACCTTCAGAGTACACCATTCACCACTGATAGACGCACATCATTTAATATAAACCCTTTTGGACAATTTCACTTGATTTACGTTTCACGATTTACGTTCAGTTTCAATGTTCAGTGCCAATACAGGAAGTTGTGACTCTTTATGTAGCAAGTAAAAGTATGGCGTCTGACTGTCACAGACATGCAATTAATGTTTGCATTGTTTATTTAACCATAACCATGATCATCCTCTTCACCAAGTGTTTAGGTCACCTTAACACAACCAAAGCAGCTGAATCTTCTGTCTTTGTGTTGCCGACGCTGCTCATTAACTAACCAGCTGAGCTATCGCAGCTTTCTGAGCTACATCAGCTCTCGCGCAGGAAATCATTATACAAAACGCACTTTCTTCAGAACATCACAATCATGATATTAAATAAATTTAAACAAATGCTATTACAAAACAAAGACCACTTAATTTGCCTTTTTTCTAGTAAGTCACAAAAAACAAAATATAAAATAATTATTATAAACACAAGTTTATGTTAAGATGTGTGTGCTTCATATTGTTTCTGATACTGTCATTGCTATCTATAGTTTTATTTCCGTGTCTTTTCTGTTGCTAATTCTCCCAGGAACAAAGCACTGAAAACATGAAAGGCATCTTGTGATTTTGTAAAGAAATCGTGATAATAGGATTTGAGCAGGTTGTGCAAATCACTTTAAAGAAAGTGATTTAAATAAACAAGTTCCGTTGGTTTTGAGGATTTAAAGAACAGAGAAGGTCTAAGAACTCTTATGTAAATCAGAAAAAAACCAAATCAAACATAAAAAAGAGTGGGAACAACAACTTTTAAAAAAATCTTTCTTTTGTGACATCAACACAATGTGGAAAATATTTTTCATTTTTAAAACGTCAAACATCAAAATAACAAAACCCCGCAGAGAAATGTATAGAAAAGCAGTGCTGCAGAGGGGAAACTCAGTCTTGGCTGCAGGGCACATGAACATGAAATTGGATTATAGTTGAATACCTTTAGCCAATATTTTTCCTTTCTGGTAAATTACCCTCAGCCGCTGCAGAGTTCAACAACCAGATCTCAGATAAGGCCACAAAGTGATGTTGAACAACACTTTTTGGGAATTTGAGGCACCGGCTTTCTGATTCCTCCACAAGTGTGTCTTTGAGTCCAAACTGCATGGGAACCATTACAGAGAAACGTATACAGAGTAAATATATAGAGCAGAGTGTAAATTGTCAGCTGGCTGCAGCTCTAAGTAATCAGACGGGAACTCTGGAGCTGATGTGACCCGATACCTGTGTAATTTAGCTCTTCTTTGTGTGTAATAATCCATTTCACGGTTTATGTTTTAAGTGGAGAATTAAGTAATTCTTTGCTTTCTCGCTGCATTGACTGTTTGTTCAGCAGTTCTGGGGTCAGCGCTCTGCTGCGTGTGGTCATTTTCTCCAGAGTTTATAATACTCCCCGTATAAATCGCTCTTTGAAGCCTCCTTTTCCTCCCACAGAGGAACATTTCTCTGTATCCGGTTTATGAAGCAGCTCTCCGGCTTCTTTTGAACAAATTCCCCACTTTTTTTCTTTCGGGCCAGGATTGGAGCGAGATCTCTACTTGTGTCATGTAAACTTGGACATTCCCTGGGAGGTTGTCAGAGGAGGAAGAAGGAGTCAGCCTTTTCCACGAAGGCCAAGGCAAACATTTCCTTTATTGAGGAACAGTATCTGCTGATGTGAGTTCTGTTAGTTGCTCTCCTATAAAGAGCCACTGTCTGAATCAAAGAGGTATTGATGCAGGAACTCAAACCGCCGGGTTGGAGAAGTTCAGCCTTTTGTGCTGCTCATAATTAATCATTTAAATGCATAAAATGGGAAACCCCCCAAAATTTATACTGGAGAGAGTTTACAGCTAAAAGGAAGAATGCTGTTTGTGTTCAGGTCCAAACGTTCCACATAGCCTACTGAAGGAAATTTCAGTCTTTTTACAACCTGGATGTTATTTTGTAGTTTTGGCCATAATTCTTAATGGTTCTGATAACATTTTAATTCCCAGCGTTATTGCTGAGATCTCAGGGCATTAATGTGATTTACTTTTCAGTAGCTTGCATGGAGAAACACCTTAAAGGATAGCGTTTGTTTTGATACCTCACTATGAGATACGACCACTCGTGTGTCCACAGAAGCATTTCGTCCTGAGTATCGGGCAGCTGTAAGGTCTGCATCGAGACCTTTGCCTTTATAAACGGCCGATGTATCGTCGCCATTCAAACACCTATTCTGACTCTATGCCTCATTTATGGGCTCGTCATACGCGATGGATACATACAATACCCATGTTGTGATTTGCGAGGGTTCACTTTACCCGACAACTCAAGACCGTTGTATGATTGCAAAGTTGGCCATGTGAGGGTTAAAAATACTGTAAATTGACATTATAGCACTATATTAAAGTTGGGTTTAAGTTCTTTAAATGACGTGAGGCGTCCATGTTTGTTTGGTTACTAAAGTATTATTAAGCCTAACCCTTTCCCAATCATAATTATGACATGGATGTTGACATGAACGCTACATTTACGTTAACGCCGATATGACGTGGGAAACCAAGCTATCTTTACCTGTACCCAAAGCTAACTAGCTAACTAACTCTGGTCTGTCCTCAAACAGCAGTACTGTGGCTTCATTCACTAGCTAGGTTTGGCTACATCTAGCAAGCTAACGGTACTGTGGTCACTTCACTGCTAACACTCTGTCAGACCTACGGATACACCTCCCCCCCCCCTGCTCACCCAACATGATTCGGTGCTGATTAATTTATTCAAAGTATATACACTGATACTCTTAAGAGTTTAAGAGTTTTTTACAACATCATTTTTAATCTTTGAACTTCCAAGTTCATTCCAAGTCAAAAGGCCAAAGTCCAAGAGAAGTCACGAATCATTGGAGTTAAAAAAGTCGAGTCTTTTGCCATTGTGTTGGTTCATGACCATAAGACCTCGGACAAATACATGATGGTGAATCTGTGGGTTCAATGTGAGTGGGAACAGGGCAAAGAATAGGACATGTTTTAATATGAAAATCTCTCCTGTTTTTAAAATCCTTCTCATCTTAAAGCGTTAGCAGAGTCTCAGCTGTGTCATCACTTTCTCCTAAAGCTCCCTCTGCTCGCTCTCATTCTCTCAGCTCAGCTCGGTTTCACTGTCAGACCCGATCGAAGCACCTGGAACCGCTTCAAGGACTCCAGGGTGGTTCTCCAAAACCAATAAACAAACCAGTTCTTAGGTGAGCGGTCCAAGTGTTCATCAATCTGATAGGTTAAGGACATCTTACCCTGCGGTCCACACCCAGATCATCTCCGAGCGGGCTGCCCAGCTGCCCTCTGGGCTTTCCTTTGGACCTGCAGATCCTCAACATAACGTCCAAATTGGCCTCATTTAAACAGCAGAGAGGCACAAAACACTGACATCACTGCTTATTTCCCAAACACGTTGGCAACCGCAATGTTGGAAAATTAGATAAACTTTAAGAAACAAATTGTCAGAGTCTCTCAGGAGTTCTGTTAAGGAAAATGCCAATTTCAATGCTCACTGAAGCTTAGACACGCATGTGTTTACTAAGATATTTAGCTAGAAAGCTCCACAATATGGCAAGTGTGTCTTTAACATTGCACTATTAAAGGATTAAGGTTTTTCCACACAAAGTCCAAATTTACATGCAGTATATTCACACCAAGCAGGGAGTTAAATGCAATGTGTTTCTGTTGCTTCTCGCAGCCAGGGGTTTCAGAAACGCTGAGGTCATACGTTTTAATTCCCCCAGCACCACCCCACCCACCTAAAAACATTTCATTATTTAAAAAAATCCTTCAACTGTTCAGTCAAATTCTCTGTACATGGTATCTCCCTACATTATGGTCTAAATTATCTTTAAACCTTTCTCTTAAGTGCCCGGTACGCAATTCCTGTGGAGAATATTAAACCTCTTTTAGCGCATTTATTTACTCCCCAAAAAGAAATGGTTACATTTTAAGATATTTTAGCCCATAAAAATATCAGAATCAGAATCAGAAATACTTTATTGATCCCGAAGGGAAACTCTTTGTTACAGCAGCTCACCTTTACGTCAGTGCACACAGGAGAAAGTACTAGAAAACGATATAATACACTATAAACACTATAAAAACAGGTCAGAAAATAAATTAAGTATCATGTCGGTATAAGTATAAGATAAACTAAGTGTCGAGTACCAAGTGGGTTTACTGGTTGATGAAGAAAGTACAGTATAAAATACAGTGTCACCAAATATGTAATAAGTAATAGTAAAAAGCGGAGGTGCATGTACTGTCGAGAGTAATAGAGGTATATAGTATCAGTAACAATAAATAAGAAAAACTAACATGGGAAAACTAATATTGTACCACGTAAACTTCTACCTGTGTGGATAAAACCCCTATATCTCCAGAAATATTACTGCTGCACAACAAAGACATAATTTCGTGGGACGGAAAAAAGTTTCAGAGTTGTGTTGTTTGTGAAGTTTTGCTGTTGGCGATTTTTTTATTTTATGTTTTTGTGTTAGATACATACATTATTTTCTTTTAGTTTGGTTGGTTGTGGCTTCCGGTTGGGCCTTAGAATTCGTCAACAAGACACTTTTTTCGTCGTTTGAAGCCATACGGACACTGTGTGCATGGATAAAATGTGACATTTTCTGTTTTTATTCTGTCAATCGAGTTGAGCCGTTTATAAATATGCCGGACCTGAGGAAGGCTGCTAAAGCTAACGAACCAGCGGAAAGCACAAGCTCGGGACAGTCAGTTATATTGCAAGCAATAACTTCATTAAGGAACGAACTGCTGGCGAAAATAGTTTGGTTGGTTGTTCTTGTTCCTGATATATAATTAAAAACATTTCCATAGCTAGCTACGTTTGCTAGCTAGCCACATTACCCATGTAGGCGAATTCTGCTCCAGTCTTACATTATTTCTTCACATTATCAGTTCAAGACAACAAAAAAAATGAGAAAACTGCAAAAATAGGCGTCTCTCGTGTCTGCTTTAGCTAGCAAAACTAGCCAGTGACGTCAGACTGAATGTTAAAAGACTAATACACCCGTTAAGTCAAGCAGCTAATATTTTCTTTATGTCCTCAGTTGTGTTTAAGTATTTTATTCGATAAAACCTCTAGTTTTGTCTTTGGTAATCGTATAGCACCAGGTCGGCTGAGGCGGGAGTGAGCTGTGGGAACTGAAACGTACACTGAGAAAATCTTTGCCTCTTCCTCTTCACGTAGTTTCGTGTGATGGATGTTTTGTGACACTCTTGAAAAAGTACATCTCGAGGAGTTTATCCTGATATGTAATCTAGTTCGAATTGGTGAGACAAAAAAAAGTTCAAAGTAAACTTATCCCACGTGAGAGAACAGTGCTCGTAAATGGATGTTTCTCACAGTTAGATGCAGGACTAACTGTAGCTAACGAGGTTGCTATGGCTAATGCAAGCTAGCCAGCAAAGTTATTATCTATGTTTCTCAAGGCTAACACAAGATCCTACCTCAAACACGCTGCAAGTCGCTCGTACTCTCCGCTCTCTAACTAAACTTTTTTCTTTCGTTAAGGAGCATGAAAAGCAAACTAGAGCTTAAAGAACCGACCGGCTGCGTGAAAAGAAAACAAAATAGTACATGAAAAAACGTAGCCTGCAGTTTCGTCCGGCGCATGGCGTGGACTGTTCCCGTGCAACATCAATGCTAACGAAAGTTTCGGATTTTTGTGCCAGAATTTCGGTTTGGACGTGATGTGGAACGGCTTAAAGGGACGGTCCACCCCAAAATCAAAAACACATGTGTTTCCTCTCACCTGTAGCGCTGTTTATCCATCTAGATCGCTTTGGTGTGCGTTTTGGAGATATCGGCCGTAGAGATGTCTGCATTTTTTTAATATAATGGTCGATATCTCCAAAACCTCAGCAACTCACACCAAAACAGTCTAGATGGATAAATAGCGCTACATTTTGGGGTGAACTAAGCTTAAAGAAAACTTATTTAATATTAAAAAGTTTTTACATCGTAGTAACTGTATGCGTCAATTATTCTAAGTGCCTAGTTTTAATTTGACATTAGTTCTGGACGCATGTTGGGTGTATTTCTTCTTCTGGCTCATTTAAAGTAACCTGCTGTTGGGTTTTAGTATAGAGAAGCAGCAGAAGTCTTCAGACCTCAAATCCACTACATTACCTCTCGTTTCTAATTGAGCATCTGTATTGAAGCCACATGCTGTTCGGCCAAACCTGATGTTGAGAAGCCTTTTTGCCTCCGCCAGTCAGCTGGCTGCTCACTTATGCAAATCTGCGAAGCTGACAGGCATTCCTGAGCATCAAATACTCCGAAAAATAACTCTGCCCGGTCAGAGAGCGATGGGGCTGCTATAATAACTGTGCTGCATTTTTACAGTGTGAGGGTAGAGTCTGGGAGATGGACTGTGGAGGCACAGACACACAGTGGTTTTGGGTAGAAAATGATTTTACATTGCTGGTTAACCACAGCATGAATGCTGCGCATGTATAATTTACTCAGGGCAAACACAACTGAGTTTTACAGCATGTATTCCTGACGGGAAAGTAACCGCCGGGTGAATTACTGGAGGCAGCGCGACTCAATGTGACGGATGATGACAGTGTCAGAGCGCTAACACTCAGTTAGCTGCAGGGCTGCAGGTCTGTAACGAGCTGTGGACTGACAGGGAGACGCTGGACTGGGGATTTAGGTCAGTGGTTCCCCATCTGGGGGTCGGGACCCCTCAAAGAGATCCCAAAGATAAATCTCAGGGGTCACAAGATGATTTACTGATTAAATAAGGGCATATATTTAAGATCCCCTCCAGACATTTTTAAGACATAAAAAACACTCTGCTCTGAATAAGTATTTGTGTCTGATATGGTTTTACCACAGAAAAAGTTAAATTACATCCTTAAAAAACCTTAAAATGACAGTTTTAAAGGGTAAAAAGCCAAAAAGGATGGGAACCGCAGATTTAGGTGAATGCAGAGTGGTGGAAAGTACATTTACTCAAGTAGCTACTATACTTTTATTTTTTTAATTTTCTGCTACTTAATTCTTCTACTCCACTAAATTTCATCAGATTAGGGGTTAAATAATGGATAAATTATTATATTTAGGGCTTATAGGGGGTTAAAAATGTACCAAATAGCATGAAAGCGAACCCTGAATTTTTTAATCTGGATGGCTTTTGTGTTATTTGGTCAAATCCAAGGGATTTTTTTTATCCCTTTTAAAGCCCTTAAACCATACAGATAATTAAATAAATACACTTCATATTATACTTAAATAAATTACATTAATCATCCCCTTAATTCCCATTAAAAATACATTTTACATCACTATTAATGGGTAATTAATGGACGGTTGTTGCATGTGTAATATTATTTATTGATGGTAAAGCGCTACACATACAGTCAGAGTTATTTGTGACTGATGACTCATCCCTCAGGTTGTTGTTGTGTCGCTCTGTGAGACGAGCAGCCGCCCGCCTTCGAACGAAGATGATCGGGTCATTTTAAATGTCACCCCGCCGGCCTCCTGCGTACAGACTTCGTGTCTGTCGGCATCGTGGTGTCGCTGGTTGAAAAGGGCACACGTCCTCAGCCCTGACACACAAGACTTACACACACGTCTTTGTTAATTAAAGGTGAATCCATCAACACTGGACCACAAACAGGAAAACAGCGGGGCAATCTGCCAGTTAGATTTCTTAATTTCTTTGGTACAAGTTGAGATTTTGGCCTAATGGAAAGGTCAGGGGGTCAGAAAATGTTATTTACATCTGGCCAGTTGCTTTTGCTCTGGAGCAAAATGTTGAATAAATGGATACAAATTTGTGTTTCGAGTCCTGGCAAGTGAGCCATTTCCAGTTTTTCAACAAAGTATTGTTGTCAGTGTAGTAAATTTACAGGAAAAATGTATGCTTTCAAACGTATTTATTAAATTCAAAGTAACTTTATAACATTTCAAATCAAACGGATGAGTTGTGTGTTAATACGTAATTTCTGAGATGAACATTTTGCCATCGGTTTTTTGTTGGCCACAGCAGAGTGCTTACCTGCTGCTCACACAACATGACTGGCCGCTGTCAGATTGATTTGAAGTATGTGTGATTTGCTGCATGTTCTGGGTTTGGGGCGGTCGAGTAAAAAGACTAACGTCTAAGTGACGTCATGAGTCATTATTGTCAAAGTCCAGTTGCAAGACTTTAACAGTCCACACCTCCTCTTCTCCCACCTTTTATTTGCCACCAGACTGTTTGTAAATTCACTTTTATACTTATTTAATTTATGTACATCAATTGTATGCAAAGCTGTCTCGATCAACTCGATCCGATACTTGTATTTACTTAAATGTCGATTAAATATGTATCTGACACATTGAACTAACAGCTGTAGACACTAAACATCTTATCAGCAAATACTGAAGGTCCTGATTCAAAACTATTAAGATGATCAGCTTAAATGATTGATCGGATATGAATGGAAGTTTAACTGGAGGATGTGGCTCCTGAATCTGACGTGAGATCAGCTGAAGGTTTTATTAGAGAAGACGTCTCGCTCGGCTGGAGCTGCAGAAACACTCTGGTAGTTACAGAGCGGAGCTTCTTCCCTCGCAGAGGATCTTTGGTCGAGTTCAAACACAAACTGACAAGTCTACTCCGTGAAGTTACTCGCAGAATTAACACGAATTAATAACAGCTGATCTGAGCTGCCGCCGGTGAAAGTGACGTCAGCGAAAGTACTTTGTATGTTTCGTTACCTACTCGGCAATAAACCTACTTCTAATTCACGCTCAAAAGCTACAGAAAAGCTACTAAATGTACCGTGAGGATATTTTGTCAAGTATTTATTTCCTGTTTTGTCTTGAACCCTCGGCCAGCGTGGAACCGTGTGGCGTCCTGAACGTGTTGACGATGATTGACGGCTGAATAAGCGATTTCCAGCAGAGGACTCCTGTCTCCTCGGTGCCGCCCACGAGTTTTATCTCTTCCTTAAATAGAGAGCTGCTTCCGAGAACATGACATCCAGACTCCAGACAGCACGAAGGGTGAGTGTCGGTTCAACACTTCCCCCGAGGGCGAGGATATTATCCTCACAGCAGGCCTCAGATCACAGCACTGACCTCACGACACAGCAGCGCTCAGAGCTCAAACCGCCTCCGTATGACTGAACTGCACTGAAAGAGCAACAAGACTGTGTGCGAACAGAAACCAGAAAGCGATGTTTTGATCTTCTAACTTGGATGTCATTGATCCTACGACTTCCACATACTGTCAGCTCGAAAACGCTGAAACGTTCGGCTTATTTAGGAAGCATTTATGGAAGGAGTCTTCCTTTTGTTGTCTTACTGAAAACCATAATACGGTGTAGTCCCTCATTCGTCCAGGAGTGCTCTGTCGTAGAAAAGGTTTCAGTCGTAGTCGTCTGGACACTGTTTTCAGAATCAAGACGTTTCGGCTCCCATCATTCTCAATTGTGAAAAAATGGAACGGGAACTAGAAATTTAAGCTACTCTGTGTTACATAAGCCCCGCCCTCAGGAAGGAGTCTAGATTAGCTAGTTAATAAAGATAAAATTCAGATAAACTAGCTAATCATCATCATCAACCAGTAAACCCACTTGGTACTTGACACTTAGTTTATCTTATACCGACCTGATACTTAATTTATTTTCTGACCTGTTTTTATAGTGTTTTATAGTGTATCATATCGTTTGCTAGCACTTTCTCCTGTGTGCACTGACGTAAAGGCGAGCTGCTGTAACAAAGAGTTTCCCTTCAGGGATCAATAAAGTATTTCTGATTCTGATTAATCAACAGATACTCAGGTAGACTCCTCCCTGAGGGCGGGGCTTATGTAACACAGAGTAGCTTAAATTTCTAGTTCCCGTCCCATTTTTTCACAATTGAGAACGACTTCCGGATGGGAGCCGAAACGTCTTGATTCTGAAAACAGCGTCCAGACGACTACGACTGAAACCTTTTCTACTGAAAACCATGTTAAAGTTTAAACTGTTTATAACACTATGACCACATTTAAACAGCTCTTTGGTGGAGCGGGTAGCTATCTCAAAAGATAGACGGATTGAAATCCGATTGTTGAGACGCGTTCTAGTCAGATGTTGAAAAGGTGTAAATGCATGCGTCTCTCCAAGGGTAAGCTTTACTCCTACCAGCTGTAACTACGTCAGTAAAAGTCTGTGGAAGAGGCCACTAACTGCGCCTGTACCTGCGCTAACGGCTGACGCTACACTGAAATTAGCCGTCGCTCTCTCGTCTCATTAGCAGCAACAAACGACTTCAGCGATTTCAACTCATGCGATCAAACACAAGGCACGCTGAGCTGTGGTAGTGCTGATCCCTGATCAGTTCAACCACTGAACGATCTGTGTGGGTGAAGCAAAAACTTTGTCTCCATTAATACAAGTCATTCGTGTGTTTGCATTATTTATGGCTAGTTGTGATCTCGATAGCGCTAGTTAAACTGTTGTAAACATGGATGTGTTAGCTGGATGCTGGCCTCTCTGCGACTGGGAGCCCTCTGCACATGCTCATTAGTGTTTCTGCTGCTGGCCCATAGACTTTACATTGGGATGACGTCACGCAGCGGGTTTTCTGTTGCAGTACTGAGACCGGCCACTGGGACACATTAGCAGCAAGGCTTAGTGGCGTCGCCGTATCGGGTCTATCAATGCAGCCACGGTTGTAACTAAACTGCTAAAGTTGAGAAGTTCTTCTTCTTCTGGTGTTTTTGCCACTAACCAAACAGGTAACTGGAGGAGGACCGACCCTGAATTATATGGAGCCGGAAAAACAAAGACGGATTGTAATCAGATTTGTGTAAATAAAAGTGTATTAAATCACTTCTGGATTTTATCCCAACATGAGACGCTGGAAATGACAAGAATAGATGAGCTGCATGATGTTTACACATGTTTAGCTTTTCAGTGTCTTTTATAGTTTCCAAGAAATCGCAGCTTAGATTGCCTCTACAGAGGAAGATCATGTGATACGGTAAATCGCTCCAGAACAGCTACTAAATGGTTTCCAAAGCCAAGCCTGAACTTTGAAACTCAGCTCTTCAGCCAACATAGATGAGAAGCCATTAAAGTCTTATCTTATCCACGATGACAGCGATATCTCATTTTGAACTGCAGGCTGGTGTAAACAAACCCACCGCTCAGCGGCTGGAGACGACACTTCTCTGTAGGATCTGACTCTTGTGAAAATAACCTGAGGTGGAGAGTGTGTAGGAGCTGGAGAGCAGCCAGGCGGCGGATGTGCTGATGGGGCGTTTTGAGGCCTCTCTCTCGGCCTCTGGAGGGCAGGGCTGCCTCTAATGTCTGGAGCACATTAGAGGAGCTAAGCCCTAAAGCTGGCTGATCAGTGCCTGGAGTTCCCTTCCCAGGACAGTAAGTCAGTGTATCACAGATTGGACAGATCAACCCAGAAACCTTCCCATAGCACCTCCACCCCTATACATAAACACACACACTCCAGCCAGCCATGTACACCTGCAGGGACACACTCGTGTGCATTAACACACACACAGGGAAACTCCACTGAAATATCTCGTCAGAGGATCACCAGAGCACGAATGTCTGTACAAACTGCCGATCCGTCCGATAGCTGTTTCAGTCTGGACCAAAGTGGTGGACTGACGATCCGTAAAGCCACGCTGCTAACATGGCTAACATAAACAAAACAGAGCGACAATAACGACCGTTCTCTTCTGTGATTGGTTGGATGTGGCGGGGGTCAACACTTCCCAGAATGCAAAGCACACCTGGCTACAGGTGAAACCTACAGAGTTCGCCGTGTAGTCGGGACAGATTTCGTTTGAGGCCACTTCCTCTAAAGGGTCTTGGTGCGGTTGTTGTGTTCAGATCAGCCCAAACAAATCGAACCAAGAGGAAAAACAGACCAGAGTCCGATTCAACCGGACTAAACCACGCCCTGAACTCAGTCAGTGTTAATGACACACAACTATTGATTTTGGAGATTTAGTGGATTATAAAAAGACGTAACGACTCGGCTTAAAATTACTTTTCAAATGATCGCCTAGTGGTAGCCTGCAGTGACATAATTTCAGATTTTGGAAAAGCAAGTCCGTGGAAAATAACATGGACAACAGGTGAAGCAAAGAGTTGTCTTCTAAAGGATCTTACGGAGCCCGAAAGATATTTCATTGTCTTGAGCGCACAACCACGTATCGCCAACTTTGGGGGCTCTGTAGAATCTCTCGATCTGTCGATAAGACCAGGATCAGGATTGTGTCAGTTTATTCCCACCACATTAATATTCAGCCCTTCAGAGCATCTGCAGTTGTTGCATTTGAAACAAATCACATTAAACCTGTATTCATAGTCACACGCTGAAGTTGACATCTTGCTGGCCTTGCCTTAGAACCAAAAAATAAATAGAAAATCTAAATTCCTAGCGAGTCCACATCAGCTGGAGGCCTGTATTCATCCCACCCAGAGCCTGGAGGGGCCTCACGGGCTGGAGGGTCTCACCATAACATTCCCACAGTAGCACTGGCAGCTATGGTCAACAGGTCGGGGGATTGAAGGTAAATCCTGCCCTCTTTGTTGTAGTGCTGGTATGCGCTGACATCTGGATCAGCACACCCCGGTGGAAAGGCTGGGTGGGACCGGCTCGGGCCACTGCTCGCCTCCCACGGGTCTTAAGACCAATAACGGGCTGAGCGGCCACAGGTGCACAGAGTCCTGCAGCTGGCCTCCAACAACAAACAACCAGATAAGGCAGGACTGATGGAAAAGGGAGATTGGATTCCACCTGATCACCTGCATCAGGTGGACGTCCCGCGGCGTGAACAAAGTCTTCACGTCTCGCTGATGAACTGGAACATCAGAGGTCTTCTGTTACCCTGTAAAGATTATACAAAAGTGTTTCCATGAATGTGTTCAAGGTGACAAACATTCACTGTGAGCATTAAGTTGGATCCTTACTTAACTAGCTAATGCTAAAATGCTAATGTTAGTTACAAACATCTTTGTAAAAGACTGAAGATAAAATTATATTTGCCCAAATTATATTTATTTTCTGTGTGGTTTTCTAACAGACTGTAACTAAATACATTCACTCAAGTTCTGTTCTTCTTCTCCTCCTCCTCCGCCACGTCTCATATCTCATATCTGACGGCTTCAGTTACTTTACAGATTCAGATTTTTACACAAAACACATGAAGAGTTTATAAAATCTGATGTTTTGTTATAAATTAAACAGTTTATACAAGTTCGGCTGAAACGATTAATCGATTAGTCGACTGACAGGAAATGAATCAGCAGCTGTTTTGATGTTTGGAGTCGTTTCTCCTGTAAATCCCTTCCTGGCTGCAGCTGCTCAGATGTGCAGATCTGCTGCTTTTCCTCTGAACGACTGTAATAACTGTGATGTTTGTTAATAACGTCGAGCTTTGGACTGTCGGTCGGACACGACGACACGCTGAAGGCGTCGCTTTGGGCTCTGGGTCGTCGTGACGGCGTTTCTCACCGTTTTCACCAGTTTTCCAAACCGATCGATCGATCGGTGGATCGACGGAGAAAAGAATTGGCAGATGGATCCAGAATGAAAAGCATCATCAGCTGCAGTCCGATACAAACCGGTTCAACATGAGCTCCAGCTCCACCAGCTGCAGCAGCAACATCCTGCTTTACATTAATGCACGAGGAATAATAACCTGATGATAGAATATATAACAGCACAGCAGCCACAGGGACGCTGCACTGCTTTAATGCTTTAAGGGCTTTTTCCTGATCACACTCTCACACTTTCACTGCAGCAGAGGGGTTTCACAGTGTGTGTGTCAGTGCTTTTACTGCAGTAACGGATCTGTTACCTTCTCATCCTGAGCCAAACGGAGTTAAAGTCACCATGAAAGTAAACTTTAATAACTATAAATGACCCAACACAGCCTGTTTAACCTTTAAATGCCATCAGGAATCACGCGTGGCTTCTTCCCCCGGCAGCAGCCCCCTCTGTTGTTGGCCCATGCAAACAACTTTTCACACCACATCTTCATCAAGGTTATGAACTGCCCCTCGGGGCCAAATTAGCACCCAGTGGATCCGGACTTCCTGATGAATAAATGGCTCGTGGCGGGCTGATAATTCACAGCTCCTGGTCTGCTAACGGACCCCTGTCCACCTTCCGCTGATTAACACAGGAAGTCACTGCTGCAGACGTTCACATGCTGTCAGCGACCACTCACCAAACATTTCATCAACAGGGAAGAATATTTGGATGGTCCGGTCACACAGCGGGAGGGGGGGGCAGTGAAGATCAGTCCCAGCAGCTACCTGTTGAGAAGTGACTTTAATGCCACTTTAACTTGCGTCGTCTTTGTCTCCTGCTGGGTAATTAACAACCCGGCGGTCGTGACCTTCTGCCTGGTGTCACCGTTAATGTGAAGAGACACTCGCGTTAACGGCTGTAATGATTTAAAGTTCGTGAAGCAAGAAGCAAATCTTTAAGGGAAGTGATGAGTTTCTTTAACCTGCCAACTGCTGCTGATTCACAAAGTTATTTTCCCAGCTGCAAATTAATTTATGTTCATGGCCCCCAGTTATACGTGTTGTAAGTTTCTGATGGTCAAACTTTAGAGGCAGTACAACTAAATGCCAAGTTAATAGAAACTGAGGTCCATTTCAGCTAAAAGACTCCCCCTTGTCCCAAAGCTGTGACCCGACCCGACCCGACAGAGCACATTTCTGCCTCACTTTATTCTTTGACTAAACTTTGAATTTGATTCCCGGGGACTTTTTATTCGTGTTCTCACTGTACAAATGTTAGCTAGCTAGCAGCGCGTGTTTGTGAAGAGCCGAAATCTTTCTGTTTCCTTTCAAACCAGCTGACTTTGTATGAAATCCCGTCACTTTTGTTATTAAATTCTTTTTTGGGGGCATTTTATGCATTTTGTCTGAGAGCTGACAGCAGAGAGAGGACAGGAAAGTACATTTCCTCCAGTGCTGTGAGTACAATGTCGTGGTACTTCTACTGTACTCTAGTATTAACATTTTCTGCACCTTTCTGCTTCCACTCTCCACATCTCAGAGATAAATATTGGACTTTTTACTGCACTACATTTATCTGACAGCTTTAGTCTCTAGTTACTTCCTGTCCAGTGAAGACCTTGTATCTCCAGGTGTTTGTGACGAGCTGAAGGATGAAGAGTTTCCTTCATGTGCTGAGGAAACTCTCCTCCTCCTGAAGCTGAATAAACTCTTTAACCCCCCCTCGGATCAGCTGGGAAAAGCATCGTCACAGAGCTGAAAACAGGCTGTTTCTCTGAGTTCAGGAAGACTTTTTAGAGATACGAGGTTCTCACAGGACGGCGACGCTGCAAACACGTGATGACCTTATAGACCATGATGCATTGCTGCAGGTTAAACTACCCAACAGTATATAAAGCAGGTAAAATGAGCTCAACCTGAAACATCTGCAGCAGTAAAATGCAACACACACATGAACGCAGCAGGAATATGAATCCAGAAACATCAGATATAATAAACACTGACAGGAAGCGTTTTACTGCACAGGGACGACTCTCACTGTCACACTTTAAGTAACTTTAGCTGATTATACTTCACACTTTAACTACATGTTGCTGATGATACTTCTGTATGCAGGACTTTGACCTGTAGAGGAGTGTTTTCAGAGTGTGGTGTCAGGACTTTCACTGCAGTAAAGGATCTGAAATCTCTCTACATGATGTCATCCAGTGAAACACTTTTTACTTTTTAAAAACCTTAGAGTCTGTACATTTGTAAAGTGGGGGGGGCAGCCTTCTACTGTTTTCAATTAAGGCCGAGTCAGAAAAATATTCCTATTCATCCCCTCAGTGACTCGTACGCCACCTGCCTTCACCTCCACCCGGTCGGTCCCTCCATGTTTCCTTCCTCTCTTCAGGATTTGCTCGGATCTCTTTCAAGAGCTGGGAAATCTGAATGAAATCCAAATGGTATGTTTGTGTGCAGACCCTCGCGCTCCCTGCGGAGGAGGTCCAGTCGAACACTGCTCCCTTCTCTTTGTGGCCTCGGTGTCGAGGAATCGAGCCGGCTGTCAGCTCTGATGAAGGCCTCAGAAACGCCGCTTCATGTGGAAAGTGAACGCATGCTGCTCAGGAAATGAGATGTTGATGATTTCACTCAACAAGTGATCAAAACCTACAAATACACAACATTCAGGGGTGCGTTCGTTTCGATACAGTCGAGTAGAAGAGACCGTTTTCAACAACAAACAATATCAAAATGTTTTTCTACAAAACCCTTTTCTTCGTCTTACTTTGTCCGAAACTGGCTAAATGACTGACCAAACTATCTCACCTCAGGGTCCATTTAATAGCTGCACTGGAGCTTTTGATCATATCACATGATCTTCGTCAGCAGATGGAGTTTGCCCAGCTGTAGCTCTTTAAGGACTTCTCGTTCAAAAACGTTGAGCTTCGTTGCTGATCTTGGAAACAACAGCCGACAAAACTAGTTCACCTCAAGGTGCATTTAGTAGCTGTTCTGGAGCTTTCGATCACATCACAAAATCACGAGAGTTCAATTATTTAGAAAAACCCAAATTAGACAGCTTGATAGCTTGAATTTAAAAAAAAAAGTGAAGTAAAATCTTAAAAGCTTTGACGCATAAATTAGCAGCGCAAGTTATTAAGTTATCGACATTATTTCCTCTTTTGATTCTCCCGCTTCAGTTTTAGATTTAATGTGTGATCAAAAGTTAGTTTGGGGTAAAGGTTGAATGGATGGACAGGTGCTCATATGACGTACAGGACGTAGACGTGTTAACGTGCAGTCGGCGTGTCGAGACAGGAAGTTAAAAGACAAAACACTGCAGCTTCTTTGTTGCTGTGCGGTTTACGGAGCTCCCTGTACTGAGGCTAAAGCCACTGTGACTTTCTTTATTGGAAACTTACATAAGTGGAGCGTTACATTCGGTTAATTACAACAGATTAATCCCGATCCATTTCCCTGATTCGTCCTTAGAGGAATCAGCGCTGCGTGACAAACACAGTCTGGACGTTTATTCCAAGAAATAATAATTCGTCTTCATTACTGGATAAAAAAAGCTCGATTATTCACACACTAAAAGCGTTTGTCGTACTCCGCTTGAAAGCGTTTCTGCCCGGTTGGTCGAACGTTAGCGGAGCCTCGGGGCGGCCGGCTGGAACATGCGAGTGAAAAGATGATTTAAAGCTGATTTTCTGAATGTAAAACTGGAACTATGTAGAATTTGAATCTGTCAGACTGCAACTCTCACTTCTGTACATCTGTTTTAGCTTTAGGTCCGCCCACACAGCTGATTCCTCTTCTGTTGGCTGATCAGACCTCATGAGTTTCACAGGCGCCTCCTTCACTCTCCTGTTAATTATGTCGCACCTGTTGGAGAGGAATTACACCTTTATCCTTCTCAGTGCAGTCAGACCAGATCTCAGAACAAATCGCTGTATTCTGTTTTAGTTTCTGTGATTATCGTTTCCTTTACGATGATTCGTGTGATTCTTGCTTTATATTTGACAGAATTTTTGAGATTTAGATTTAATATGCTCTTGTATTATATTTGTCTTAATGTTGCTTTGTTTTTGAGTGTCAGTGTCGTCCAGCTCTGCTCTGATTGGTCCAGCCTGAGAGGTGACTGACTCTCAATCATGCAGATCCCAACCACCTGAGTGATGAATGTGTTTGTGTCTGTGTGTTGTTTGTTATTTGCCCGTTGAAGATCAGCTGGCAGCACAGAGCGCCGCTCGTTTCTCTTCTTCTTCTGAAGCTGTCGCTGCGCGTGGAAAACTTAAACAGCTACTTTTAAACGCCAGAAATGAACAAATGTACACAATTCTTTAACGACGTCTGTCGTCACTCACTGATTGATTTTCCAGCAGCACGGTGTGTTGAAGCGATACTTCTGCTGTCCCACCTCTCCACAGGTTCATTTGAGACTTCCAGATTGTGTCAATATCTGTTCACTCTGATGCAGCGTAAAAGTGTTTTTACATCACCAGTGATCCTGTGAAGTCACAGACTTCTTAACATGAATTATATCAGGACGAAACATCTCTGTGGCCTTGAGTGAAAATGAGCTGCAGCTGCATGTAAGAGGGTTTCAGGACAGTCTTCAGTATTTTAGAGACCTGACTCACACAGAGCCCCTCAGTCCTGCCGCTAATAGCCAAGTGACATTTGGAAGTGAGTGGAAAAGACGAGGAATGTTGGAAAAGAGGGAAGCATGAAACCGGTTTGATCCTTGTTTAGTTTTTCTCCGAGATAAAGGACGCGATGCTGTTTCTCTCACGGTCTCATTTACACAATGAAGCTTCTGTCGCTGTTCCCTTCAGACTTTACCGTGCTGGAAAACCCTTAAAGTTCAGAGGAGTGTTGAGTTCGACAAGTGTCGAGGTTATAAAAGTGTTGGACGGAACAAACAACACAACTCTGTTCTCAGTCTCAGCAGTGGTGCAGCTGAAACTGCCTTGTTCGTCCTGAGGGGGGCGCTAAAGCTCATTCAAATCTAAAGGATTCGTCCTCAGAGGAGCAGGAATGTGATTTAATGGAAATCTGACAGTTTTAAGATAGTTTGTCCTGATTTGGGCACCAGAGGAAAGATTCGTCCTCAGGGGACCGCGAATATCCATCGACACAACATATTCAACAAACGACTGATCTCAGTCTGCAAGTTGGCGTTAATAAGTACATTTTAAAGGCGACGTTTTGGTGTGTGGGTCTCAGTTTTCTGTTAGTCTTGTGCTCTTTAGCTCCAGATTACAGGAGATAATGTTCAACGTTCAGCTTCATTGTCATTATACAGGATCGTACAATGACATGCAGCTGCAGCCTCCTGAAGTAAATCTTCATCTCAATGAGATTACACGATAAAATAAAGGTTATTTATATAAATTGGCCATAGATGAAAGTGAAAATATGACGTCCTCCGATTATTCCACCGATCAACACGCTGTAATGTGCCCAGAAACATAGCAGCGTATGTTAATGTGCATGTAAACAATGCACTTCCTTATTGAAAATCTGGAAGGAAACACATTCAACACATGGACACACACAAACTCTATGACCTTTAGTTAAATCAGGTCTGCAGTAAGTTTAGTTAAACCTCAGGTACGACTGAGGAGATCTCACAGGACACAGCCGCAGGGTTTAGACCACAGGTGTCAAACTCAAATACACAGCGGGCCGAAATGTAAGACTTGAACAAAGTCGCTGGCCGACATTGAACAAATGAACCTTTTAATATATAATGTCCTTATGGACCCAAACAGGTTTTGCTTTAACGTTGAATATGGAACCGTACAATATACAGTCCCCGACAACATTACAGGGAAATGAAGATATTTGAATTGACATTTACTTTGAACCAAATTTCAACGTAAAATATTTTTATTTTTGATATTATTTTTATGTATTTTTTAGTTTTCTACATGATGCAATTTCTTTTATAAAAAGAAAGAAAAATCCAACAAAAATATAGTGAAATTAATCATTTATTGACTTTCCGTGCCCAAGAATCACATCTGAACACCCATCTGGCACGCTAACAGCGAGACTTTTCACTGAAACTCACCGTTTCATACTGTAGTGCCGTCTGATGTTGTGCTCCTTAGTTAAAGCCACGTTGGCTCCACATACGAGACGAACAGGTGTGTCTTTACACAGGTAAACAGATATTCTGCTCCCACCTGTCCAAAAAGCTCCTGTTTCCTTTCTTTCCGCCATCTTTGGGAAGGGGTAGCACGGTGACAGTTGCAGCATGAGGTCGCTCTGACTGCTGTCACAGAGGAGAGGGCGTTTCTGGGTCCTGTCATGATTGACGCGCCAAAACAACAGCGGAGCATTATGGGATTTGTAGTATTAGCGGTGAATGCGCTGTATAATACCGGCGGGCCAGCTCTAGCAGTCATTTGGTATTGCCTCGCGGGCCAAATATAATTACACTGTGGTCCAAATGTGGCCCGCGGGCCAGAGTTTGACACCTATGGTTTAGACTAAACCTCTGGTTTAAACCTGAGAACACTGCGACAGGTTTTAAGAGACCATGTGTTTTTGTTCCAGCTGATCACCGACGCCCCAAGACATGGACCGCCGGGTTCGGACTACATAACAGTCAGTGTGTCAGATTATTATCGAGCCGTGACTCGGCCGAGAGACACGACAGACTACACGTTGGTCCCCGACCAATTACGGCTCACCGTCTTTCACAACCTGCGTGATGTCATCGGGAGGAGGTGCTACGGACAGACTTCCAGGAACAAGAATGTAAACAAACATGGCGTCCTTCCTCTTTCTCTGCAACATGTTTACAGGTGAAGAGCGCTCTGTGCTCCTATTGGTCACTGAACACGTTGTGGAAATTCTGACGCACTCGTCTTTCTGTCGGGACGTCGTGAGGCGTCACAGGTGAGGCGTCACAGGTGAGGCGTCTGTTGTCGTCCGCTATGATTCTCTACACGGGATAAAACCATCAACGGTCGCACCCGAACTTCCTTACGAGTTACTGCAGTCTCTACTTCCTGCCTTTTCGTTATTTGCTCAACAACACCGATCACAAACTCACGTCGATCTGTTTTCCTCTTTTTATCAGCAAGTGACAAATTGTTACAACGCAAAAACAAAAAGCTTTTTAAGCTTAAAATGTGCCGTCATTTTAGTACAGTTGTCTTACCAACATCAGACTGAGGCTGCTCACAATGTGTGAGTTTAGATAACAGTACCGACATTATACTTTACCTTAGTTTGAGAAATATAAAATACAAAACCCTCTTTGTCGTTTAACGGAAGACGCTCAGTCTGCTGAACTTTAAATGTATAAGCACACCAGCCGTACAAGAACTTGTCTAAATTGAAAAGGCTAAAATGTTCAGCTTTCTGATCACAGAAGAAGAAAAGACATTTAATGACAACTTTCAGTACAGCTGACGCTACGGACACATTTCAGTCAGTACCAAAACAGCATGAAGGTTAGATACCCAGCCCTACATTTGGCTTATCTGAGACTAAAACTAAGACTGATTTAACTCAGAGATCTTTGTGAAAGCAGCCTCTGATCTCTGAAGGCAGCGGCCAATGGAAAAGACAATTTCTCCAGCAGGACCAATAAAATCTCTCACTGCGTTTTTCATCTCGGAGAGGCAGCTGAGAACAGCCGTACTGTAAACAGAGCCACTCCATCAGCTCCGCACTGATGTATTACTGCAGGAGAGAAACGGCACGATATATATTAGGTCATTTGGCTCAGCGGATGAGTCCCATTTAGCAGCTGATAAAAGCATTTGGGATGAATGCTGGAGCCCCGGGGCGGCTTGGAGGAGTCCCTCACCTCATCTGGGTTCAGTCATTGAACGCTCTCCACGGAGCCGTTTGAGACGGCCGGTTGGACGGCTGCAGGGGAAAAGTGTGGGCAGACTGAGACACGCGCAGATGAGCAGGATCAAAGGTGCTGCTGGCCGGCGTTTAACACTGGAAAAACCATCGCAGGCTGCACGGGCCAGAGAAGAAGAAAAGACAGAGAGGAGGGCAAGTGGAGGTGGTGGTGAAGTGGTGGGTGGGGGCTCTATTAATGGTCCACTTTATTGCTTTGTACTGTTAAAATTAAGAGCTCAGATTTCATGACAGCACTTCAACCGTACATGCTCGACTTCTTCTTCCAGCCCTGGTTTCAGTTACTGTTTCAGTCTGCAGCGACCCGAGAAGAGAGAGTCGACCCGGCGGCTGCTGAGTGATGGGACTGAAGCCGAACGACGACGAGATGACAGATTTCATTCAGGAAGACTCCTATTGTGTGGCAGTGGTTCCCAACCTGATTATTACATTTACTCAAGTGAGGTACTTGTACTTTACTTGAGTATTTCCATTATCTGCTACTTTATACTTCTTCTATACTATTACTTTTCAGGGGGAAATATTGTACTTTTTACTCCGCTACACTGGTCTTTACAGAAACAAAGGCACAGTGGTGCTTTAAGTTGAATGCGAATGTCAACATGCTAACATGCTGAAGGTATAATGTTCATCATCTTAGTTTAGCGTGTTAGCATGCTAACATTAGCATGTCCAGCTGAGGCCGATGGGAACGTCAGCAGCTCTGCAGGTGTTTGGTCAGAAACCAAAGTGTCAGACACGTTAACATGTCGACCTGATGGTGGCGCTAGAGGGAAAGTCAGAGGATCAGCAGAGTTATTACAGTTCATCCTGAGGGGAGCGTGAACGATGAAGCACGTTTCATCACAGTCCAACAGCTGCCGAGATGTTTCACTAAAAAACCACAAATGTAAGCCTCATGGTGGCGCTAGAGGAAAGGTTAGGGAAACACCAAAGTCAATAGGATTCATCCTCTGGGGAACATGAATATCTGTACAAAATTTCATGGCAATCATCCAATAGTTGTTGAGATATTTCAGTCTGGACCAAAGTGGTGGACAAACTGACATTGCCATCCCTAGAACCACGCTGCTAGCATGGCTAAACAAATATTTGTGGAATATATATATATATATATATATATTATTTGTAACACGTATGACTGTTTGTGAATCTAATTTTATCTTGGGAGACTGTAAACAAATATTGCTGCAAGGAACAAAATAATCCCATTTAAATGTTTCTGGTGATGTGTGCATTAAATACCATTATTCTGAGTCTCATTTTAACTCAGGACAAATGTTCTTGAGTTAAAAATCACATTTGTGAACCAGTTACATCACTTGTAAAACACAAATCATTTCATTCAATTTATGAGGCAAAACTAATCCTGCATCGTTCTCTGAGAGAAGGTCACTGAAGCTGAAGCCTCAAGTGTTTTAACGTAAAATCTTAATATTTTACTGGATTTAAAGTATAGGAATAAAGATTATTAACATATTATGAGTTTCAGTCAACATTATTTACTAGTTGTTCTGTGAAAAGTTTTCCCCCCTGAGACAGGAGGGGCGGTGTTAGTGTTGTTTTTGCCCTCCCGACACCTGTCAGTTATCCTGATGAGCTGTTATCTTGCCTGAAGCGGAGGTAACAAACTTTCACAGGCGTGAAAGAATCAGACATTCTGCAATAAACAAGAATAAAAGTTTTACCTATTGCTGGTGTCCCGCAGAGGCTGCAATAATGTTCTTTACACCCACTATAATTACATGTTGGACAGAACAAACAACATACTGGTGATTTTACTACTTTTTAAAGCCCAATAGTGGACAAACAAAGTTTGTCCTGAGAGTGGCGCTACAGGACAGGTCATGCATGGGGTTATTAAAAGCTAAATTAAATCTATTGTAGCTAAACATCAAGTAGTTTCAAACCCCTGACAGAGAAGTGATTTTGCTAGCTGTTTTGTGGCTATATTACAAGCAGCGTTCCCCTGCTTCCAGGTTTTGTGCTATGCTAAGCTAAACACATCCTACACCTCTCTGTACTCTGTAAATCAGAGAAAACAGATTGTTGAAAGGAGTATTTTGTTACTTTAAAAAAAACTTTATCACAGCATTGTGGATCAATAAGTAGCTTCACGCTAACTCCTCTTAAACCACATTTAATGTTAGCTGTTAGTAGTTTTAACAGCTAGCTGCAGTCAGGATAATGTTTGATATGCTAACTGTAGCTACCATAACATCAGCTAGCTATAAACACCTTGTGGTTATATATGTTTTGTGGCTACACTGGCTAGCCTTGCTTGCATTTGTGCTCTAATCACTTTTATCACATTATTAGTTGTGCTAAGCTAGTCTTGGATCTATCTCTGTACCTGATATTATAAATCAGATATTTTCATGAGTGGAAAGTGCACATTATTCAGCGTTACCGGATTTTTGACACGCCTACAAATCTACGCACATTTAGTTTGTTTTTTTAAAGCAGGCTGACGTAGCTATGATGCGCGGAAGCGGATGTGTCCATAAGTTCATCAGTCTGACAGTTTTGTAATAGCCTCATATTACAAAATTAAATTACAAGAAGTTTAGCTAATTATCTTCTATCATGCAAACTCTCTTCAGCGTCGAGCGGAGGAGCCTGGAAAACGACGGCCGTGCCTACTGCGTCGTGATCAACATAGCCGACACGATGCGTAAAACACTGTAAATACAGCCGTGGGATCCATACTGCTACAATTCTGTCGGGAAACGAATTTAAATGAGACAGCGTAGACTAAAATAAACTAACTACTAATTGTAAGCATCACAAAATGGTCAGATTATCGTACATTATGGCACTTTTGGCATTAATGATTGTACATCGTACAAATATGATAATTATCGTACATCTGGCAACGCTGATTTTATTACAGATAACTTACAACATGTAAATCAGACAGAGTTGAAGTTGTATTCTGATGGCGCTAGGCTAGCAGTTTCCCCCTACTTCCAGTCTTTGTGCTAAGCTAGGCTAAACAGATTCTGGACTATCTCTGTAGTTGACACAAATGAAACTGATATCCTTCTTCTCATCTGACTGGGAAACATAGCTAACGAGGATTTTCCTACATGTCACATTTTGGCTCTTAAATTTCCATTTTTGCATTTGTATTGAAGCCGAATATGAAAGATTCCCTCTTGTCATTTCTCTGCTCTTCATCTGTCGCAGCTCATGTAAGACGATCAACCGCTGGACGTCCTCTGCAGCGTCCCAGGTGACTTATCAATTGTCTGTTCCTTAATCCCGAGCTTTTCTGAATACCTCATTTCCTAGAAGTTTGTCTGAGCCCCCGCAGACAGCCGGGAGCCGTCCTCGACTCTCCTCCCTCTCGGAGCTAATATCATGAATATGTGGAATACTTGGACAGGTAGCCGGATCAGGAAAGTGCAGCGTCTTCACTGTCACTGAAGCCAATAAGTGAGTGTGAGGTGACACTTCCCAGACTCTGTTGATGAACTGTCGCACCTCTTTAATTCTGTCCCGAAGCGAGACACAGTCGTCCACGTCCGCCCACGTCGCTGGTTTTCACATCAATCTCCTCATCGTCTTTATCCCCGGGGCCCTGCACACAGACCGTCCTACTCTGTCAGACACACACTGACTTTTATCATGTAAACCAAGAGCCCGGTCTCATGGGAAGCTCATTCTCTTTAGCGTTTTCATTATTATATTCACAATAAATTGGGGACCATAAGACGAGATAAGGCCAGGGGGGGAAATCACGCGTTACAGCAGCACAGAGACAGGCTAAGAGAAAAGATAAAGAACTATAAACTATATAATAAAAATAAAATAAGACATCGCAGAAATTATAGCGATGACATTTAAAAAATATACAAGTGATTTGTGCAAATATCTATACCAGTAGAAAATCTAACCTGGGGCTTCTCATAACCTCATAACGTCAGCAGGTGTGAGACAACGGTGGAAGAAGTGGTGCTGATATTGTTTTTGGTTTTCTGTTATGTTAACGTGAGATAGGGCTGTCTCTTTTTATCCAAAATTAGAACTACCATTTGAACGTGGGAAAATTAATTACTCAACCTTACCGAATTCAAAATTCACGGTGTATAAGCGCCACAGCCAGGTGCAAGGCCGAGTCACATAGCGGGGGCAAAGTAAATCCATGGGACTTTTCACGTTGACTTCAACTTCGTGAGGGCACGGAAAGCTGTCCAAACAAGAGGAAGCTATCGTATTAGCTGTGTGTCACCACCCACTGTTACACAGATAAATAAATAGGTCTAACAACCGAGCTAGCCTACTGACTGGCAGGTAGCGAGCTTAGCAGCAAAGCTATAGTGGCTGGCTAGCATGTTAGCAGTTAGCTCGCCGGCCAGAGTAACTCACTAGCTAGCCCCACAATCACTACAGCACCAAGCTGCGAGCAGGATCGCAGGTCGGTGGCAAGCGACCTGTCCGTCCTGTCAGTGTCATTTTCCATTGACAAGGAAGCTGCGTTTGCTAGAAACCTTTTTCACGAAAAGAAGACATGCTGCGTCCATCACGTCCACGCTTGTCACCATTTTTGTGGCCGTTGTGTCACTGTTTTTCATGGATGGAGCTACGCAGCTAGTTAGCATGGTATGCCATAAAATGACGTCCCCATTCCTAATCCCGCCTGCAAATCTCTTATCGGTCAATTGGTTTTCCAACCAGTGGAAACACGTCAGTCACTGAACAAAGCCGAGATGTGAGCAGTGATTCAGAGGTTTTGGAAACAAACTGTACAATATCTACCAACAACACTCAAACTAAACAGAAATAAAAGTGAACATTTGTTAAATGGTTGTTTCCTCTTCGTCTGCACCGAACCACCAGCTGAGCTTCTCACGAGACAAACAGCTGAACGTGCTGCGGCCGGTTTACGTTATTGTCACATAATGGCGTGACGGAGGAACAATCTTCACGTCCAAAACACGGAAACCACATCAGTGTCTGTCTGTCAGGTTGGTGTGAGCAGCAGCTGTGAAGCAGCAGGATGAAGGTGTGTAACGATGGATTGTTTTTCCCTCCGTCTCTCCAGCTCGTCCTGAGGCTGATGGTCGAGGAGCTGCTGGACCGTGGTGGACCGTGGTGGACCAGACGCTGCCTGTGTGGCCACATGGAGTCCCTCTGCCTGTTATTTTTTCTTAATGGAGCTCCAGCTTTTAAACACACGTAAAGAAATGAACGGCTGGGACGAGCCGGGCGAACCCGACCTCTTCTTCTTTAAAGACAGATACCTCCAGCCACAGACTCATCGTTCTTCCTGTGTGTCACGGCTCATCACAAACTCCACCTTTCAGAGGGGAAATACCTCACGAGGAGCTCATTAATCAGCAAGGAGCTACATTTAGTTAGAAAGGGCAGGAAAAAGGACTCAGCCTAAAGGCCCTACGTGTTCATGTGGTCATTGCATCTTTCAAGGTTTTTGAAAATCGGTGCAGCGTCTGCCACAGTGGCTTCTTTCACGCGACCACTCGGAGGCTTTGACTATCAGTGTCGGTACCACAGAGTGAAAATACTGTATTAAAAATAAAAGTTTGGCATTAAAAAGAATTTTCATGTAAACAAACCAAAAAGAGCTACGTTTACATTCAGTGTTACTCGCCAAAACACGCTGTGTGAATCCGCGAGCTCTAGCTAATGTGTTCACTGCGTTCCCTTCCTCATAAAACATCTGCAAAGCCGATTTTTTAAGTATTTTAAATCCTGCATAGTTTACATCCACGCTCACTAGCTTGCAGTCTTCTTCTTCACTGCCTTTGTTGGCACACAGGATACCTTTTAAACATACAACATCATATCAAAAATAAAGTATCAAGTCGAGTATAATGTACTCCGATTAATGTGTCCAATTTTTATTTCCATGTAATTGTTATCAAGATATTTCACTCCCATAAATGTCAGCCTCACGGTGGCGCTAGAGGAAGCGTCGGCTGATCAAAGTCAGTAGGATTCGTTCCTGTGGGACCTTTACAATCTCTCCCTGTTCACGTAATCTGCTGTCTTACATTTGACTGTTTATTGTAGTGAGTCCTTCCGTCTGAATCCTGAATCTGCTCGCACATTTCACAATAATCAGATCACTCAGATTAGACTGCCTCTGCCTGCAGAGCTGCTGTAGCGGATCGTATGACACGATACAGCTATTTTTTAAATGTTCTGGTCACTCGGCGTATGCGACGATCGAGGCTGATCTCTGACGGTGTTTATCGGAAACTTTCTGGGTTTTTAAAAAATATTTTTATGAAATAGAAAATCTAGCAAAACATAACATTTCACAACTTCTCCCCTGGCTTCTGACATCAAGCTACTGTACGCGCTGATTTGATCGGTTTGTTAGTGCGACTCTAACCAGTGTGCTGATTGGCCGTCGGCCCCCCCAGCTGCTTCTATTCCCAGCGGCCGCCAGCCAATCAGCAGACAGGAAGTAGAACCCCCTGATTATTACGGCCCTCTCTGCTTCTTTCCACCTGCATGTGGTTCTGATTTGGACATGAGGCAAAGTGTTTTCATTGGCCGTCAGTGGCGCTCAGTTTCCTGTTACAGACACTCTTTTGTGCCTCGTCCTCTCCACTTTTATTTCCTTTAACATGGAGGTAAGAGGCCGTCCGGCTTTTCTTCATCCAGCTAATTGGGAGCCACTTTACCCCCCCCACCCCCACCCCCCCCCCTCGTTATGACAGGGTTAATGGCTTTAGTGAGAGGGTACTTTTTACTGGTCCTGCTGGTTTCTGCTGGGCCTCAGAACCAATTACAGTAATCAAAGCCAATATGTGGATACAGAGAGAGGAGCCACATGTGGTAGTTCAGGTGTAAACCAATCTATGGAGGCTTTCTTCTGCAGCAGAATAACTCCTTGTTTAAACCATATTTGCGCTGCAGTGTGTTCATTTCCCCCCCCACGTAGGTAAAAACCACCAACCAGGAGATTTTCACCGTATTAATACTCAGAGAGATTCACTTGTAAAGATAAAATAAGTTAAAATTTACAGCGTTTCAATAATCCATCAGGCAGAACACTGATGTCAGACTACTTTCTAAACTCGTTTCTGCATCGGCCCTGAATATTGGTGCTGGACGTAAATTGCGATCGTTAAATATGAGAAATGTGTTCACAATTAACCTCTTCAGCTCAAAGGTAATAAGTATTTTTAGCCACACTAGCGGCTTTATGCTCGATCAGAAGTGTGTTGTACGACGTACACGACCACGACCACGTCTGAAATCAAGTGTTTACAGTTTACAGGAAGGAGTGAGAATCATAGAGAGGACGTGATATCGTTTAAATATGGAGATAACGTCTCACACAGTCTCTCCTGGAAGACACGCAGAGTGTCGACCTCAGCTGAGGAGCTATCTGTAGAAAGAAAATAGTCCCTCCACGAAACTGCTCACAACAAACCTGAGGATTATCTTCAGTAACCGGGTCCTGATTTCTGGAAACAGACGTCGCTGTTGAGTTTTTCAGGTGTATTTTTTGGCGCTTTGAGCTCCACAAGCCGAGCGCCATGTAGTCCCGTTACATTCAGACGTCTCTACGGCCGATATCTCCAAAACTCTGCAGCTCGCACCGAAACTATCCAGACGGATAAACAGCTCTGCAGGTGAGAGGAGACACATGTTTTAGATTTTGGGGTGAACTGTCCCTGTAATGTCTGTCCACCACTTCTATCTAACACGCTAAACATCAGCGTGTTAGCATGATGGCTTTAGCATTTAGCTTAAAGAGGCGCGTTGTTTAAGGTAACAGCGAGACATGAAACGCGATCCAGGAAGTCCAGAACAGACGAACAGAGGTTTGTAATAATCACAGACAGGATTTTACAGCCCTGTATAGTTTTCACAGTGACTTGATCTTTTTATCCTTCGTCACGACGATCGTGAGGTGAAAATAATAGAAATACATCTACCAGGAATGCACGCTTGCATGTCTGTGATTGGCCACCGCAGCATTTTGTATGATGATGTTGTCCTGCAGGAGTAAGTTGAGCTAGATTCAACTTTTTGCCGACGACCCTGTGATGTTTTGCTCAGCCTCGTCCCCGTTTGTGCAATTCACGGCGTCAAGACTACAAAGACACAGAAACGACAGAGTTCGGTTTGTTTGTCTGTAACGTCGTCCGTCAGGCTCATTTCCTCTCAGCTCTTCTGAAACACATTTTCTCTGAGTTCCCACGAGTGACATTCACACAGGAAAAAAGTGCCAAATCCGGACCTGCAGCGCAGATGTTTATTTAATCTGTCAGGTTTATTTTTAGACTACAGCGGGGTCGAAGGTCAGCTCATGAGGCTTATACCTACAACATCTGTCAGGTGAGAACAGACCTCCAAACAAAACAAACAAACTACGGCGAGACAATGACCTTCTTTGAATGTTGCTTCACAGCCCTGACTCTTTACCTGCAGCTGTTATTTGTGCCACAACAGTTGCAGAGGTTTAACTGAATTTTAGTATAAAATTCAGCATTTTTATTTAGGCTGTAACCTGTTATAAGATCTGGGACTCTTCTTTGGACCACAGTACTTGGAACTGGTGTATTTTATTTGCAAAATGTTGGAACCTAAATACTTTACATGTGTTCAGAGACAACTTGTGACGGTTATTCAGTGTACGGGTGACTTACTGACAGATCTGTCATTCAAAGCACAGTGATACATCATGTTATGTGTCGTTGTTTTCCACAGTTTGCCTGCACACACAGTCAGATGTCTGTGTGTTGTTTCCATGTAGCTGCAGCAGATCTCTGCAGAGGAAACTTCTGGGAAAGCCCCCGACCCTCTGACACATGTCCCCCTCCTCTGTAATTGTGCCAATTACTTTTCCACAACGGCCCTGAAACACTTATGTATGTGGTTAGAATAACAATTTCCACATGAAACACTTGTTCATTCATAAGGTCCAGAGCAGAGCGTGGGGATCCTCCGCAGACGTCACGACACTAAACGCCGTTCTGTGGAGACGAGCTGCACTCGCATCAGATATTAAAGCTGCTGCACGAAGGCGCTGTCTGTTTCCTGAACTCTGATCTGTGATCAGTGGTAGAAAGTAACTAAGTGCATTAACTCAAGTACTGTACTTAAGTTCAGCTTTGAATCAGTATTATCAGTATTAACAGTCTAATAATGTCAGATAGAATCAGACATTTTACTGCAGAACCAGTACTTTCAGCGCTGATCCAAGTACATTTTACAGCTAACCCTTCTATCATAAGTAGGATTATGAATGCATAACTCTCACTTGTAACACCCTGACCCCCTGCAGCAGGCGGATCCTCCTGATCTCTTGACTTGTCTGCTGGGAGAATCACGTTGAACGCTGAAGTCAATACACTGAAGGCAGAGTTTCTCTGCCTCCCTAAACGATGTGCCTGTCCAACACTTAGCATTCAACAAAAACAGGTCTGACTAATATTAAATCTACTGTTGATATTCTTGCTCTTAAGTGGATGAACTCTGTTTTTGGTATATTTCATTTTATTATTAGTGATTGTAATTTGCTGCCTTCTTCTTCTTTTCCTTTCGGCTGCTCCCTTTCAGGGGTCGCCACAGCGAATCACGCGCCTCCATCTAACCCTGTCCTCTGCGTCCTCTTCACTCGCACCAGTTAGCTTCATGTCCTCTCTCATCCATAAAAACCCTCTCTGGTCTTCCTCTAGACCTCCTGCCTGGCAGCTCCAGCCTCAGCATCCTTCTACCAATATATTCACAGTCTCTCCTCTGGACACGTCCAAACCACCTCAATCTGGCCTCTCTGACTTTATCTCCGAAACGTCTAACATGAGCTGTCCCTCTGATGTCCTCGTTCCTGATCCTGTCCGTCCTCGTCCCTCCCAAAGAGAACCTCAGCATCTTCAGCTCTGCTGCCTCCAGCTCTGCCTCTTGTCTTTTCTTCAGCGCCGCTGTCTCTGAGCTGTCCGACATCGCTGGTCTCACCTCCGTCTCCAACACCTGTCCTTTCATTCTTGCAGAGACTCTTTTATCACACAGCACACCTGACGCTTTCCTCCACCCGCTCCAACCTGCTCGCACTCGCCTCTTCACCTCTTTTCCACAGTCTGTGTGCTCTATAGATTATTATTATTATTATTGTTATATACGTGAAATGACTCATCACTTGAACTCTTTTATGTGTGGTTGAACTGAATCTGTGTAGTTGTGATGTTGAGCACAAGCTCCGTGATCACAATTCCCATCTGGAATTATAATATTTTATAATAAGAACTTTACAGGTCGCTTCCGCTTTCTCTTTTCCTCGCAAGGTCACTAAAATAGAGATGAACTCTTCTTGTCATCGCTCGGTACGAAACTGTGAAACATCCCAACGCGAATCTTTAAACACCTGCACGTTAACTTGTTTCTGCTGTTAAATGACTAAAAAACTGAACCAGCTTTGGTCCAAATCGAGTCTGAACAGCATGAAGGAGAAAACACATCGCTGATGTCTGCTTCCTGTCAGACTCACTACCTGTTACCACCTGAAATGATGTCAACGTGCGCAGCAACATTCATGACACGTGGAAGAAGTTACGTAAGTCTGCCATTTAGTAGGTGAGTGCAGATAAACTTCCTGTGTCGGCCTCCGCTGCGGGACGTTTACAGAGTCCAGGTTCAAATACCTTTATTAATACCCCTCTGTGAGTATGACATCATGGTAAACAGTCTGATTTGATTGGTTGATGAGGTGATAAGGAGTCTATTTATGTCCGTCCGCAGCGCTGCTTCTTATCATTGTGAGGGGCGTGATGACAGCTGAGATCACACACCCAGCTGCGAACGCTGTGAGCGGCACGTACAGCAGCTTTACGCCCGCCGACACAGGAGAGGTCAAAGGTCACGAGGTGAACGGCTGCTGCGAGATAACGATGTGCTTTGTTACTGATTTATAATAAGATACTGATCAGAAGAAAACAGAGGAAGTGAACAAATTTAATTTCCTGGGTTTAATTTTGGATTCTCATCACTTACTAGGAAATTATCCAAAACCACTAAAACAAACTTGAACTGTTTTCGTTTGATAAGACCGAGGACAGTCAAAGTAACTATAACAGTAATAAAGTCATAATACCACCCAATAATTCAAATGTAAGAGCAGCAAAATATACTAATATCAAAAGTAAAAACACTCACTAGGCTGCAGAATGGCTCCTGTTACATTATTATTATTATTATTATTATTATTTTTAGTAGCAGATACTCTGGAACTGGATATTATTGGAAGATTTTAAGATGGCCAGGTTACAAACTTGTTCAAGTTAAACCAGCGTGTACTTTACAGTGTAATGTAGGAATATGTCGACCGATGCTTCTGGCCGTGCCACACCCGGAGGCCTCGCCCAGCCGCCAACACTTAAAGCAACTCAGAGCGAAATGAAAAACAGAATCAAATGCTAATTAAATTAATCTATTTAACCAATTAGAATACTTCATTATTCTGCGTTCTTTTAGTTTAAGTTCAGTATTTATTTGCAAACCCAGTGACTGAGAATAGGCCGATATTATTTAATACTGATGTTAGTTCATAAATGTCACATATTTCTACATATTATATACTTACATGTGGCTCTGACATGTACCATACTATGCTTTGCTGACTTTGCTGCTACTAACTAAACCATTATGTCACTCTTGCCTTGTAATTTTGAGTTTAACTGCTCGTGTAGTTTCTAAATCTGTAGTTTATTTTATTTTCTACACTTCTAATCACATTTGTTTTACTTTTCTCTATTTATCTGTGCTCATTTCTGTCCTCGTGCTGCAGCAACACGTGAATTCTTGCAGTTTGTTAAAAGGTTGCATGTACAGTATATGTGTGTGTGTGTGTGTGTGTGTGTGTGTGTGGCGTGAGGGGGTTGGTTTAAAGTATAAATTAAAAACTAAAAAGTGTTCGTTGTGGAAACCAGAACAAACTGCTAACAAAGGTCAGTCATCGAGTTGAAATCAGGATATTTTTAGACTTTAAATCATGTCGTTAGTCGGCAGATAAGCGTCTTCTTATCTGTTCTGGCTTTTTGCCATCAAGGCTGAAGATACATCGAGTTTTTACTAGAAACCAAACAGAGAAACAGATTTTCTGATAAGAGTCGGGGGGGTGGGGTCCATTAGTGAGGCCCGCTGAGAGACGCTTCCACCCAAAACAACTGAAGGACTCTGTGTGGTCGTAACCTCTAAATATATCCTCGTTCTTCTCCTAATGAGATTTTATTTCTGAGGCCTTTCTATATTTAACTGCGCCGATACAGTATCTTGCTCTGCTATCGTCTCCTCCCTCGGTCGAGGTTTTAACATCAGATATTTAACAAATGAGTTGAGAGACTTTAAATTCCCTCAGTTTTAATAACAGGACTGAGAGTGAGGGCAGAGCACTAATTGTCCGAAGAAGAGAAACAGTTCAAACTGAGTTTTTTGGCTGTTTTCCCGATGTGTTCGCAGAAATCATCACGGTGTAATGAATCTGTCTGCATCCCTGTCCAACCCTCTCCTCTACCCGTCGTAACTCTTCTGCACGCACTCTCCCCCCTCGTCCGCCTCTCCGACCTGTGAATTATTCAACTCAACGCTCGTATTTTATTTTGAAATACCTGCCCTACCTGAGAGCAGGAAGAAGACTGCGGATCCTGGTTTTCTGCTGCAGAGACTTCACAGTGAAGTTCTTTAAAATGTTAAACGTGAATCAGAGTTTAGAGATTCGTTTTAAACTCTGGAATTATTTGTTTAATCCCTGATTCATGTATGTGTGTCACTACAGCTGCAACTAACAACTATTTTCATCATTAATTAATCTGCTGATTATTTTTGTTAGGTTTAATCGTTGGGTCTTTGAAACTAATCGTAATTAATAATTCAGATCTATAAAATGTCCAAGCTGACGTCTTCAGATGTCTTGTTTTGTCTGACCAACAGTCCAAAACCCAGAGATTCATTTAACTGTGATGTGAAACAGAGAAAGGCAGAACATTCTCACATTGGAGAAGATGGAAGCTGAATTGTTTAACTTTTTTGCTCCAAAAAAAAAACTTAAATGATTAATCACTTATCAAAATTGTTGCTGATTAATTTTCTGTCAATTGACTAATCCATGCTAGCAGCTCTGTGTAGCTGTACTTGAGCTAAATGCTAACACCAGCATGCTAACATGCTCACAGTGACAATGCTAACATGCTAATGTTTAGCAGGTATAGTGTTTACCATGTTCACCATCTTAGCTTAGCGTGTTAGCATGCTAACATTAGCTAGTTAGCAGTAAACACAGAGCGCAGCTGAGGCTGATGGGAGCGCCAGCAGCTCTGCAGGTGTTCGGTCAGAAACCAAAGTGTTGGACGCGTTAACATGTCGACCTGATGGTGGCGCTAGATGGAAAGTCAGAGGATCAGCAGAGTTATTACAGTTCATCCTGAGGGGAGCATGAACCATGAAGCACGTTTCACATTAAAAGAACCGGACGATCGGGAGGCTCTGGGCCTCTCGTCTATTTCATCCATCACCGGTGACATCACAGACAGCTGTTATCTCAGGGTCGCCAATCAATAACGTCACAGCTGAAACTGATCAAACAGCAGGTACGTAAAATCCACAACCTCACAGTGAAATAAAAGTAATGTTACAGTCAGAAATACGGTGATGTCCAGGCAAATAAGAGCAAACGTGACCACATTTTATAAAAATCTTTTTGCTTAAACAAAACAGCGGCCCGAGGACAAGAAACAAAGGAGAATTGTGGGTAACACGAGATGGTGAACAGCTTTAATCTTTTAAAAAGATGCTGCCCAGTTAAATCTGTCTAATCACCAAACATTTGCTGCCATCTGTAATTAAACATCTCCTAATGACAGACTGAATCCTTGGCTTGGATTAAAATACAAGTCTAATATGAATCTAGATTAAATCTCACAGCCTCGTTCAGTAAATTGGACCAGTAGACTTTCTCTCTTATCTCCGCATTTGTTTTTTTGCAGAGCTGTAATGAAACTGTTCCCTCTTCCAGCCGTCCCTCCGGGCTCCAGGACGTCGTGCGTGTGATCCACCCCGGCTCGGGTTGCTCTCTCTGGGTGTGGAGCTCTGCGCTGAAAGCTCCTCTTCCTTGTTTTGATTGTGAGCAGGGAGCGGCTCGGACTCCGGCTCCAGGATGCTGAGACCAGCATGTCGTCACGTTGTTACACGAAGTACGAATAAGATGCATGAAGACAGAAACGCGACTGAAGGCAGATTACAGATGTCAGATTTCTGCTGATCAAACTACAGAATGACATTCAGAGAAAAAGAAAATGTAATTCACTGCAAAAAATAATAATAATAATAATAATAATAATAACGGAAATCTGAAATTAGATTCTGCGAAATCTCGTATGCAAAGCCAACTTTTTGCCCTGAGGGTGGCGCTAAAGGGAAGCTCATGCAGACTCCAAAATGGAAAATGATTATCCTCTGAGGAGCGGGAACGTGCTCTGTAAATTTCATGACTTTTGGAGATACCTCGACATGGATGAAAGTGTCGGTCGAGGAGAACTTTTTGTCCTGATGGTGGCGCCAGAGGAAAGTTGAGAGCTCAACAAAATCATTAGGATTCATCCTCTGGAGACCATGAATCTTAATTAGAGCTTAATCCTGGTTCCACTGGAGGAACTTAAAGGAGACCTCTACAGATCAGCACTGTCTGCGCTCGACTTTTAACCTCTTCCAGTCACCCACAGATACAGAAGGACACTACAGCAGACTAATACACAAGATACTGAAAATATTGACTCTTTAAAACCGAAGCCTTCAGGCAGGTCCGAGGTGTTTTCCATGCTGAATCGTGTGCGGGCTGCAGGCGTGAGAAAACTCAGACTCCTGTGTAATTATTTCCACTTTTACCTTCCTCAAATTATTTTCTTCATGTACTCAGACACACAAAGCTCCTACAGTCAGAATACCTGCGACCCTCCCGCTTCCTGTCACTGGATGCGTTTTACGGGATCACTGCAGGACGAATGGCTTGTTTCCGTCGTTCATCATTCACCCTGACTGAATGAACCCAAAAGGGAGGACGTGGAGGGCTGCTGAAAAACCAGCAGGACCACAAATCCAAGATCAGCTATTACATAAATCCCCAAACCTGGTTAACGATGACAGAAGTGATCTGAGCGTCATGAAATCAGTCAGGATCAATCAGCAGGTTCAAGACTGATGAGTTTGTTCTGGTTTGAGACCAATATGTCAGACTGACATGTGGTTTATCTGCCAGTGCGACCTCAGCTACATTCATATATTATGTTGTGAGTGCAGTTTCCTTTGCATATGTATTTTCTTTCGTTTATTTGTTTGATTGGACAGTTTTGTAAAGAAATTCTTCGGCAGCAGTGATTTATCTCAGATTTTCCTTCTGTTGATAACCAGTGTACGTTACCCTGCCGAAGTTAAATAGTTTGCCCAAAAAACAGCAGCAAAACACAAACGTTGCAGTTTTTGTTATTTTTGGGACCTTGCTGCTGCCCCCTAGAGGCTGCAACATTCAGTACGCCCCAAAATACAAGATTACACGAGACACAAGGTCTTACAAAGATAACAGGGGCAGACTTACAATCACAGTTCTCGCTAACTTCTGAAAGTAGTTCAGTTTTGTCAGCTGTCAGTTTTGTGGGTTGAAATGACAACAGTCACTGGCAGATTTGCTCAGTTGTACCTAGCTGGTTAATTAACTCTGTGAGTTAGTTGTAGAACAATGAAAAATGTTCCTAAAAATGTATTTGATGGCAACATACGTGCTTTATGCACTAATGATGGAAAATGAGGTTAAATCAGACCAATAGTTTTTCAGATGCCTGAGGCCAAGCGAAACATTGTACCAACAGACATCACTGTCCTGACGGAGAAGACCTGAAGCGAACAAATCGTGCAACGTCATCAACACTCGCGAGCTAGCAAGTAGCTTGCTCGTTAGCAAGTAGCTTGCTCGTTAGCAAGTAGCTTGCTTGTTAGCAAGTAGCTTGCTCGTTAGCAAACACTGTGTAAATAAGCAACCTGCACTTGCTCCCACAATTTACGTGACTTCGACTTTGTTTGTATCTGTAATCCTGGAGACCGGGGACATAGAAAAGAGGGATCCCAGAAACTACAACAAAGATCCACAGACCTTCATCCACTGCAGGTAAACACTAAACTTCCTGTCCAGCCACGACCTCACTTTTTCTTTGTCGGTTTTTCGGCAGAGCTTCCAGGCAAAAAGTTAAAAATCTTTATGCAGCTGAGGTTTTTTTGCGTCGTTGGTCAGTCTGTCACCCGCAGTTTCGTGCGAAGCGATTCGCTCGTGTCCCATAGAAAATGAATGGGGGGGCAAACTTTACCGTTAGCATGCACTGCTAGCACAGCAGGCTGAATTTATGACCTACCGCTGAGTGAGTCGACTACCAGAGATATTAAACACGAAAGTACAAACCAACAGTACTTCGGTGTGCATCAGGTTTCAAAGACCTTCATCAGCTCCGCCCGTTCCAGTGTTGAGAGGATGATGAAGTGCAGGGTGGACAGTCTGTAACCTCTCATCCTTTATGGCTCTGAAGAACAGAGGAGTCCATTGAGCAGAGGCAGGAACCAGAGACAGGAACCAGAGGCGTCCATGTTCTCAGCTGTCTGCAGACACTCGATCTCAGCGTGGACTCGATGAAAAGGTGTGAAGCTGTTTGTCAGAGTTTTTCTGTTGTTTCTCTCTGGTGTATTGAACGTCCAACGGGTATAAAAAGCCTCGCAGTCCAGTCTGGACTCTCGTAGATTCTCACGGAGCTTTAAAGGGCCAATCCGCCGCTTTTTGACCATATAAACTTCAGGTCGCTGTCACTGAAGAGAAAAAAAAGAGGGTTTTCTGCCATGTTTACAAAAGACAGCGGAAACAAACTTTTCGGTTTTCTGACTGGTCAGCAGTATGAAAGTCATGTGATTTTGTACTTTATCACATTACAAGTAAACATAAACAATTTTCAAAAGGTTTACTCTTTGTACACGTGGAGCCTATTTTATTTATATATATATATCACTTTATATTCTGCTCAGTAGCTTGTGAATTTGGGGATTAAAGGAGTCTTACTGATGTAACAATATCACCATTTATTTGTTGATTATATTTTGTATTATTAATCTGAATCTTGAAAGTTATCATATGAATGTAGTGCAGTAAAAAGTACAATATTTCCCTCTGAATTGTAGTGGAATAAAGTACAAGTACTTGAGTAAAGTACTTTCCACCACTGGCTGAAACATTTGGCTCCTTCTTCCATCGCTGCGGTTAAGACTTCGAGGCCCCAGACTTCCTCTAAACTTTCACAGATACCTTGACTCTGGTCTCCAGCAGGACTGGGAGTACTGGGTCGTCTGAACTGGGAGCTGCCAGTCCTCCAGGAACAGGATTACACACAACATCTCTGAGGAGTCTCACCTGACAAAAACGTGAGCGGTGGCGGGCTGGTCTGCTTATGGAAAGACGGTCGCTCTTCTTTAAGGACGCAGTGGACGTGGGATCCCAGTATATTAGCAGTGTGTCATGTCGAAGGTAAATTAAAGTTCAGAACTACTGTAAATCTGACGGTGTAGTCCCTCATTCGTCCAGGAGTGCTCTGTCGTAGAAAAGGTTTCAGTCGTAGTCATCTGGACGCTGTTTTCAGAATCAAGACGTTTCGGCTCCCATCCGGAAGTCATTCTCAATTGTGAAAATGGTCTGAGAACTCAGAAATTTAAGCTACTCTGTGTTGCATAAGCCCCGCCCTCAGGAAGGAGTCTACCTGAGTGTCTGCTGTTTAACCTGCCTAGTTTCACCTGAAACTGACCTAATTGTTTCCATGATGGCCCAGTAATCAGTAATCAGGCCTATTGTTTTCTGGCTGCTAATACACTGTTTTACAGTGATGACAGTGTATTAGCATGGAAACTATTAGGTCAGTTCAGGTGAAACTAGGCAGGCCAATCACATGCTAATCAGGTTCTTAACAGTGATGAGTAGCTTAAATTTCTGAGTTCTCAGACCATTTTCACAATTGAGAATGACTTCCGGATGGGAGCCGAAACGTCTTGATTCTGAAAACAGTGTCCAGACGACTACGACTGAAACCTTTTCTACGATACTGTAAATCTGCTCGTTATACTGTTTGGACCCGAAACGTGACCGTTACCGAGGATCGTCTCATATAGCAGTCTAACGTTAGCCCTAGCATGAGACACGCTGAGGTACTTGTGGCTAGCTCGCCACGTAGCCAGCTGCGTTGAGCTTGTTTGATGAAAACAGGAACTGAGACTGAGCCAGACAGGAAAAGTGCCACAAAACCAAAACTAGCAGCTAAAAGAGGCTAAAAAGAGATGGAGACGATTCACTTAAATACGATTAAAAGACGCCACTTGAAGAATCAGAGACAACTTTTAAATCACTTTTATTTCCAACATGTCTTACCTGTTTTATTATTATCATTGCTTATATCTTATGTTATTGTTGGGTATTTTATCCCATTTTATTTTTGTATTATTTTAATTGTCTGATTTTATTTGCCTCATTGCCTCCTGAAATATTTTAATCCTGGTGAAACTTTGTTTTGAAAAGTATAAATAAAGTTTATTATTTATTATTATTATTATTATAATTCCCAAAGACAGATAAAAACTGGGTAATCTCCGTGTTTTATCAACACAGAGAGTCTTATATGTGTCTTATATGATCGTGTCTTGTTGTTGATGAACAGACCGGTTGTGGCAGGTCGAGCCTCCAGATCTGAATATAAGGTCTCCTGTCTTCTAAATTACTTTAAGTTTAAACTTTGTCGACAGGTGACGTGTTTTATTGCAGATTTCTTTACATTGTGTTTGGTTTATCTGCTCTCACTGATTCAGTGAAGGCCTATTTGTGCCACTTACAGACTCTGTCTCCATGATCTGGTTTATTTTCTCTGAACTGCTGTGTCAGACAGCAGCTCTGTCTTTCTTCTCTTTATGGAAAATGTCCTCCACAAATTAGCTGTCCAAACATCATTTCCAAAACGGACAAATTGAATAATTCAGCCCGAACAGCAGAACAAACACACACTTTCACGCATGTTAATAGAATTAACGAGCTGCACTTAACTGTTTCCGTCTTTAAACCAACATCCTCTCCTGTAACGATTGCATTGATTAACTGCTAACAGCACAGACACTAACCCCCGATGCTAACAGAGCGGGACGCGTCCAGCTGAAGTCTCTCCAAAAACAACCGGAGTGCGAATGACCTGACCAGCAACACAAACGTTTCCAGGCCACCAAAGAAGAAGAAGCATCAGTCCGTGCGTAAGAGGCAGAGGAGAGTCTCTGTGGAGCAAATACAGCTGATTATTTTACTACACAAAGTGGAGCCCTGCTCAGAAAACTGATCAACTTAAACTTAAATTACTTCATTTTCTGGCCTGTAGTCCAAAATAAAAAAGTTCATTCAGAACCCGTAAAAGCTCATCAGGTGTAATGTCAGCTACAGGTCGGTGCTGCTGTTGAGCATTCAGTCAGACTGTCCCATCAGAGCAGCCGAACCATCAGTCAGCAGCTCCTGTCTGCAGTGGACCCGTGGACGGACAGACAGCCGTCTCTGGATCACTGTGAGACTGAAGGAAACTTAGAAACAGCAGGATTCTCAGGCAGGTTCTGCAGCGGCCTTCTTCTCTGATTTATGGACGTTTATTCTCGCCGGACATCAGAGATAACGATCTCTGAATGATTCAATGTTTCATGTCTGTGAGTTCAGATCTGACTGAGTAACGACTCTGAGGAGGTTTCTGACTCAAATCCACCTCCTGCAGTATCTCTGCCTCCCTTCAGCTCTCCGACTCCAGAGCACATGTGGATTTATCACAGTTGAAACACATACCACGTTTCGTCACTTGGGTTTTGGACATTTCATGTAAATCCACATGATGTAGGCACATGTGATTTTCAGATATTTCACGTGTGATAAATATAGCAACATGTTTTATACTTACATTTAAAATGTGAAATACGCAGATGATTGGTTTTCGAACATTTCACGTCTGCTTTTTCCCTGTTTTACTGGAAATGAAAGGCTCCTCTTATCCCAGCTTCCCCTCTGGTTCATGTTACCCCACTCCCCCCTACTTGAAGTTAAATCTTTATCCATCATGCTGAAGTCTCTCCTCTGTACTCGCCCTCCTCTTCCATCCTCGCCTCCATCGTCTTCCTGATTCTCAACCGTCCCGGCGCCACGAACGAGGAGTTTGTCCTTCATTTTCTCTGAGCCTCCTAAGATTCGACGGGCAGAAAGTTCAAAGTTCCCCCTCCAGTTTTCGCTGAGCACCCTCTCTGGGAGTAAAGCCTCCTCTGAGTCCAGCCTGACAGTGTTTCACCAGGATGAGATTCAGACCCTGGACTCGGGTCAGGACGGAGGAGTCCAGTTATCGTCAGCCTAACGAGCAGCGTGGTGTACGACAGTTGCGAAGCCCGAAAACCAGCGAACCTGGAGCCTCTTCAGACAGCAGGCTTTATGTACCTCTGCTCTGCTCTCAGTGTAATCATGTGCTTTCTTATGAAAGTGAACATCACAAGATGAGCTAATTTTTCTTTCATTTTCATGGCCCCACTGAAAAATCACAGTATACAACAGTGAAGTGTACCATGGACGGTATAGTGGTGGCCAGATTAACCTGTTGGGAGGCCCTGGGGCCCCTTTAACCCCCCATTCCTCTGATAATTAGAATAAAAACAATACATGCAACACATACACACAACTGAAATAAGCTTTTAGCTCGAGCTCAAGCAGGATCAGTCATTATCCAATGATTTCACTCCGCGTGTTTGCACGCTTATCCTCCTTATGACTTTCCATCTAGCGCCACCATCAGGTCGACATGTTAACGTGTCCGACACTTTGGTTTCTGACCGAACACCTGCAGTTTAAAAAAGGGCTTAAAACTTATTTTCTGCTGCCTTCTAATCTTGAGTTTATCGCTCTGCCTCGTGAATGAACTGTGCTGAATAAATAAGCAATTTGTCATTTTCCTTTGTGTTTAGTGCTAATTAGCAAACGTTAGCATGCTAACACACTAAAATAAGATGGATAACCGCAAGGGGGGCGCAAGCCGGTGTCTTCTTGTGCCAGTCCCACGTTGTGTCAGGAAGGGCATCCGACGTAAAACACACGCCAAATTAAAAATGCGAATCGTGAAAATGACTTCCATACCGGATCGGTCGAGGCCCGGGTTAACAACGACCGCCACCGGTGCTGTTGACCCGCAGGGTACCGGTGGAAACTGGACTACTGTTGGTCGAAGACGAAGAAGGAGAGGAGGATGGATGTAGTGAGAGAGGACATGAAGCTAACTGGTGTGAGTGAAGAGGACGCAGAGGACAGGGTTAGATGGAGGCACATGATTCGCTGTGGCGACCCCTGAAAGGGAACAAGAAGAAGCCTGTTAGCATGCTGATGTTAGCATGCTGATGTTAGCATGCTGATGTTAGCATGCTGATGTTAGCATGCTGATGTGCAGCCTCACAGAGCTGCAGACTCTTAATGTTGCTTTGGTTTGTTTGGGGTTTTCTGGGGAACTTTAGGTGAACTGACCCTTTAACATCATAGACGGCAGCTATGAAATCATTTATACGCCTCAGTGTTTCGTTCAGTTTCACCTGAAGCTCTTCCAAACGGTTGCAGCACCAGGTGTTGGCCACTCGATGTCACCGTTTTGACTGAATGTAACGTTGAAACACAAACGGTCCAGTTCTTCACAAAGCTTTGTTTCCCAACTCTCTGCACAAAACCTCTGTGTGCTGGGCATCAGAAACTTTCATAACACCCTGTGTGTGTGTGTGTTTCCACCTTTTTATAAAAGTAGCCTGTAGCTGGTCATGGTGATCCTCTGTAAAAGCTGTTAAGGGTTTGTTGATCTTTGTGATTACATGTCGTCTTGGCTCCGGCAGGTCCGAAGATTCGTGGGAGGTTCTGAGAAACATTAATGCGAGGGAAAGTGTTTGGCTGGTGTGGACGGAGCTTTTAGCACATTCCTCTGCAGCAGAACGTAGACGTGGTCTGGGTTCAGTCCTGGTTTGTCCCGGCTTCGCTCTCCTCCTGGAGAAAACTGGGCAAACTTAAAGCCAGTCAATCAAACGCTTTGAATCTGACTCAGCAGGTTGTGGATTCTGCCATGCTGCCGATAGCTGAGCTGGCGTTTACTCCGCACTGAAGAAAGGTAGTCTTGTGTTTGAAACATGCTCTGTCTTTTTTCTCTGGAGGGAAACCATTCGGGAAACTCCTGACCTCCAGCTGGAGCGCTGCAAAGATGATTTAACAGCTAGAGGTGACGATTATTTAGTTTCAGACCTCTGCTAAAATATGACGAGCCTACTGATGATTCTATGTGACAAGTCCAACCACGTTATTTTGGTCACTAAGACGAGAGTAAAGGCCTGCAGCCGGATGTCGCTGCACAACTTTCACTTTAATGTATGCACTGATTTGGAATGTGAATTATTAATTGAAGGTGTTATTAAAGTTGGGTTTTGGTTTATTCAGTATTCAGGTATTTAATAGGTGAGTTCATGGATAAATGAGTGTACTGTAATATATAAAGGGGTTTTAAAGGTTTATAAGGTGTAAAAAAAAAAACTTAAAATGTGCAAAATAACTTTACAAATACCTCTTAATTTGGACTTGTACCTTAAAAAGCACCTTCATTTTTCAATCAAGGGGAAAATTTAGCGGTTCACCCTAAATTTGGGTAATGATTAATGATCCTGTTTGCAGTTGGATGCGTCCTGTAAACATTTGTACACTTTTCTAACTGCAGTCTTTGGGGAAAATGCTTTTTAGGCTGCAGGCTTTCGTAGTTGTTTGTTTTCAGTGCCGTGGTTTGGATCTGGGACTAAACGGCAGCCAGTCTGACTCGGCCTCGCTGTATCTAGCTCTCTTCATACGTCCACGCTGTAACTGCAGCGACACACAGAGGAAATCACTCCGCCCCTCTGTGCTGCGATCAGGCCTTTAGTATTGTCCTGTCTGATAATGTCTTTGTGCTGGGGTTCGTGTCGCTGTTTACCTCCTTCACACAGAGGGGAGTCCTGGCTCTGAGGGTTGGACCTGACCACAGTCTGGTCTCAGCCCCTGCCAGGTTTACTGTTCTGTGGCCGGGACCGAAGGCTCGAGGCGGCCGCGAGGCTTTGTGGATCGCCGGCCTTCCAAGAACTCTCCGTGGGCACCGAGTGGCAAAGCCTCAAGCCACAAGATCCACAGGCATAAAGGCTCTTAGTGTCGGGGCTTCAGGAAGCAGCTGGCAGGTAGAGATGAGGACGGACTGATGGATGTGGAGGAGGTGGAAGGTGGAGAGGATAATTGTCTTGAACAAGGGGAAAGTTTTTACAAGAGCTGCTCTGAAGACGTTGTGGTGGCAGTACTGGGGACGGACTCTTGGCTTCTGTAACCGCTGAGTGTCCTGATGAGGTCTGAAAACTCTTACAGGATATCTGTAGCTCCTTATAAACCCTGAATGAGACAATGCATTTAACTCTCGGGGAACTTAGATACTGACATAGAGCTGAGTCTGAAGTGCATCATTTATCGTAGACCCGCTTTTACAACACAACTGGATTTTGTGCTCCTTAAAGGTGGCGTATGCGATTCTGGAGAAGTCCAGTACCACGAAAAACACCATGATACAGAGCGAACAGCGACACAGCAAGCAACGTAACTGACGTTAGCTAGGCTGTGGGTTAGCTTAGCTCGGCTGTGGGTTAGCTTAGCTCGGCTGTGGGTTAGCTTAGCTCGGCTGTGGGTTAGCTTAGCTCGGTTGCGGGCTAGCAGACTGCTCCTACAGTAACTTCTGCGAAGCTAACAGCCAGAGGGGACGAGACGGTTTCCCAGAGCCCAGAGCCAGCACAGCAGCTCCAGAAAGCGACGCTCACAACTCTCCTGCTGCTACAGCTAACATAGGTCACTAAACTGGACATTGATCATTAACATCTCTGCCATACTTGAATAATTGTGCAATATTCTGTGATAATACTCCTGTGCAATATTAGTTTTCCCATGTTAGTTTTTCCTATTTATGGATATTGATATTATTCATACCTCCATTACTGCTGTGCAATATCTTAATAATCTCAATAAGCTACACTTAACTCAACAGTACATGCACCACTGCTTATTACTTATTACTTATTACATTGTATTATTATACTGTATTATCATCATCAACCGGTAAACCCACTTGGTACTTCACACTTATTTTATCTTATACTTATACCCACCTGGTACTTAATGTATTTTCTGACCTGTTTTTATAGTTTTTATAGTGTATCGTATTATATTTTTTGCTAGTACTTTCTCCTGTGTGCACTGACAGAAAGGCGAGCTGCTGTAACAAAGAGTTTCCCCACGGGGATCAATAAAGTGTTTCTGATTCTGATCGCAACAGCAGCAGATCTTGGCAAACTAGAAGGTCAGCTGGGTTTGTTTTGATTTGTGTACCTGTGGCACCAAACTCTCATCATAAACTGATGAAATCTTTATCCTTTCACACCAGGAGGTGATTATTCCCGCAGCAACCTTTTATCAAACATCCTCAAACGCCGCTTTTAAAGCGCGAGTGTTATTTTCTGTGAGCGAGAGCCATTAGCGGGCCTGTACTTCGTGTTTCACTCACAGAGGGAAGTCTACAGTATTTCAAACATTTATGTCGGGCAGAAACAGCCAGTCATATTTAACGGCCTCTGACTTCTTGGCGATACTGCGTTCACAATGAGCTCCGCTGGGAAGAACTTTCTGTGGAGTCAAAAAACCCTGAGAACGTTTAAATGTGTTTCTAAGCAGTCTCTTAATTCCCACAATGAAAAAAAAACCCTGCAGTATATACTGAGCTTCTTTGTATGGAATTGATTTCTGAAGCCATAACCTGTTTCCTGTCAGAAGTGCCCTTTAAAGAGCTGCTCACAAATAATGGAAAATGTTGCTGCTAAGCGAGCACTAATAGTTGGATCCGGCTCATAAACATGCGGCTGTATATTAGAATTTAATTAAGCATCAGAATCGCCAGTTTGAGTCCCATTTTTCTGCTGTTTGGTTTGGAGTGAGCTCCACATACCGCCGGGCGAAGTCAGCTCAGACTTTTTTCATGTATTTGTAATGATTTTACATGTTTATGACTGTGACTCATTGAAAAGAATGTTTTCCATCACCGAGTGAGGTCTTTTCTGCAGCCACCCACTGTTCCCACTCCTTCGTACACACCCAGTTAACTCCCATCAAACTCCATAGCACCTCCACCTCTTCTACTGTAGCACCAGCCGGCTCCCAGCGTGCTGCCTGATAATGAGCCAGACAGCATATTATAATGAGCTTCCACTTCCTGGCTAAAGCCTGCAGGTAAAAGCCACTTGGGCCGAGTCCAACTCACAACTGTATTCATTTATAAACCACCTTTAATACAAGTTTGTGCCGTTCAAAACTACAATCTGCTTTTAGAGGGTTTTACAGCCATGCTAGCAGCTCTGCGAGGTTGCCCTCGAGCTAAATGCTAACAAGGCCTGCAGCTAATGATTATTTTTCTAATCGATCGATCAGTCGGGTCTATAAAACATCAGAAAACAGTGACACGGTGATGTCATTTTGTCCGAGCCGCATTTAAAAACCTTTAATTTATCATGTTCAGACAGAAGCAGCAAACTATCACATTTGAAAAAGATGAAAACATCAAATATTTGGCTTTTTTTTTTTTTTGCTTGGAAAGTGACTCGATTGTCAAAGTAGTTGCTAATTAATTTTCTGTCGAGCCACTAGTCGATTATTGGACCGTTTGGTTTTTTAACTTAATGGAGAAATGAAGGGGCCTCTGGCGACATCGGTCACCTTGATTTAGATTTAGATGTTTGCCGTGTTTCCAGGAGGAAATGAAGGATTCATTAACAGTATTTTAAGGGATTATTGTTTCATAGTGACAACACACTGGATACACAAGATACACTTAAACACTTTCAGGAGGATTCAAACACAGACTTTATTTCCTTTCAGCGGCGACGTGGTTTGTTTCGATCACTGCGGCACCAGAACTCCTCCAGAAACTGATGAAGCGTCACGAAGCCTTATATCTGGCGTTCATCACACTCATCCAGCAGCTGCTGGTGTTTCAGTGTGGAGTAAAGTGGAGGAGCCACCACCATGGAGGCGCTCCGCTGGTGTGCTACACCTCCCTCACAGGTGAGAGCAGCTGCTGACTGAGTCACAGGTGTCTTTGTTTTAAAGGGTCACAAAGCAAAACAGTTGGGAACAGCTGGACTCAGTGATGACTGAACTGAGTGAATCCTTAATTAATGATGGAAACATTAGCTAGTGACTCACTCCGTCTTAAATTATTAAAGTTAAAATGATTGAAATGCTGAATTATAACTCGTGTCAAACTACTGAGTGAGCTGAATAAGTTACCTGTGAGAACTCCATGATGAGCCGCTTCGCCGCCATGTCTTAGAGAACAGCGCCCCCACGTGGGCAGGTGCTGCAGGAGCATCCGTCCGGACCCGGCTGCACTGACGCTGGGCGACGTCATTACGCGACAGCGGAAGTTATTGACGTGGGCCCGCCATGTGAGACTACAGAGTGCCTAAGACGGACTACAAAACGCGCTTCTGTGCGTTTTATTACCGTGTTGTTCCAGGCAGGCGATGTAGACGTGGGCAACGTATGACTTCACTCACGAGGTTGGGTGGAAATAATTAAGGAATAAAAGCAGGAAGTGGGCTCAGTACGTAATGACGTCATACCATTCATAGACACATTCCTGTTTTTTTTTTATTCATTTGAATGGTCAGGAGGAATTATAGTATTTAATAACACTGCAACAGCAGACATGAACAGCTGCAGCACCTGATGCACGAGGACTGAAAGGAGATGAAGAGGGAGAAGTGACCCACGTCCTCTTCATCACAGTTCATGAGGATACAGTCTGTCTCCTGGGCCACTGAGATACTTCACCCTTCTCTACACAGGGTCAAAGGTCAGGCAGCTACAACAAGAAGTCCATAAAACCCGACAAAGGACGCCTCGCGCCCTTCGTCTTGTTGGTCAAACTGTCCTGTAAACGTCCTGTCTCGCCTCGTGACTGTGCTGATGCGGATACTCGCATCTTAAACTCCCAAACTTTAGCTGAAAACACAAGTTAGTAAATATGTTTGGTCAGAATCATCTGTTAAATAAAAAGATTCCCTTCAATCTGGAAAAGATTTTGTTTGTCTGAAGTGAAAAATCTGTGTTTTTTTATTTTCCTCCATTTTTACCCAAACGAGGAAATAACTTTTCTGCGGTTTCTGTGTTCGGCACAGAAAGCATCCGCAAACTCCTCAGCTCAGGAAACACACGAGAGACCAGACGAAAACACAAAGACACGCTCCAGTTTCCAGGGTTGATGCCCAGAAGAAGACAGTGCGTTTTCTCATTTTCCAGATTGAATTAACAGACGATCCTGATTAATTGACTCTCATATCCTGTTTGTACTGAACTGTTGACAGGGAATCGCTGTGTGTGTGTGTGTGTGTGTGAGATCGATATATGTAAATAAAAGAAATCACCCAATAACGACAGCTCTTTTTCTATTAGATTATTTTTATTTTTTCCCGCACAAAGTGAAAAAACGCTTTTAGTAGAAGGTGTTTGGTCTCTTGGTGGTGAAGCGGGGTTTGTGCTGGCGACGCAGGACCCTGTGAGGCAGAGGGAACTTGATCTTGGAGTCCTGCAGGAGAGGAAATAATGTTCAGGTTCAGACAGCGTAGATGCAACCAAACTTACTTTAAAATCTGCAGTTAATAATCGTCTGTCGCCAGTTTCAGAACCGCCAGGTTTGAAGATGGAAGCTGGAAATCTGGAAGAGGAATCTGGCTTTTTTGTCTGGCGGGTTTTTAAAAAGTGGAGCTGACAAACGTGGAGGCAGTCCAGAGAGAGACCCGCTGACCACACCGGGTTCACAAAGCACAGCCGGAGGAGACTCACGTGGAACTGCTTGATGGCGGGTCTGCGACACTTGTTGGCAGCGATGACCTGGACCTTCATGATCTGGATGGAGTGGGCGCGAGCACGATGGCGAGCTCCCATATCACGATCTGACAGACACAGAGAGACATTTTAGCACGAGCCGACCTTTAAACCAACACGGGCGAGAAGTCGCACAAGTGCTTTCAACATGTGGCTTTATCTGCTGATGAAGACTGCGCGCTATGGTCAAAACTTCCAGAACGAGCGAGTAAGAGGACCATGAGTGAGCTGTCTTCGTTCTGAGTTGATTAGAAGGAAATGAGCTATTCATTATAACTGAACCCATTGAAGTGTTATTAAATTATTTGGCCTAAAATCAATAAATATGCCAGAAAAAACGGGACAAATTCACAGCACATGTTCGGAGTTAATGCTGTTTTCTTCTTATTTTGGCTTCTGAGTTCAGCTGGAGGTCAAGCAGTTAGTTGATCAATCGATCAAGAGAAAAAGTTATTTATTTAAGTATTTGTTAGTTAAAATCAGGAAACATCTCTAGTGACTATATTATTATAATATTATTCATAGATTTGAATCTGTTTGCAGGATGTTTTACAGAGCAGAGTCACATTTTACACACTTAATGTGCAAACACTGTCTGAAACGACAGACTGCTCAGCTGCAGGTAAACAGAGTCACTACGCTCAGCTGATTCATATTCTGACAGACCGGAGCTCACGCTGAACGCTCACCCTTATATTCACGCTTTAATGCTGACCTCAAGTGCAGGAACTTCATATTCGGTCGAATTTACTTTCTACCCTCGCCGTTTGTTTATGCCGCATAGATGACGAAGCAGCTAAATCCAGTCATGGAGAACAGAAACAGCTAAACGGTAACTAGCCTAGCCTAGCTTAGCAGCAACTGCCATCTTTGCTTTTGACAGTTTCTCTCTTTGGTCTGTGTAATCAGTCTAAAAACGAGGCACTACATCCCGTCCACCTGTTACAGTTTACCCAGTCTCCTTTGCTGTAGTTACTTCTCTCTGCCTTTATATTTCCCAACAGTATTTACATTTAAGCTTCGTTTTGCTCTGTATCACGTTTACTGAAGCGTTCCCACGCGGCTGGACACGCAGGGTTAACTACACCTGCCTGCAGGAAGTCATTACTTTATCCAAAATAACTACAGACGTGACTGAAATTATGTCGTTAGTGTGTGGCGGTTTCAGAAACTAGACCTATTTACAAGAGCCAAATTATTCCAAGCTTGGTTTAAATGTCAGCGTGGCTAACGAATGCTGAATACGGCTAATCAAAGTTTACACGCAGAGCGGGAGGAAAACGTTAGCGGCCCTGACCCCTGACTGGAAACCCGGCATCTGTTTCACTTTGTTCTGCTGCCTCTTCTCGCTAAAACCCCAGAAGAAGAGCAAACTTTCCCCGTTACCTGCGTCTCTCGAACTACCTGCAGTAACCCGCCGTTCGACGAGGTGTGTGTGTGTGTGTGTGTTGTGTATTTATACTCACAGCACTGAGTGACGGCTCCAGAGGTGGTCAGGTCTCTGTACTCTCTGTACATGTTGTGGGTGCCGCTACGAGAGTCGTAACGCAGCCAGATACCGAAGTTCTTCACCTTCAGTGGGGTCTTCTCGTGGACCTGAACGAGTCCAACGACAGCAGCAGGACGTCAGTCACTTCACACTAGCAATTACACAAACTATACAGAGACACAACTGGAAACCACAGACAGACTCCAAGACCAGATGCCAGGAAAGCAGATAGGATGCATGACGCAATGATAAACACGTAGTCCTACAACATGGTGAACAAAAAGTAAGATACAATAATATTTTTACAAATATTAGAAACTTTTTAAAAACAGACGGCAAATTACTGACGACAGTAAAAGCTGGAAGAATCTGAAACAGAAATGATACCCGTATGAGCTCTGACATCCTAACACCACCTTCACCACGTAGTCACCCAGTTTTAACACGACGACACAGCTGACGCCGAGCAGGAGATTCTGCACATTTCCCATGTAGCACGTCAGAGGAATAAAACACGTTCGGTGGCAGCGACGTCCCTACGAAACGACTTTAAGCCTTAAAGATCCCCGAGCCCAGAGACGCAGTTCGGTCTGTGTTTGAGTGAGCAAGTCAGGAAACAAAAGTACATTTTTGTCTTTATCTTCACAAGGTGGTCACATCTCTGTATATAGAAAGATGGTGTCAGCGCCGACTGTGACTTTACTAAGCAGGTATGAGCCAGAAGTAACTGATCCACATTACTTGTAGTTTCTTTCCATTCTTACGTTATATAAAAAGGACGGTTTGTCGACCCCTGAATTCACTTTCAAAGGCACTGCGGCGTCAGAGAAAGGCGACAAGGATCTGTTTTCTGTTTGCACACCAGACAAAATCATACCACTGAAACGATACGACCTTTGGGTTTGGGTGCACGAGTATATCGCTGTGCTACAACACGAACAGGAGGGTTGTATTTCCTTACGCTATATTAAAATGATCCCAAGGAGTTCAGTGCTGTGAGGTTTACAGATTTTAAATTTGGGGGAAAGACACACTGGAATCTGATTGTACTCGGTGTCAGCAGTTACACGAGGAAGGCTGCAGAGACAGACTGAAGACCGAAACACTCGATGTCGTCATGGTTAAAACTGCAGAAAACAATTTGACTTTTTTTTTTGGCGACAGACTTGCAAAACAATAGCTAAGTCAAAACTCAGGACTTTAAATTCAATCTGTCAGATAATCCTGACTGGATAATCCAGATCGAGCATTTGAGGCAGAAAAAAAGAACTGATCTTTGTCCGCAGAGTTTAAAATGTTAGATTTTGCCACCAATACAGGCCCGAAGACCTACCAGGCCACAGTAGACGGTCTCTCCAGAGGCCTTCTTCATCTTCCTCAGCTGGGAGACGAAGTACCAGAAGCGGGACTTGGCCACGACATGGTTGGGGGCGAAGATCCTCATCCGGTAGAGAGGAGGGGCAGGGTTCTTGGCAGAGGGCAGGAGACGCCCAACGACTTTGTACTCCCTAAGCTGGATTGAGAGAAAAGCGTAATCTGTTAGGATCCAGGTGCGTCACACAGAAGTTCACGATGAGGCATTTAAAAAGGACGGTTTGTCGACCCTTGAATTCACTTTCAAAGGCACTGCGGCGTCAGAGAAAGGCGACAAGGATCTGTTTTCTGTTTGCACACCAGACAAAATCATACCACTGACACGATACGACCTTTGGGTTTGGGTGCACGAGTATATCGCTGTGCTACAACACGAACAGAAGGGACATTAAAATGTGGATTTAGTGGAGCTTATTTTGGAAAAAGGTGCACATTTAACACTTGTGGTGTTATATTTTCTTTCTCATGTTCTCTCCTATGAAGAGGGGCTGGGCTGACAAACGCAGGTGTTAAATAAACTCCAGCTTATTAAAAATGCTGCAGCCAGAGACTAAAACGCATCACTCCTATTTTAACTTCTCTTCGCTGGCTCCCAGTAAAACAAAGAATTGATTAGCTCCTTCCTACGTGGCTGACATGCTCACTGAATACACACCGGTCAGATCACCAAGTAAAACTCTTTAACTCCTCCCTCTAAGTGTCAGTCTGTGTGACCCGAAGTCACTAAACTGGACATTGATCATTAACATCTCTGCCATACTTGAATAATTGTGCAATATTCTGTGATAATACTCCCGTGCAATATTTAGTTTTCCCATGTTAGTTTTTCCTATTTATGGATATTGATATTATATACCTCCATTGCTGCTGTGCAACATCTTAATAATCTCAATAAGCTACACTGAACTCGACAGTACATGCACCACTGCTTATTACTTATATTATTACATTGTATTATAATACTGTAGTATTATCATCAACCGGTAAACCCACTTGGTACTTCACACTTATATCTTATACTTAAACCCACCTGGTACTTCATTTATTATCTGACCTGTATTATAGTGTATTGTATTATATTGTTTGCTAGTACTTTCTCCTGTGTGCACTGACGTAAAGGCGAGCTGCTGTAACAAAGAGTTTCCCCACGGGGATCAATAAAGTATTTCTGATTCTGATAAAGGTCTCACTAGACCCAGAATCAATTCAAAATCAGCTCACGCTGCCTTCAGTCATTATGGTCCTGCTCTCTGGATTTCTCTACCACATGAACTAAGGTCGGCTGCAACAGTGTCTTCTTTTAAAAGCACTTTTCCACACGCTTTTAGTTGGGTGTAAAGTGTGAGGTTAACAGTTTTTAAATCATACAATCAGTGTTTTTATCATTATTATTACTTTAATAATAACACCTACGTATCGTATTCCATTATTATTGTAATGCGTTTTTATTTTATGTTTCCATATTTGTGATACCTCCCTCTCTTATATGTTGTTATCATGCATATATGCCTATTTTTCTTGCTTTTAAAGCACGCCTGTCGTATGAAATGTAGAAATAAACCTGTCTGCCTTGTTTCTCTACAGGTATGTGGGTGGGAGCATGGCTTTATATGTAATCATTTTAAAAACAGATTGCATTTTGATTATTACATACGTGTCCCGTGTTAAAAACCGCGTTGAGAGCACACGGCACCGGGAAACACACTTTAGCGGCTAACGTTAGCTTTCATGGGAGCTAAGTTAGCTAAACGCTCGGGCTAAAAGCCGATCATGCGGTACGTTAAACGGACAATTTTAGCGCGATTACTGATCTAGTTGAGATCTTTCAGGAGTTGTAACTGGTCTTTTACTGTTTGTGAATACCTGTCATTTGATTCGGGGCTCTAACTGTACAACACGCCGTCCCATTTCAAGCCAGCGCTGTCCACATTGTCCACATGGTACAGCGGACGCCATGTTGTAAGTTAGCCGCAAAAGCATCGTGACGAAAAAGACTCAGATTATCACTTAAATGTGGACTTTATGGGGACATTTACGCATAAATCAAACAAACATAATGTTATAAAGCTACATCGGTTCATACAGTCCGTGTGTTGTTAGCAGATATTGGTAAATAAACAGTTTTACGTACTGTGCCGGACGCCTTCATGGTGTCTCTCGCTCACTGCCACAGTAAAAGAGGAAGCAGGAGGGCGGAGACTGCGCACGTCAAGAGGAGGGAGGGGGCGGGACTTCCGGGGCGGCAAGGCGGCGTCAACCGGGCTGAAGATGGGTTCATATTCGACAAAAACACAGAAGCTCACTTATGCAGCTGTGTCTCTTCAATATGTTTATTTATTTAATGTTTATTTTTTTTATAGGGACAAGAATAGATGAGCCTTTAAAATACACAAACACTGGTACAATAAAATTACTATAAAACTCAAGTTTTAACTTGAGTTTATTCAGTCAGGATCCATTGAGTTCTGTGAGTGATGAGTTTCCACACATCGCTCCCCTGTATGGACAATAATGATAATAATAATAATAATAATAATAATAATAATGATGATGATAAACTTTATTTAGAAAGCACTTTTCAAAACAAAGTTGCAAAGTGCTTCACATGCACTGACCCAGGATTAAAACATTTCAGGGCCGCAATGAGGAAACAAAATCATTTAATTAAATTAAAATAATACAAAAAAAAAACAATAATATAAGATAAAACCAATAATAAAATATATAGCCAAACCTGTAAAATCTTTGATAATATTGTTTAGTTTTCTCTGGAAAAACACAACACATTATACAAAAAAAGGTCTGTTGTGATGTTCAGTAATGATATGGAGATATGAGAGTATTACATTATATTTTATTATAATATACTTTCAATAATACATTCTAAACCTGTCTGGCTAAGAAAATAAAAAACTTCATGTTTTTTCCCCACTTAGTTTAAAATGTCTATTAATGTGTAATTTAGTACAGAAGAAGAATCCCGTCTGGTAGCAAGGTCCATGATCTACAAGCACAACTTCTCCCCACACAAATATATAATTAGGAACTGAACAGGTATCCCGGCTCTGTCCGCAGGTAACACAATCCACCTGGCAGCAGCTCTGCGGCTCGCTGATTAACACGCTACATCTCCGATCAAAAACAAAAAGAGTAAAAACCACAAGGTGTGATTTTAAAGGGGGAATATGTGTCGGACTATTTCTTGGCAGGACGCAGTGACTTCCTGCTGACGCTGAACGTGACGCGGCGGGAAAAAACAGAAAAGGCAGACTCGTCGGGCAGTGGGAAAGGGGTCACTCGCCTGTTTTTAGCAGGTTTAACCTCTATGTGCTAATTTTGGTGTAAAAAGGGTGTCTGTGTGTCTGTAGCCTTACGAACATCTAACTCTCTGCAAGAAAATGTTGGGCTAATCCTTTAAAACTCTATTAAAGACCTGTTTCTACAAATATGGTCTGGATCACAGGTGTCAAACTCTGGCCCGCGGGCCAAATTTGGACCACAGTGTAATTATATTTGGCCCGCGAGGCAATACCAAATGACTGCTAGAGCTGGCCCGCCGGTATTAAACAGCGCATTCACCGCTAATACTACAAATCCCATAATGCTCCGCTGTTGTTTTGGCGCGTCAATCATGACAGGACCCAGAAACGCCCTCTCCTCTGTGACAGCAGTCAGAGCGACCTCATGCTGCAACTGTCACCGTGCTACCCCTTCCCAAAAATGGCGGAAAGAAAGGAAACAGGAGCTTTTTGGACAGGTGGGAGCAGAATACCTGTTTACCTGTGTAAAGACACACCTGTTCGTCTCGTATGTGGAGCCAACGTGGCTTTAACTAAGGAGTTAACATTAGACGACACTATGAAGCGGTGAGTTTCAGTGAAAAGTCTCGCTGTTAGTGTGCCAGATAGGTGTTCAGATGTGTCAATAAATGATTAATTTCACTATATTTTTGTTGGATTTTTCTTTCTTTTTATAAAAGAAATTGCATCATGTAGAAAACTAAAAAATACATAAAAATAATATCAAAAATAAAAATATTTTACGTTGAAATTTGGTTCAAATCAAATGTCAATTCAAATATCTTCATTTCCCTGTAATGTTGTCGGGGACTGTATGTCGTGTGGTTCCATATTCAACGTTAAAGCAAAACCTGTTTGGGTCCATAAGGACATTATATATTAAAAGGTTCATTTGTTCAATGTCGGCCAGCGACTTTGTTCAAGTCTTACATTTCGGCCCGCTGTGTATTTGAGTTGACAGCCCTGGTCTGGATGATACAGAGCCCCCCCAAAAATCCTAAAACATGATGTTTTTTCTCTTGCGCGCCCAAGAAATGGACTTTGGGCGTTAAAATAATACGTAGTACGCAGAAAACTCTGCTGTTTTCCCTGGTTATAACGTGAAATAAAGGTTTCACAAATGTGAAATAAGGTTTTAAAAAGAGTTAATGCTTTTACTTTTGATCTGTAGTAGACATTTCACAACTTTAAAGTGGAGTAACAGCTGAGAAATATACCTGAAGGGTCCTTTAACTGTCCTACCGATCGGAAGCCAACTTCAGCCGCTTGAAAATAAGCTAACATCAGCTAACAAACATCTACCGTCACGTCTTCAGACTATCCACCACAAATAACACGCCATATATCACATAAAATACAACTGTGGTTGCGATATAAATTATATTTAATTATATATTTATTTTTTTTTTTATGATTAATGTCTATTTTACGTCGACCAATGAGCGAACCGCTTCCTGTGGCGGTGACCCGGATGCTAACGGGGCGGACACGCCGCACCGCTGCTGCTGCTGGCGGTTGGGACCGACGTGCAACTGATTTCTGGAGGCTTCTCGGCGGCTCCGCGATGAGTTGACGGGAGAAACACTTGATGAATTAAGTTTCCATTAAGGTGAGCTTTCCCCACAATGTGCCGTTTGTTTGTTTTGTTTTTTTTTCCCGCGCTCAGCTTGATAAGAAACGGCTAACGTTAGCGGAGTTTGTCATCGTGAGATTTTCGCAGCGCTGATGTGTTTAAGGGAGGCGAGCGAGACATCGGCAGGTAACGCTACCGAGCCGTGATAAACAAGAATAAAAACACAATAAAACCGCCTTTACTTCCTCCCAGACTGTCAGTATCTCTGTTAGCGAAAGCTTCCCGGTGATGACCGGGGTTTTTATTAAACGTTACACGGCCAGGATCGCCACGGCAGTTGAGCTTAGAAGCTAGTCGGCTAACGCTAGCTTGAGTTAGCAGCAGTCAGCTATTTTGTGTATTTGAGTGAAGTTGTTAGCTTTTAGCACCGCAGTGTCAACTTTCTGAGGAGTGGCCCGGCTAGCAGGTCGCATCCACATCCACAACACAGCTCATCGATGTCGCTATTTAACCACTTATGTGTCCTGTAGTGGGTTTTATTTATTTACGATGCTAACGTTATAAATAAAACATGGTGGCTAAACGTGTTGACGCTGCGTTGCATCATGTAGGCAGAGGGACGATGGCTGAGCTGTATTGTTCCTCCTCTCCATCCTCTGTAAGTACAACACAAAGGAAACTGTTATATTTGAGGTATTTCTGGTATCCGTCAACACACACCTGTGCTGACTCTCACCTGGATGCCACATTGTCAGCGGAAGCAAGCGCGTTACAGGAGGCCATCAGCCAGCCACGTCATTTAACTGTCAGCTTAACTGACTTATCATTGAATTAGTTTGTGCTCCTCGTGCGTTATCATTACATTAGAGTCACAAAGCATCTGAAAGAGAAATACCTGGAAACCTTACCGCTGCTCTGAAGGTATTTCCAGGATCCTCAAAGACTCTTCTAACCACCTGGATATAAAAAAACATTGTTTCCTAATCTACACAGAAATGTTAGATGGTGGTTACCTGGAGGGTGGAGGTGGACAGGATGTGTCTTCACTGATTTGAGGAATCTGGAGAGCAGTGGTAAGCGAGGTCACTTCATCTTTTAGGTAAACAGATACCTCTGTGACTCCATGGTAATGCTAAAACACGAGTGTGTGTGGGGGGGGGCTATAATGAGATCACAAAACTCAGGTAAATGTCACTCCGCTGTTTTTCTGTGGACTGCTCTTTCGGAGGTGTGTTTGGTGATTCCACAGGTGTGGACCGTCTTGCTGTAAATTCAGTCGTTTGTCCGGGTTGAAACCTTTTTTAAATCCAATATTTCCATAGACTGTCCATCTGTTTTATCCTTCAAACGGACTCAGGCAAACTGTGAGGCATCTGTGGGATTATTAAGATATCGTTGAAGTTACAACCTGCTGATTCTCCCCGCTGAGGTCTGTGAAGGGAACACAGTGACCCAAACCAGCGCTAACTCACTCCCATTGTTTCTGTTAGTCACCTCACCTGGATGTCGCGTATAGCCAACCCTGCCAGGGCTGCGACTAATGATTTTAGATTATTTTTTTTACGCTTGCTTGAGGTGGAAAAGCTGATGTATCGATAAAAGCAAAGTGCAATGGAAACAGACTTAGTGTGGGGAAGGTTTCAGCCTCCTCACTCATTAACACAGGAAACTAACAGAAATGTTTCCATTATCTGAGCTTCGACTGGCGCTGTTTTAATGAGGTCATCTCGTTGTGTCTTCTTCTTCTGGAGGATCGGCTCCACCAGCTGTTCGCCTCCATCAGCCAGTGAACTCGTGTTCTCGCAGCAGCGGGCGGAGACGAGCAGCGAGTCACGTCTTTCTTGGACCATTTTCTAGAAAATCTGGAAACCTGGCTATAGTCAGAGGTGTTGATTTAACTATATGTTTCTTATTGAGGACGTTGTCAGTGTTGATGTTGGGCTGGACTGCATTTTAGTGCAAGGGGTCTGGAAAAACAATATTCTCTCAGTATAATGCAGTTTGGTTATTTTCATGCAGACATTTGTGTTATCTAGATAGCAGGGGTAGTGGAGATGGAAGCTCTGAGTACATATCGCCTCATGATTTGTCCTTCTTCTTACCAGATGAGAACAATCTGCCTGTCAGCAGCAGAGAGGAGTGAACCTGTCTTGGAGGAAAGCTAACCCACGAATGGCCTGCCAGTCTGTCGCTGCAGTCATGGACGAGCAGGCCCTGCTGGGGCTCAACCCGAACGCCGATGCCCGCTACAGGCAGAGGGTGAGACGCTGCATTATTATACTGCTGAGTTTACACGCAATACTTTGTGTTTAACCAAAGTACCACAACCAATAGGGGCCCAGTAGAGGGTTAATCTGGCCTGGGATGGTACAGCTTTGAAGGCCTCTCTCACAGAAGACAGTTTGACTTGTCATGGTGGGAAAATCCCAGGTGTTGCTGTTAATAACATTAAAGGGCCTGCACACCCACACAGGTGTTTTCAGTTATTCTGTCTGATTGGACCGTTGCTTTAGTTGGAGAGGTGTGTAGCTATGCTGCCAATTACACAAGCTCTTCAGACTCGTAAGAACCAATAAAAATGATAAAGGTGTATGCGCCCTTTTTTTTTTTTTTTAAAGGTGAAATACAATCAGGTAGATTAAGTGAGAACGCCTGTGTGGATGGACCTCGGATTTGTCTTGGCTTTAAGGATGAATCTGTTTTTATTCGGGTGTCCCAGTAAGTCAGCATTCACAATACCAGCACCCTGAAACTGAAGCAGCTAAATGGAATCCAGCCATCATTAATTTTTATTATTTACAGCTGCGACAGGCCTTTTTCCACGGAAGACATTTTAACGTATCGGCTCGTGAGCACCGGCACCGTATTTGATATTGAGCTTGTTTGCGTGGTTATGCACATAATGAAATGCATTTTAATACTGTTCACACTTTGACCCCTAGTGCCCCCTACCAGACAAAATGGTGCTTTGGTTTACATGGAGATGTCTTGCAGTTGTGTTGTTGACATTTTGGGGTATAAATGTTAACTTAACAGCAAGCTGTCGTCACGTTTACAAGTTCTGAACAATATAACGTTAAAACCAAAACGTCCTGTTTCTTTTTATTACCGCTAGCTAACGTCACGCTAGTTGATTTGATGTGATTAGCTACTTGTTAGCCTGTTGCACGTGAAGCTATGTTAGAAAGCTAATCCAGCTGATTGTACAATGTTAGCTATAGTTTGCAGCCTGTCTTCTTCTTCGCTGGGGGGTTTTACAGCAGCTGTCGCCATCTTCTGGCGTTTTAGCGCCTTCGACGTTCATGGGAAGAAGTCCAAGCTGTTTGTGTGTCAATTATGTTTTGATCCTTAATTATTTTCATTAATGAGCTAGAGATTTGTTAACTGGTAGTGATTTTTCTGCACCATCTTTAGGTTCTCTCTCGGGTGGAAGATCATTGTGGGAGAGGTTATAAATCGATGAGCAGGATAGCGTTTTGGCATTGTTAGATAGTAGCTATATTGAGTGTTGAACCTGTAATATTGCTGTCTGTGTTTCTTCAGGCCATGGCATACTTTGAGCAGCTGAAGGAGTCTCAGGATGCCTGGGAGGTGTGTGCAGAGGCCCTCGCTAAAGGGATTTACAAGTGAGTTTCACATCTGCAACACAGGTTTTATAATTCATGTCTACAGCTACAGTGACGCCTCCTGCTTTGATACAGAATGATTCGATCCTCTTATAGCTGCTGATGGGTTGTTTCAGATATGTCTAAACACATTTCATCTGTTTTGTTATTTCAGTGACGACCATGTGAAGTTCTTCTGCTTCCAAGTTTTGGAACATCAGATTAAGTTCAGGTGAGGAGGACGAGGCTCCGATTCACGATCTCCTCTGTGGAAACGTGGATTAGTTTAATCTGAACGAACCGTCTCAACCTGGGATCTGTTGTTTGTGTTGCAGACACGCTGGTCTGAGTGCAGTTCAGCAGCAACTCATCAGAGAGACTCTGATGAAGTGGCTCCAGTGTCAGGTACTGCAGGACAGGATGTGGCGGAAAGTGCTTCTTCTTTAGGACTGTACTTGTATTTTACTTGAGTATTTCCATTTTGTGATACTTTATACTTTTACTCCACTACATTTATACAAACATGTGATCGGCTAATAATAAAGTCAAAGTATATAAAGTAGTTAACATTAGCTCCGCCTCAGCCTACTACATAATTTAAATGCACCAGTGTGAACAATCTGATAATATATATGTTCAAAATTCATGGATTTTGTCTGCGCAAAAGACAACAAAACCAAAGTGCAGTAAAGATAATAAGAACAAAATGTGCAATATTCTGACAACAAAAGAGAATATAATGTAAAAGAGAGACAGTACTTTTTTATATAAAGTACGTATATTAAGTATTTAAAGGGTATAAACAGAAGATTTACTGGTCTGACAAGTGATCTTAAACAATAAGCAAGAGGAGTTAAAAATACAACATATACATGAAGTGTGTAGTGGAGGGAGCAGCCGAGCTGGTAAAATAAACTTACATAATCTGCGTAATGAGTACTTTTACTTTTGAAACTTTATCTGAGGTAAAATTTTGAATGCAGGACTTGTACTTGTAATGTGAGCTGAGAAAAACTCTGCAATGAACAGATTTACTTTGAAACAACATTATAGTTACAGATACAGTCAACGCAAACAAGAACGTCAGTGCATTGTCCCACAGGCTGCTCTCACACAGCTAGCACACTTATTTATGGATTTAATAATTTATTGGGATTACAGCAATGTCTTTTCACAGATGCATACAGTACACACATACACACTCGCATATGTACATTAAGAAGACCTCTGCTAAAACTCAAAACAAGATAAACTGAATAAATAATAATTACAAGGAAACGAGACAATAAGTGAGACAGGAGAGAGGAAAATAAAAAATAATATACATTATGGATCCGGTTTGTCTGCTCCCATATTGAACTTGAAAATGGTTGTGTGTGTGTGTTTCTAATGATTTAAAAATATACATATTTTAGAGAAAGTTACAAAACTTATGTTGTACTTAATAAAAATGAACAATTATTCAGTATGTTGCTGTAACTGAGAATCTCCCGCAGACTGCTGATGTGTTTTTTGTCCCTTCTCCTTGACTGCAGCTCATGAATGCCCAGCCTGAGAAGCCGTTTATCAGGAACAAGGCGGCTCAGGTGTTCGCCCTCACCTTCGTCATGGAGTATCTGACCATGTGGCCCAAGTTCTTCTTCGACATCCTGTCGCTGGTGGGTCTGAACCCTCACGGCGTCGACATCTACCTGAGGACGCTCATGGCCATCGACGCCGAGGTGGTGGACAGAGATATCCTCCACTCGCCTGAGGTAAGACGCACTCTTCCTCCTCGCAGGCTTCCTGTTGATCCTGGAGTTTATCGGGGAATTCGAAGAGCTTGAAGCAAGAAAAGGCTGAAAATGGATGTCGGGGGGTTGCACAGAGGGATGTGATCTATGACCCAGCTGGTGGAAATCAGACTGTTCAATGAGGAGAAAAGTAAAGGTCATAAACTAAAATGAAGAAACTTTTTCGCTTTTAATTTTTCTGATATTTAGGGGCTCTGTAACTTTGACATATATAGTGAACAACTACACTATATTGTTTTATTTCTGCTCTGGGCTGGTTCCACAAAACCTCCTTAGTTCTTCTACTTAACATCACTTTGTTTAAGAATACATTTTTAAGTTAAACACATGAGAATTAAAGGAAGCGTCGTGAAGTTTTTCCTTCAGTGAGAGAAATTAGTTGTTTGCGAGAGAATATTAAAGTAAATTCCTATTTAAGATTAATTTGAATATAAACACAGAAGAAAATGGTAAATCTTTATTTTTCTTAATAATTTCATTGGACATTAACTGGAAGGAGCAATGTGGCACAAATGAAAGGAAAATGGCGACAGCAGAGACTGATAGAGATGCCAAAAAGTTCACCCAAATACTGTTACTGTGTACTAACGCTCCTCTAGCAGAAGTAAAGTAGTAGTAAAAGTACAAAAGTAGCTGCTGAAACAAACTACACGAGCAGCGAGTAACTGCTGAAACAGATAATCGATCAACAGAAAATTAATCACCAGCTATTTTAATTTAATTTATCTCCCAAAATATACTATTATAAAGAGGAAAAAGTATGCTGCTTTTAAACTACTCCAACAAGTCGGATTCACTCAAAAATGCTACTTAAGTAAATGTAACTTCTTAAGCTGTGAAAAAAATGAAAAGACATTGATGTTGATTAAATCTTGACTGAACAATCAAATAAAGTGAAAGCTGAACTAGTGAGAGGAAGAGAAGAGAGATGATGAATACAGGAAAAGGAAGTAAAACCCACAAAATGTTGACCAACTCATAACTTATAATGTTGTGATGACAAAACTGGTTTTGAAGGAAGGGAAGTAATGTGACTTTAAATTTATACTGGCATGAACATGTGATGGACCATCCAGTAAAAGTCTTTGAATGTCAGATTTTATGCTGTTTTTAAGGTGGCGATCATTGATTTTTGTATCATTGCATCTTATTCTTCCTTCAGACATTAATGTCAGAATCAGAATTTGATGACTTGTAAAAGTTTTTAAGTTGAGCTGAGAGTCCTGAATCTTTCCTTCAGGAGACACGTAGAAACACCTTAATCAAAGACAGCATGCGGGAGCAGTGCATCCCCAACCTGGTGGAGTCCTGGTTCCAGATCCTGCAGACCTACCAGCAGTCCCACCCGGAGCTCACCTGCCAGTGTCTGGAGGTGGTGGGAGCGTACGTGTCCTGGATCGACCTCAACCTCATCGCCAACGACCGGTGAGTCGCCTCACACAGGAAATGAGCTGCGATGGAGCGATTAACACCGATAACAGACATAGCAACACAAGCTTAGTTCCAGTGATAATCTTATTGATTAACGGATGAGAGCTTGGACACAAAATCGCGTTCGTAGATCCACAAGCATTATAGACCGGAAATATACGCAACTTTGACCGAACGCTGTCAGCGCCACGTTTTCATCTGAGCTCTTTGTCCAGTGTAACTTACTTGGAGACCGTAGTGCTGCCAAACCGTACATCTATCAGCCTATTGGGATAATTAGACAGAAATTATTTCATTCACAGTGGGAAAGTGAAGTTGAACTGTTACTGTCGAAATTTAAATTCTGGTGTTGCGTGTGTGTGTGTGTGTAGGCAGTTTCTCATGTTTCACCTTTCTCGTCCATTTAACGTCTCTTTTATACAAACTATCACGATCAGGCTGGGTGGTAAACCTGAGCGTGCTCTGCGCAGCTAACTGACATCACTTCTCAGCTTTTCTGGGTTAATCAAGTCCACGTCATTGACGGTGACCTTCTGCTTAGTGTGTGAAGAGGGAAGCTTTGATTACAAACGGGCTAACGGCAGGAAGGCACCAGAGCGCTCTGATATTCAGAGGTTTCTGTGGTTCACCTGTGTTTCCAGGTTTGTGAACCTGCTGCTGAGTCAGATGTCGGTGGAGGAGCTCAGAGAGGAGGCCTGCGACTGCCTGTTTGAAATCGTCAACAAAGGAATGGACCCCGTGGATAAAACCAAGCTGGTGGAGTCTCTGTGCCAAGTTCTGCAGTCTGCTGGATTCTTCAACGTGGAACAGGTTCGATTTCACCTTCAGAGCTCGACTTTGTGTTTAAATATCACGTGGAGCGAAAAAAAAAAACACCATAAGTAATGAGATAAGTCGGTATTGTGTAATAACAAGAAGGTTTCTTGATGAATGAGAAATTAAAGTATAACATGAAAATACCTCGTCATGTCGTGGACACTAGATCTTAATATGTCCTTTAATACAACAGTATTTGCAGGTTTTAGAGGTTTATGTTTTTGACATTTCTTTACATTTCCAGCCATAAAAACGTCAGATAATATTGAAAATGTGTTTGTCGTTGTGCACAGACCCTGCTGCGCAGGAAGTAAAACACCGGTTTGTTGTTGGTCTGTCGCTGTAGGTCAGTGCAGATATGAGAGATAAGAGGACCAGGTTTACTTTAGACCACATGTTTATATTCACACCCAGAGGCCAAAAGGTCACATGCTTTTCCTGCTTCTCCTCACTTCCTGGATGGCAGAATGTTTTATTTCCCTCTTCCCGTCCGGCAGGAGGAGGACGTGGACTTCCTGGCCAAGTTCTCGCGGCTGGTGAACGGGATGGGTCAGAGTCTGGTGCTGAGCTGGACCAAACTGGCCAAGACCGGCAATGTGAAGGACACGGCCGAGACGCTGCAGGCCGTGGAGACCAAAGTGCCGCTGCTGCTGCAGCTGCTGGTGCACGAGGACGACGACATCTCGGCCAACATCGTCGGCTTCTGCTACGAATACCTGCACGTTCTCAAACAGGTGAGGCCGGAAGCTTCACCTGGACCAGTCAGAGTCCCGGGGGTCAGGAAGAATTCAAGATTTCTCCTGGACCAAGGAGGTCCTGGAATATTATTGGATTTTAGAGGCGTGTAGTTCTAGGGGGGTCAGGAAATATCAGTTGTAGAGCTGAAACAAGCAGTCGATTAATTGATCGACAGAAAATAAATTGGCAGCTGTTTTGATAATCGACTAATCATTAATGTCAAAGATTTCCTAATTCTAGTTTCTCAGTTGTGAAGATTTGCTGCCTTTTTTTAATCTTATGTGATCGGAAACAAAATATCTTGAGTTGGCAAAACAATGTACGAAACCACAAAGGTCCTTTGAGTAGCTGTTCTGGAGCTTTTGATCGTATCACACATGAATATAAATAAATATCTTAAGGTTTCAGAGTTAGTGCCTTATCACATCCTTCACGATCACATCGGTATAATTTTTGAGATGATAAAAATAAAGCTGAAACGATTAAATGACAGAAAATTCTTATGTTTTCTTTTGTAGCTTCCCCAACTGACAGACCAGCAGAAAACAAACGTAGAGGTGAGTCTTTGACTGTAAGCAATGAAATCACATATATGATCGTCTGTTTGAGGTTCAAAAACGTTAATACTCCTGCCTTTTTCACCACAGGCCATCATGCTCGCTGTCATGAAAAAACTGACGTATGACGACGAATACAACTTTGAAAACGAGGTGAGTTTCTTCATTCACTGCTGACTGTCGCCTGTTACACTCGGAGAGCACGAAACCGTAGCAGCGCTTCTGGTTTTTTGTTCGTCAGGGCGAGGACGAGGCGATGTTTGTGGAGTACAGGAAGCAGCTGAAGATGCTGTTGGATCGTCTGGCTCAGGTGTCTCCTGAGCTGCTGCTGGAGGCCGTACGACGAGTCTTCACCAACACCATGCAGTAAGAGCCCGCTTTTATTTATTTATTTCTTTATTTATTTAGAGAGAAAAAAGACTTGCAAGCAGGTATGCTGGGGTCCAATCACCAACCTGAGGCAATGGGGAAGCCAGGAACATCGCTGCATAGGACTTTAACAGGTGGTGTAACAAGTCATGTTGCTAGCAAACGAAGTACAATAAAGAAGAAAAAACAGACTAGAAACATTTTATTGGTAGAAACGTGTGTAGCCTACATTAGTAGATGCAGCTTTATGTAAGGAACGCGTGGGTATGTATACGAAACAAAGCACATTCGTATTTGTTATAGACTTGGTTCTGGCTTCTCTGGCTTCCCTGCCGAGTTCACATTTGCACTTTTTACAGTTTGGGCCACAAAACCATTTTGTAGTTTAAATTTGGTGGGAATAAATTGTAGCAGTAAAATGAATCACACTTTGAACTCTTAAAAACACGGAGGTCTAAACCAGCAGGTGTCAGTGATGCGGTCATGTAGACTGCCGGTTTTCATTCCAGCCCTCCAACACAGAAGTTTATCTCTCTCCTTATCTGTCCTTCAGGAATTGGCAGACGGCCCCGTTCATGGAGGTGGAGGTGGCCATCAGGCTGCTGTACATGCTGGGCGAGGCCCTGCCGGCATCTCATGGCGCTCATTTCACCGGAGACACGGCGAAGACGAGTGCCCTGCAGGACATGATGAGGACGGTCGGTCACACGACTCTACTAATAAATGTTTTGTTCAGAATCTGCTGTCCGTGGCTTTCCTTTGCTTTCACCACATTAGGAGATAAACTAATGGCCGTAAATATGTGGAAACATTACAGGGATCAATGTTTTCTCTTCTTTGAATCCTCAGCTGGTGTCCTGCAGCGTGAGCAGCTACCAGCACAGCTCAGTGTCTCTGGAGTTTTTCGAAACAGTTGTTCGATACGATAAATTCTTCATCGTGGAGCCTCAGCACATCCCAAATGTTTTGGTGAGTGACTTTTTAGCAGGAATAAGAAAATCTACACGTTAAAATCCATTTTTTTTTAAACAAACGATAAGGTTGGTTTCTTTTGTGTGTTTGTGTGTTGCAAATCAAATATAACTCCTGTGTGTCGGAACATGTGTAAAGCAGACCGGTGTTGTGTTCACTGTCAGATGGCGTTTCTGGACCAAAGAGGACTGAGACACAACAGCCCAAAGGTCCGCAGCAGAGTGGCCTACCTCTTCTCCAGATTCGTCAAAACTTTGCAGTGAGTCCAGCTTCAGTCAGTTAACGCTCGCTGAGCAACAGAAACACGTTACAATACAGAGCATTACAACAGTCCTGCAGGTAACGCCAGTCTAGCGAAGCTCCGTGTGTTTGGATTTAGTTGAGATTTTCACAGGATTCAATTTTATGGTCATTTTTCTAGTTTCAACAAGAACCAAACAAGTTGAGCTCGGCCAGATTTTTATTAACTGCACGGCTACTGTGTGGAGCCCCAAAACAATCTTGTGCACACAAGATAATAACTTGATATCCTGATACAAAGATGTCATGTGTGAACAAGGTAATAACTTGATAACGAGATATCCTGTGCGCACAAGAAAACAAACAAAATTATAACTTCTGGATAAAATATCTCGCGCGAACAAGATAATAACTTACTGTGAACAAGTTATAATCTTGTTCACTCTGAGTTCTTATTATTGATCTGGATAAAATATCTAACAAACAAGATATAAATTCTGTGCGAACAAGATAACTTGTATGCTGAAGACAATAACGAGGTATCTTGAAAACAAGATAATAACGTGATATCTTGATGATTTTAGATGTTTTGTGCGAGATATCATCTTTCTGGACTTTGGGGAGAGGTTCGTAGTTATTTAAGAAATGTTCTGTCACAGATTCAAAGAGACTCAACAGTTTAACCAAATGTGATAGAAATAAGTGCTTTTAGTGACAGTTGTGGGATCAGATGTGTTAGCTGTTTCCCTGACTGTGTGTAATCATCAGTAACGCTCTGTGTTAACAGTAAACACATGAATGCCTTTGTTGAGGACATCCTGACCAGGATCCAGGACCTGCTTGAACTCGCTCCCCCCGTAAGTATCAACATGTGATCATTCACTTATCATTGAGGGGGGGGGGAGAAGGCAGCGGTCACCAGTCTATCCATCCAAGCTTTAATATCTACATCAGTCCTCTGCAGTGATGCGGTTTCCTTCTGTCCAGGAAAATGGCTTCCCGGCGCTGCTGACCAGTGATGACCAGCTGTTCATGTTTGAGACGGCGGGCGTTCTGATCGTGAACGGAGAGAGTCCCGTAGAGAGGAAACAGGCGCTGATGAGGAGCCTGCTGTTGCCACTGATGGACGCTTTCCGCCTGCTGCTCGCCAAACTGCCGCAGGAGACGGAGGAGGAGAGGAAGACCGTCCTCGCAGACTGTCTGAGCCACGCTGTCGGATTCGCCAGGTGAGGACTCTGATCCAGACTGAGCCTTTCATGTTTTTAATTGATTCTTCATAGATGTGGAGTTTATAGGGATGGATAGGAGGATTTCTGCTATTTAACAAATCCAGCGTTTGGACACATTTTAGCTTCAGATCCAAAACATTTTGATTGGACAGTTCAGTATCACCAGCAGTTTCTCAAAATGTTGACATTTGATTTGGTAACATAGGTGAATTAATGCCCATACACGACTATATACGGTAGTAGTTAAAGGTTTAGTTGACCTAAATTAAAAGAAGGAAACTTCTTACTTGAAGTGTGCAGCCGTGCTGACAGCTCTGGTTTTATTTGTCCAGGTTTTGTGATCTGGATGGAACCACATTCACTCACCTCCATTATATTAAAGTGGAGGCAGAAATCTCAGAGACACATTTCTCCAAACCTGGACAGATAAAACCAAAACTGACTGACTGGAGAGACAGAGGAAATAAGTTTAGGTTCGCAAGTCTGTCTTTAAACAATGCTCGCACGTTTTCACGGTTATGGCTCTTGGAATTGTGCCTTTTTTAATTTTCATTGTTTCGATGTTCAAGCACGACTGCACCCAAAGGTTGTCGGTCTTTACAAATAATCTGCTGAAATCAGAGGCTGAAATTAGTTTTGGTCAACTGCACAGCTGAACTGATCCTCCCCCCTCTGCTCTGTTTGTAGTCGGACCAGCAAGGCGTTCAGCAACAAGCAGACGGTGAAGCAGTGCGGCTGTACGGAGGTCTACAGAGACTGTCTGCAGACCTTCCTGCCTGCACTGAGCTGTCCCGTCCAGCGGGGGGTGCTGCGAAGCTCGGTCCGCTCCTTCCTGCACCGAATGATCATCTGCCTGGAGGAGGAGGTGCTGCCCTTCATCCCCGCCGCCTCCGAACACATGCTGAAGGACTGCGAGGCCAAAGATCTGCAGGAGTTCATCCCGCTCATCAGCCAGATCACCGCCAAGTTCAAGGTACGCAGGAAACACTCGAGAGCAGCTAAAATGACACGTTTATAAACTGATGACCAGCATGAGGACCTCGGGTTGATTAACGACAAGCTTTTTCTCCCGTTGCCATGGCAGCGGCAGGTGTCTCCCTTCCTGCAGCAGGTCTTCATGCCGCTGGTGCTCGCCATCTTCGAGGTGCTGGCCCGGCCGGCGGAGGACAACGACCAGGCGGCCGCTCTGGAGAAACAGATGCTGAGGAGGAGCTACTTTACCTTCATCCAGACCATCACAGGAAGTGGGATGAACGAGGTGATGGCCAACCAGGGTGAGTTATACACAACATGTTTTTGATGTTTAAGAATTTTGGAAAAAAACACAAGACTAACTGCAAGGCAGTAACTTGAAGATGCTGTCTCACTCTGAACATCTAACTCTCAACAAGAAAGAGAAGATTTCTCAAGATGTCAAACTACTGCTCTCATTAATTTTTGAATTTCTATTATTAACACAAAATATTCTACTGTAATTCATAATTACGCAGATCTTTTAAATGGAGTCTTGACCTCAAAGACCTGAAAACACAGTGAATTTGTTTTAACTCAGTTTTCGTTTGATAAGACCACAGAAGTTTAAGGGGGGGGGATTACAGATTTATTTGATTGATCACTAAAATAATGAAGAGTTGCAGTCAGACTTTCCTGCCAAAGCACAGCTGGAGTTATTTGATCGTGTGAATGTTGCGTTCTTGTTTTCAGGAGCAGAGAACATCGAGCGAGTTGTGTTCACCATCATCCAGGGAGCCGTGGACTTCCCCGACCCCATCGCTCAGAAGACCTGCTTCATCATCCTCTCCAAGCTGGTGGAGCTGTGGGGTGAGAGGAGAAATCTAGTATCCGACAAACTGGTTTAGATTATTACTGCGTTCCTTTTTTCCTTCAGTGTTTCTTTGTTTTTATGTTTTGTTGTCTTCTGATCAAACCTGCAGGAGGTAAAGACGGCATGGTGGGCTTCCCCGACTTTATCTACAAACACATCGTTCCTGCATGTTTCCTGGCTCCTCTCAAACCGACCTTTGACCTCTCAGACGCTCAAACAGTCCTGGTAAGTTTCTCTACCAGACTCCAGCCTGCAAACACAAGATTTTGACAATCTGTTAACAGAATAAAACACCACTCTTCTTTGTCTTTCAGACGCTGTCAGAGTGTGCTCTCACGCTGAAAATGATTCATCTCAAAAGGGTAAAAACTGTTTTACTTTGTGAAGCTTTGAAATATTCCTCATAATCGATGTGTGGAGGAATTTCTTCCCACTGGTTAGTTGTAAATAGCTGTATAATCTTTTTCTTTCAGGGGCCGGAGTTTATTCAGTTCTTGCAGCAGGAGTATTTGCCCTCACTTCAGGTGTCACCAGAAATCTCACAGGTAAGAAGGTCGTTTCCTTTAAATGTAAACCCGCCTCCCACCCAATTTTCAGTTACTATCTCATAATTGTGACCTACTGAGTGTTTTAGTAATATTTTAGACTTCGTATCTCATACTGTTGACTTAGTAAATCTCATAATTTTGATTTATTATTGCAAAATGTTAACGTGGTAGAAAATCTTAGAATTGTGACGTAGTAAATCAGACATCTGGCTTATCATTTTGGTCTGGTAAATCTCACAATTCTGACTTAAAATGTCATAATTTCAACACTTCAAGTAACGGAAACAAAGAGGTTTATCTCAGTTAGCATCACACCTGTGATTTGTCCAGTCGGAGAACAAATCCCATTTATTTCCCGCATATTTCATTGTAGTTACTCAATAAATAACAAAAATATACAGATACAACTAAAAGCCGCACTACTTCAGATATGCAGGAAAGTAGTGAGGGAGGGTGAACAGAGAAGAAACCGAAAAACAGGACTTGGTCTAATAGTGGGACGCCGCCTCTGTGGTCTGGAAAATATTGATGGGAGGTTTTACTCCGGGTGTGTCGGTTACAGTTTCTCATGTTGTGAACTTGATATTACAGGAGCTTTGTCAAGTGGTTCAGCAGCCAGACGTCAAAGTCCTGAAAAACTACATTAAGGTACAAGTGTATTTATTATAATCAATGAGACGGGCTAGTTCTCAGCTTGTTTATCCGATGTATTGATCACCTGATAATTCAATTGCTTCCTTCCTGTCTGTGCAGGCGTTCTTTCTGCGAGCCAAGCTGTAGGAAATACAAGTGGAAGTTCACTGGGACTGAAAGGACACTTCACAGGAAGTGGTCGTACACGCCACTTACAACAAAACAATGGAACCTAGCATAGGAGCTGCTTTTGCACTTAAAAAGCGAATGCGTAACAAAGCCCAGTTTGTCTAAGTCGGGACATGGACAGAAGGTCGGTGGACGGATAAATCCCTCCAGCCGCCGACGAGACGAGCTGTCCACGTGGACGTAAAGGAGCTTGACTGACGATCAGAAATATGGAGAACTTTGTGGAAAGTCGTGTGGAAAAAGGCTTTTAGAAGTAAACACAGATCTGTGGGAGAGGACGCGACCTATCTGGGGAAACATTTTGGTAATTATACTTAAACAATCTGAGCACCTGTCGGTTAGGACTTGTGAAACGATAGCTTTATTCTAGTTAAACCTTCACATTAGAATCCACATGCTAGGTTTGAGTTTTTTGGATGTTGTTGTTGCCACAGAATGGACAAAAAAAAGGGCTGAATTGTATTATTTTTATTCAAAATGTGGCATTGATTTAATTTTTTTCCTTATGTGTTGAGGAATGGACGGTTGATTTTTAAGTTTGAAGTGAAACGTTAAGTGCTTACGGCCCGGCTCGATCTGCAAACATCCACGGACTTTCCAGAATCCTCCATTTAAAAGCAAATATTATCGGTATTATCTCAACCACTCTTTATATTTGTTTCCTGATGGGATGTAGATATTCCAGTTTCAGTTACATCAGCCCCTTTATGATTAAATTGAAGACATGATATTAGTCCATGGAATATTTTTCTTTCCTGGAAATATGACAAATATTTTGGGCTGTTTTTAATTTCAGGTGGAAATGAACATAAAATAGAGGAACAAAGTTGTAAATAAGAGAATAAGATGTTAAAAAAAATGTAAATAAAGTTCCTAGCTTTAGTTTTGTTTTTTGTTTTTAATCTTCATTCCCATCTGGAAACTAAATATGGAAGCCCATCTCTGCCAGAAAATGAAAACAAAGGATTAAAAGTCAGAAATGATAAAAGTCAAAATTATGAGATACTAAGTTTTGACGTACTACCCGTAATGTTGACTTAGTGTCTCTCAAATTTTGACCTGTTTAAATCTCATAATTGTGACTTCAAAAGTCATAATTTTCTGTTAGTATCTCATTATTTTGACTTGCCAGTATTTTTGTTTATCATTATTTTTATTTATAATATTTTTGACTTACACTCATAATTGTGACTTAAACTTGAAGTTGTAAGTCTCATGATTGGAACTTAGCATAACATTTTTACCTTGTAAATCTAATTTTGACTAAAAATCATAATTTTTAGTTACAATCTCATAAGACTTGCTTTGAGTATATTTATTTAGCATTATTTTTATTTATCATATTTTTAACTTTGTGAATCTCATGATTTTGACCTAAAAATATTTTACTAAAAAGTCAGAATTTTCAGTTACTATCATAATTGTGACTTTCAGTATTTTTGTCATATTTTTTGGCTTAGTATCTCATAATTTGACCTTTGCAAATCTCATAATTGTGACTTCATACTTTTGACTTAGTAAAAATTTAAATGAGATCTACTATCAAAATGTTGACTTTGAAGAACTGAAATCTTATTTTTGTGACAAAGTAAGTAACATTTAACTAATTCTGGCCTGTTAAATCTCACAAGTCTGACTTAAAACATCATGAATTCGACTTATTTTGAGTATTTTTATTTTTGTCATTCCTAACGTTTAATATATTTGTTTTGTCTTTTCTTGGTGATAATGAGCTTCCATAGAAATACGTGAACTCGTTCGTAGGAACCGTTCATGTACAGCTCGTGTAAAAACATTCGATTTGCTTGTGTACAGAAGCAGCTCGACAAATTTTATATTGAAGCATTTGTGACAATTCAGGATGATCGACTAATTGATTATGCAACGCTTTACTGCGAGCAATACTGTGAAGGAGCTGTCTAACAGTAACGAAACCAATCAGTGTGAGACGAGATCTAACTGTAAACTTTGTGACTGATCATTTTTGCTGATGTGGGAAAACTCTGTACAGATGTTTCTGTTCTTTAACACTTTGGATATTGTGACGCCCCACTTTGTTCTGTCTCACTGTACATCTCAGTTACTGTTTCCACTGTTAAAATCGGTTTGTGATGTTCAGTGCGTTCCTAGTGATTTGGTTTAGCAGTTTAACAGTTTTTCTTTGGCTTTAAACTTATTATATTTTCCCAGAAACTTCACCTTTTTGAAAACCTCCAGAGAAAGTGCCTGAAAGTGTTGCGCTCAGTTAAATGTGGTCATGCAGGCATATAAATAAAGCTAGTTTAAAGTATAAGTCCAGGTGGCGTTATACATTTTTCTAACTGTCAACAAATCCCACGAGAAGACAAAAACCAAAAATGTGTCAACCCATCTCAGTACTTTTTATGGTCCATTGGTTTCTACTAAAGTCGTTTTTAAAAAAAAAAAAAAAACAAACAAACAAACTCACAAATATATAGTTTCTTTTTGTTTTGTTTTTTTTCAAAGAGGCTCAGTAATTTCCTGAAACAGCTGGTCACTGTAGTTTTTATCAAACGTTACTCAAACAGGAGGAAATAATGCATTTGTTGGACTATTTTCAGTGGTGGATTAATAAATATTTGGATTTACACAATATTTGTTAATAGGATCAGTTCATTTTTAGTTCGGCTCTGCACGTTGGATTTGTTGACAAGAAAAAATATATATATATAGAATATCACCGAATTTATCCTTCCAGTATATTTAATAATAATAAACCATTTCTCAAAATGCAACATGTCAGGATGAAATTGGTTGGTCTTCCTCTGGTTCGATGGATTTCTGTGTGTAAAATATATTGAACGACAATTTAAAATAGCATCTGTAAAAAGAAGCTTTTTTTCTGAGGCAACAAAACCAAAATCTGACATTAACTTGATATTTGGAAAGCTGAAAAATAAATTCACATGCACAATAATTCAGTTAAACTTTAATCTTGACCCACCCCCTCAATGTCCACTTACTAGCTAAAGCTCCAGAAAAAGCTAATAAGGGGACCTTTAGCAAAAACATTTTTGCCAAACAGATTAAGCTAATGTTACAAAATTGGAATGGATATGCAGTTAGCATCCCTCATCTCCAGGGTCAGATGAGAAGATGGATATTAGTTTCATCTCTACAGAGATCGGTTTAGCCTAGCTTAGCACAAAGACTGGAAGCAGGGGGAAACTGCTAGCCTAGCTCCATCAAAAGAGGAAAAAAAATCCACCTTCAAAGAACTCCAAAGCTGTCTGATTTACATGTTGTATCTTGTTAGCTAACAGTCTAGTCACCAATCCATCCAAGAGTTTGCTCAGCAGTTGTTGGTCAACAGATGCTGCTACTAAAACCATAATGTCTCCTTTTTTACATTTCTATTTCTAAACCTGTTCAATAAACATGGAGCTAGGCTAGCAGTTTCCCCCAGCTTCCAGTCTTTGTAGGTAACTGGTATATACCATTGATGTGTTGAGCCTAGCTTAGTACAAACAGCTACCAACATCAGGTATGCTAGCTGTAGTTTGGAGTTGTTGTAAGGTGCTTTGTTCCTTTTTTTTTTTTTAAAGGAATAATTCAACAATTTGGGAAATTTGCATAACATAATTTAGCTAATGAACACATAACATTAATTATGCTAGCTGTTTTGTAGCAGTACTGGCTAGTAGTTTCCTCCTGTCTTCCAGTCTTTTCTGCTAAGCTTTGCTTTAAACTTGCACCAGTTATCTGCAACAACTTGCTACAAACAGCTAGCTTAATGTTTAATACGCTTACTGTTTGTAGCAACAAAAAACAAACCAGAAACTATAAATACCTAGTCAATATATGCTAGCTGTTTTGTGGCTACACTGGCTAGTAGTTTGTCCCTGCTTTCAGTAACACAAGCTGGACCTTTCTCTGTACTCTGTACTGTAAATCAGACATTTCCATAAGTTGTTAAAAGGTGTATTTTATTACTTTCATTACTTGTATCACAGTGGTTGTTTGTCAACAAATAACTGCTCCTAAACCACAATGTCTTGTTTTTAAATTTCTGTTTCTACACCTGTATGTGACTCGGACGGCTTTGAAGGGTGGATTATTTTTATTTTTCTCTTTTGATGGAGCTAGGCTAGCAGTTTCCCCCTGCGTCCAGTCTTTTAGCTAAAAACAAATACTATAACAGCTAGCTACAACCAGCTGGCATACTGTTCGATATGCTAACTTTGTTGTAGATTAAAAAACAGTAACTAGCCATAAGTACCTAGTGATTATACTACACTGGCTAGCAGTTTCCCCCTGCTTTCAGTCTTTATGCTAAGCTGGGCTTGAGCCATCTGGACTGGACGCACAGATGAAAGTGATCTTCTCATCTATAAATATAAAAGCAACAAATGAAAGGATTTCCCCCAAAAAATATCAGACTGGACTTATAAATCTGTATTTTTTATTTATTTTTTTTCAGTTAGCTGCAGAAAAATTACAGTGTGGGCTCAGGAATGCAAACATTGCTAAAAACTGTTTTTTAACAGTTGTTTTAAGTTTAACAGTTTGAGTGTGTTAAGCTGATACGTTCCTTTTTTTTTGAGGAATTGTTCAATATCTTGGGAAGTTTACTTTCTATCTGCGAGTGACATGTTCAGATGGATATCAATCTCATGTCTCTGTGTTCGATACAGAGCCTGAATCAGGATGTGGTTAGCTTAGCTTAGCATAAAGACGGAAAACGGCTAGCCTGGCTCTGTCCAAAGTTTAAAAAATACACCTATGCACACCTCCTAAAGCTAACTGATTAACATGTTGAATCTTGTTTGTTTAAGCAGGAGTGCTGTAACTATTTCTCGCTAAGCTAGGCTAACCACGTCCTGACTTTAGCTCTGTTAGCAACACACGCAAACGGGAGATTGAGATCCATCTGAACATCTCGCTCTCAAAAAGAAATAAGCATATTTTTGCCCAAATATTGAACTATTCCTTCTAAAGTCTTCAGTTTTGTCACAGTTTCACCTCCGTACACATGCATCTGTTTCAACACTAAAATGACGAAACACCGACACAGTGGGCTCAGTCAGGATCTGCACTTAATTCACCTGTTAACTTATATGAACCAGGTCCAATCAACTTGAATGGTAAATATCACAAACACCTGAAGTAATGATTTAATGTGATTTGTGTTCCTCATCTTACCGTCATAGTATTCACTCAGACACTAGAAGTCAAATCTATTCTTCTTTAGTAAACCCGTTAAAGTAGAATCAGCTGTGCTAAATAGCATGACCACTTGAAAAATCAGCTTCATTAGACGCTTGATGAATATTCAGGTTGTTGCAGCCTGTTTTTATTTTTATTTTTCTGTTTAAATCATCTTCAGCAGAGGGAACTGAGGTTTGCTCATATAAAAGGAAAAACTTGCCAAATGAATTCATTTGTTCATTGATGGTGAAATGTTTATTTTGTTTTTATATGGCGATAAACCTTCTTTTAGAACCAATAAAGTGTTTACTAATCATGAGATATCAAACTCTCTGCTTTATTTATTGCTTCACATCACGAGCTCAGATGTAGTTTTATGATTTTAGGAAAAACAAGAGGAAAAAGGTAAGTTTGAGTATATAACTCAGGATAAATCAACAGCTAAATGATCTCATCTCACATGATTACCACGGATTCTGGCAGTGTTTACTGTAGTACAGTAAATGTTAGTACTTTACTGTACTACTTACATTTACTCAAGTCTTTTCACGCCACTTTCTACTTCTACTCCACTTCATCTCAGAGGGAAATATTGTTCTTTTTAACTTTACTACATTCGTCTGACAGCTTTAGTTAGTTACAATTTAAAGAAAACTTAAACTTTGTGACCACAAAATCTGTGTAGTTGTCTCCTTGTCACGTTTCAGATGTCCGAGTTGTCGTCAGTTCCACCAAAGAGACATTTCTCTGCTAAACTTCTCACATGGTTTCATTTCAATAACTGTTTAAATGATCCAACATTTCACTGAAAACAGATTTCTGCATCAGAACTTAGTTTTTTCTTCTTTCCTCTCCCATCAATCATCTCACGACCCCTCAGATTTATCTGGTGACCCTTTGGAGGGGCCCGACCCCGAGGTTGGGAACCACTGGACTAAACTAGCAAACAGTATATAAAGTCGTTAAAACCACCTCGAGCAGCTACAACAGTAAAATGCTGCTCTAACATTGATGCTTCAGTATTAATAATAATAATAAAGTCAGATATGAGCCGATTATGCCTCTGTACTTTCACTTGTAATGGAGTGTTTTTACATCGTTGTATTGTTATTTTTACGATCTTTAAGTAAAAGATCTGAATACTTCTTCTACCGCTGAGGTAGAGCGAGTGTACTGTAACGGCGTGTATCACATTAAATTCAGTGATCACCTTTATTTGAATCACAGAACAAAAAAACAAACATTTTCAGCTTAGAAATTAAATTTTCAATCTCATTTTTCTCTCTGTGCTCAAACATAAATTCATTCCAAAAAAACAAAGAAAAAATGAAGCAAATATCTTCTGTTTTCCTGAACACGAGTCTCTTGGGTTTTTAAGCATCATGACATCCTTTGTTGCGTGCAAATTGTCTTTAGACGTCGAGTCGTGCAGCTTCAGCCTTTAATCACAGCGATCGGCCTCAGTTTGATCGCCTTCTTACTGATTCCAGCGTCGTGACACGTGTTGACGACGTCCGTCACGTTTTTGTACGACTCAGGAGCCTGAAAACAAATTTAAAAACAACTTGATGACACCAATAACAATTCTCGATCGTCTACGTACAGAAGATGTTTAGCGCCACTTAAAAAAAAAACAATTTTTAATTGAAGCACACAAATTAAATAAAAACTTTAAAAATGACAGAAAAACTGTTTCTGAAATGTCAGACCTTAAACAAAACTGCTGCCACAAGCCAAAAAAAAGTATAAAACATTAATGATAACATCAGTATTCATACTGAAATAACGTTTTAGCATCGTAGCCATATTTATAGCTTGACCAAGAATACTGTCCGCACCTCCTCCATGACCAGTTTGGGGGAAGCGACTCGGATGGCGATGCCCTGGTCGGCCAGTTTGTCCAGGACGTCCTGGAAGTCCAGGTTCCTGCGGGACTTTGCTCGAGACAGAGCGCGACCCTGAAACAACCAACGGAAAATAACTTCACGAAACAAACATCCAGAGTTCAGATCAGCTGTTGCGTTCGTGCCTCGTCAGCTTTACAGTAAATACGAGCTTCTTCTGTCAGTTACTATAAATCCCTGATGAGTTTTTTTGTCAAATGTTTGCTAAATTAAAGTATCAACGTGATCAATTTGTGCAAAAATGTGCTTTAAATACTGAAGTTGGAGATAATTTCCAAGAATCGGTGTTTGTATAAACTTTCCAGGTATTTAATACGGAGCCCCCAAACTCCCCAATGATTTTTTAAAGTGTGCACACGTTTCAGGCCGTTAACCCGTTAATGCTTCAGGACTCCAGGTGACATCAAACTAAACATACCCACGCAATTAATACCACTATATCATCATCATCACTAAAATAACAAGTCAAACATCCAAAAATAAATATACAGCTTATAACGGGACGGTGAGTTTACTCTTCCAAAGCCACAATTTGTTCTACGGACATTAACAATCTGCTGCAGGGTGTCGTAAATATATAATCGAGCAGAAACGTCAACAAGACTGGCGGCTTCACTGCAGTTAAAGCCTGTCAACACATCTTAAACAGGCTTAAAATAAAAGATGTTGGAAGTTAAAGTTCGAGTAAAAAAAAAAAAAAGATGTCGTCAGTACACTCCAACGACACAGTGGAGAAACCTGTGAATTAATAAATGATGTTCCCACAAGATAAAAATATAAATCTTTCGGACTTCTGTAGTTCAGCCGTAGTTTAGGGAAAAGTACGATTGTTTGAAACGTCAACGAATGAAGTCACCGCTTTAGTTTTTGGTTTTAGTTTCCGGTTCAGACACTAAAACAAGACTCACACATGTAACTGTTTAATTATTTACTATGGACCCCAAAGATGTAACATCTGGGCATTAAAACCGCTGCTTTGTGAAGGTGTGGTCAAGCTTCAACATCATGTGACTGTACCGCTCCGTGGCAGGTGGTGCCGAACGTTTCCGTCATGCCGTGTTCGGTCCCTGTGAGGACGTAACTGCAGGTCCCCATCGTCCCTCCGATCAACACCGGCTGACCTGTGAGCTGAAAACAACAGCAAACCTTGACCCCGCACTTTTAAAATCCCCATGAAACAACCTGTTCGACCGTCTGAGGAGTTTTGTACCTGGTAGTCTACGGGGATGAGGGGGTGGTGTGGGGGGAAAGCTCGGGTGGATCCTTTGCGGTGGACCAGCAGAGTCCTCTGCTTCCCGTCCACCATGTGCTCTTCGACCTTGGCGATGTTGTGAGAAACGTCGTAGATGACGTGCATGTCCAGGTCGTCCGGCGTGGTGCCAAACACTTTAGAGAAGGCCTGAAAAAAGGTTTTAAAAGATCAGTTAGGTTTGAGACAAACTGGCGCTGGGCCGTGTTCATCTGTCCTGCAATTACTAAGAATCAACTGATTGGAAGTTTACCAATTAAAGATGGTTTCCCCTGTAATTAGAGCCAAATTACTTTGTCTGTCTTGGAAATGATTTATTAGAAAATGACAGACCTGTAAAATAAAGTGTTATCTCCCCCTATCATTTGAAACAAAACTCCTAAACATGGAAACATAATAGTGTTTAACATTAAACTTTTATTCCGCTCTTGACGAGGAAGTCCGAGTTGTGCTCGGCGTCTTGACGAGGAGCTGTGGGAGCGATCAGACTTTAAGTTGAGAGCTGAAACTGCTGTTTCTGACAGAGTAGCGATCGTCTGCAGCCCCGTCGCCGGCTGCCGTGGAACGACGTCAGCGTTTCGTACTGTAACTCTCCTGCTGCAAACCTCAGTGTCCTCAGTCGCCATCGTGTTTTCTCCTAAATGACTAATCTAATCTGAAAGAGCGTTAAACATGTTACTGTCCCCCGCTCTCCCTCAAACACCACTCACGTTCTGAAACCTACAGCACAACCCAGTGTGTTTCTCTACTTCATAATTAATAAAAATCCCTTCTAAAACAACATGTTACTGGCTGAGATAACCACGTGTATTACAGTGCGACGTGCATGGGAGTAATGGAACTGTACGTGACTTTTCTTTGTTTTGATATCGGCCCATTCTAAAAACCTGTATCAGTCGACCACTACTGCAGACACATCGCGCGTTTCCTCTCAAACATTATTACTTTGGTGTCTTTTAATGAGCTCATCGTCATCAAAACATCTCTCCTCTAACAAATCCCGAACTCAAGAGAGTCGGTGACACGCTTTTAAAAAGTTTGACCAAATATTCCGATTTCCCCGACGTGCTGCGACGCTGCAGGCGTGCGTACCTGTCTGGTGAGGAAGGTCATGGACGAGCGGTTGACCCAGGCGTAGTTTCCTGCGGCAGCCATCCCCTTCAGGTAGTCCTGTCCTTCCTGTGACGTGATGCGAGCGCACGCCAGCTGACGGTCGTTCACCGTGATCTTATCTCTCTTCATCGCCTTCTCCATGGCGACCAGAGCGTCTGTCAACAACATTCGTGACATTTCAACAGCGTCTGGATTCATTTAAAGCGGCTTTGTGTTGAAGTTTTATGTCATCGTCGCATTTATTTATCGTTTCTATAAAAATGTCACAGTGCAGCTCAGTGATTTTACTTAATCTTTATTTAAACAGGAAGTCTCACTGAGATCTAAATGTCCTGAGAGAAGGTAAACAGCCTGAACACAGAAACAATCAGTGCTTGAGATTAATATTCTAAAATCTTCAAAAGAGTTTTAATAAAGTTTTAATTTTAAACCTTTGGTGGCAGGACAGTTTGAGATCCAATAAAGACATTTAAAGGCCTTAACCTGTTCATCAGTGAGTTTTATTTATAGTAACATAACTTTATTTATACATCTTGTGGAGACGAGCTCGTCTCATTTATGTCTGCAGGCCATAAATATTCTTTTGAAAGACATTTTTAAAAACGTATTATTAATATTTTCAGTGATTTACAGGAAAATATAGACTTTCGATGAAAAAGGCACAAAGGCCAGTTTGGATAAAATCACTTTACATGTAAACAGACAGTATTATAGTTTTATTTCTAACATTTTTCTGCTGTATTTGTGTGCATTAATAGTGAAACTATGTTTTTTTTACAACGTTGAACTGTTGTATAGTAATATTTTGAGGGATTATCACTAAAGATTTGTACATTTTTATAAGCCTGTGACATTCGTCTTGCTGTATTTTGGGTTCCTGGCAGCTTCATACTGAGCTGAGCTTGTGCTGAATAAAAAGGACGTCGGACAGTTTAAAAGCTGCTAAATAACGACAAACTGGTGCTGCCCTCCAGGTGCGTGTCGAGCTGCACTTCCTACCTGTGGCGACCTGATGTCCGAGGCCTCTGCTGCCGCTGTGGATCATCACGCACACCTGACCTTTGTGGTCGATGCCCATCTTCTTGGCGGCGTAGTCGTTGTAGATCTCATCCACCACCTGGATCTCAGCGTAGTGGTTTCCTGCTCCCAGAGTCCCCAGCTTCAACACACAAACACACACAAGACGTCTTCACCGCCTGGACACAGACCTTCTGTATAGTTACTACTGTAAATACAACAAACAAATGAGAACCAGGCTGTTACGAATCAGGTCAGAAACCCGTCTGAGTGTCTGGACTGAATAAACCGACAACATGACGTGAGAAAACACATAACGTCCCAAAGAAAGGACTGTTTGTTCTGTTCGGTGTTTTCTCTGCACAGAGCAAATTCACATGGATGTTATTTTGGGTCATGTGACCTCCTGGTAGGTGGAGCCGTCGCGTTTCGTCTCTTCGGCCTGTTTTTTGTTCACGTGGACGTTTGCCCGATGACGAAACGTTGAATAAAAACTCGGGAGCTTCGGAGTTCAGAGTGCGGAGAGCCTGAACCTGAACCTGAACCTGGACCAGCTGGGGCTAGATCCCGAACATTAAGTCATTCAATAAACAGTCGTAGGTGTGGCAACAACCAGAGAATCACTTCACAGAGAAGCCCCCGTTCATTTTAAGGGGGTTAATTAAAGGGTGGGGGTTAAACAAGGCAGCAGACGGATGGAGAACAGGTGTAAACGAAGCTCTGAGCGCCGGGGCTGCTGGGATACCTGCGGCAGGCCTCTCTTCTTGGCCTTGGAGGAGACTTTGTTGGGGTCGGCCTGCAGCATCCTGCCGTACTCCTCGCAGTGCTCCTTGTCCTCGGCCCAGGCGTAGCCCTCCCTCAGAGACCAGTCCACCCCCATCTCCAGAGCCTCCTCCAGGTCCCTGAACACACACACACACACACACACACACACACACACACACACACAGGTAAACAGGTGCAGCAGGTTTGTGCTGTGGATCTAGACTCAGTCCTGGAGGATCCCTCCTTACTTGGCCCCCATGGGGATGACTCCCTTGGACCCGACTCCCACTGGGATGTGGTCGAACAGCGACTGGGCCAGCTGCTCCTTCACCGGCTGAACGTCTCCCTCGTCCAGGTTCGTCCTCAGCAGACGGACGCCGCAGTTTATGTCAAAACCAACGCCGCCTGCAGGAACAACCAAACGCTGCTTCATCAGGCGGACATTTCGACTTTCACACAGACGGATTTTATCTCGCCACAGATGAACATCAGTATCAGCTGTTTGCTTTATTACATTTTTGGAAAATAAGCTCATTGATATTAACAGAAAATAAGGTCCTGGCATTAGATAATTATATAATCATTAAGTTGCTGACAATACTTTTTCCCACTGAGTGTAATTTGAGAGAGAAACCGCGGCTCTGTTTGTTGTTGTTGTTGTTGTTGTTGTTTTGGAGGGTGAAGTCGCTTCCTGGTTTGTTACATCATGTCTGCGTATGCGTTTATTCTTGTTATGGTGTCAGTTTGTACTAAAAATCATTTAAAATATGTGTTGTTGTTGTTTACATTTGTTACTGATACTAATCCGTCTGCTGTTAGCGTTGGAGTGCGAACCTCAAAGTGATTTTCACTCCTGGTGTCACGACTCGATTCCGAACGAGAAAGAAACTCCCTGAAGAAGAGAGAGATGACTGAACAGCTGAGCGCCTGTGCATCAAATAAAGGTAACTGTCAGCGTCTGGACGCTGCGTGGCGTTTGAGACTGTACGGAGAAACGGTGTGATGATCCATCTGCACATGACTGAATGAATATTGCAATAAAACTCTGCTTTGATTAAATTCACTCAAGATACCTGAAATTAGAAACTTACCTGGAGACACCACAGCGTCCGGGTTGTTCATGTCGAAGGCCGCCATGTTTCCAATCGCAAATCCATATCCGGAGTGAACGTCTGGGAGGCCGATGGACCTCTGTGGAGCAATCAGACGCAGCGTGAACGCACACGACTTTCAGCACGTTCTCACGGTCAAACCTCTCCGAGGGTTTAGCATGTAATCGCGTTACTCACGTGTACGATCCCAGGCAGCGCTGCCACGTTCCCGATTTGTTTCATGGCCGGAAGGAAGCCGCCCACACCTGAGGAACAAAACAGTCAGTAAAGCGAAACTCGTGGCGATGATTTCAGCGGGTTACAGAGCTCAGGTGAACAGCGGCTGACCTCCTCCTCGACAGGCGTTACGAAGCTCCTCAAACATCAGTTTCTCCAGTGAATCGTTCACGTAGAAGTTTCCTTCAACCTGAGAGAGAAAGAAAAACTGCTTTAATGTTCACGCAGCTTCAATACAATGAGAAACTATAATGACAACGTATCATTTTCATAGTTATGTCAACACACGTCTCCCTTTGTTCAGGCCCTGATCTCCTGTTGTGCTGGTCCTTTCCCAGATTCTTCTTATTCAAAAGGATGTTAAATTTCTTAATTTGCCGTTCCTTGCTCTTCCGATGTTGTGCTATCTGTGTAAAATCCATCACTCTCTTCAGGATTTCTTCTGGGACAATGCTTGTTAACTTCTTCTGCAAAAATTCTGCTCTGTTCTTCAAATTGTCTATTCTTGAGTTGTTTTTCCTGATCCTTTCACTGAGCATCTGGGTCAGGTTTCTTGTCCAAATCTGCTCTGCTCCTTGTCCTTTTACTGCCGGTTTAATCTGTAGGCTCTTGGGAATAATCTTGCTCTGCCTGCATCTTAGATTAAAGCGGAGATGGTTCCTGGGGTCTGCTAATTTCCTGGCTGTGTTTTCGAGTTCCCGAACCAGATCCAAGGTTTTCTGCCCAAAATTCTTCAAAATAAGACGGTGTCTTCCCTCATTCGTCCAGGAGTGCTCTGTCGTAGAAAAGGTTTCAGTCGTAGTCGTCTGGACGCTGTTTTCAGAAAAAATTGCCTATTCTTGAGTTGTTTTCTACGACTGAAACCTTTTCTACGATTTTCACGGTTAATCCACTTTGAGCTGAAGGAGCAAATCTGCCTCCTTCAAGCATCACTAAAGTACTTTAAAGAAATCAATATTTTCTTTCTGCGCATTTCTATTTCACGTTGTCTAATACATGACGGCTGGATGACCAGGTGGGGAAACGCCCCGGGCCTCCAGAAGCTCCAAATTTCATCTGCGTGTCAGTGCTTTACTTCCTAAAGAAGGTCGCTGTGTCAAAATCTAGTTTATTTCAGTTTTGTGCTCACATGTTGCAAATTTCTACATTAATTTGCGTTTAATCAAATCAACACACAGTGTGATGAGCTGGGAATAATTCCAAACAAACCCTTATGCACTCCTAACTGATTGATCTGATTGGTGCTCCCACCTGATGTGGTTAAATTAACTAGTTAGGAAGTTGCTGCAATGTGGAAAGCTGTCTTTGTCTTCACCAGGCAGCACAAATTACAATATGTTCTATTATTTACTCACATTACTTATAGTCTATGTATAGATCCTATTCATTTGTTTGTCACAAATCTTTAATAACCAGATTTATGGGATCTCAATCAAAGTGTTTGATTACGAGGTAATTTATTAATCATTTTACAACACATGCCATCAGGGTTTTAATCTCTCGAAAACAAAATCGGATGTCGATTAGAAAAACTGTTAATTGTAGTTCAGGTTGCCTACCTATCATACTGTAGACTGTAATTAGATATGTTTTTTAGATTATATTTTATCAGTAGGATCCGCCCTTTAATTCGGCTAACATTTTATACCTAATAGTTACATCACTGAGCAACGTCAGCAGGTTTTAACTTTGGTTTTTCGGAGATCATTTAATTGATTCTTGTGACTACATTGATTTTATTATCGTCATATTTTCATAAGGAAGTGCCTGCCTGGTCAAAGTTTACATAAATATCCAGCGTGTGCTAACTGACTGTGTAACTGTGGCTCCGTAAGCTAACCGGCTAGCCGGCTAGCCACGTTAGCAGCTGAAAGTGTGTCCAGAGTCTCACCTGCATGTTGGGAACAAAACCCTTTTTAATCCTCCAGCAGTTCCTGCTGATCTTCTCCAGATACTGCAGCTCATCGTTATAACTTCGACTCATTGTTCGGATCCCAAAAGGTTTAATGTCACAGAGTTTAATGCTGCGTTTCAACTGATGCCCAGTGCCACCAGTCAGAGCGGTACGGAAGCTCGCAAGCGTTTTGACAGCAAAACGCGGTTGTTAATTTGGCATGACGCACGAAAACATTCCTCCTAAAGGACAAAACAAAAATGTCGTCTGTGTGACTCCTTTGATGTACATGCGGAACTCTTACAGTAATTGCTGTTAAAAACTAATATTGTATTAAGTCGGAGTGTTAACGTTAGCCAACAACTAAACTACTCCTCGCTCGCCGTAGTTGTAGTCAAGTCAGTTTAGTCAAGTTGAGCAGAGACAAAGTACAGCCGGAAGTTTGGCGACTGGCCTTGAAAATATATTGTTTTTTTTATTGAAATTTGTTCCATAAAAACACACACACACTTTTATATATACCCTGCAGGAATAACAAGGTGGCCAAAGGAAGAGATACAGACCACAGACGTTAAGACGTGAAAGCTCCTCACCATGCATGGAGGGTTCCATCCCAAATCCAGCACCCTGAGACTGTATGCTAGCCGTAAGGAAGGCGGCCATTGACTAATGAGTGTGAGAGGCACTATCCAGGATGAAACATCCAAGATCCACAAGTACATCCAAGATAAGGCTCCAACAGATGACGCGCTCAGGGAATGTCTCAGGCAATGGGGAACAGAGGAAGACGTGCTGGAGGAGGGACCATCATGGGAGGACAAACCCCTACATGGGATGTACCACCGGAACATAACTGAAGTGGCTGATATCAAGAAGTCCTACCAATGGCTAGAGCGGGCTGGACTGAAGGACAGCACAGAGGCACTCATCATGGCTGCACAGGAGCAGACCCTGAGCACCAGAGCAATAGAGGCCCAGATCTACCGCACCAGACAAGACCCAAGGTGTAGGCTGTGCAAAGAGGCCCTGAGACAATCCAGCACATAACTGCAGGGTGTAAGATGCTGGCAGGAAAAGCATACATGGAGCGCCATAAACAAGTGGCTGGCATAGTGTACAGGAACATCTGCACTGAGTATGGACTGGAAACCCCGAGGTCACAGTGGGAAACACCTCCAAAGGTGGTAGAGAATGACCGAGCCAAGATCCTGTGGGACTTCCAGATCCAGACTGACAGAATGGTGATGGAGAACCAGCCTGACATCGTGGTGGTGGACAAACAGCAGAGGAAAGCCGTTGTGGTTGATGTGGCGACACCAAGCGATGGCAACATCAGGAAAAAGGAACATGAGAAACTAGAGAAGTACCAGGGCTCAGAGAAGAGCTGGAGAAGGCCTGGAAGGTGAAGGCCACAGTGGTGCCCGTGGTCATCGGAGCACACTGGGCAGCGACCCCAAACTGGAGGAGTGGCTACAGCAGATCCCTGGAAGAACACCAGACATCTCGGTCCAGAAGAGTGCAGTACTGGGAACAGCAAAGATACTGCGCAGAACCCTCAAGCTCCCAGGCCTCTGGTAGAGGACCCGAGCTCGGAGGACGAGACCACCCGCGGAGGGTGAAGGACAAAGTTTTTATTTTTATTTTTATTGAACAAATTTACAGTACAGTTGGTGGAACATGTTTATCACACTGTCAACAGTGAAACATGATATGGTAAACAATAAAACAAACAAACAAAATAATCATAAAACAGAAATTGGCTATTAAAATATATACAGATAACTAAGATAAGATACAAATATTAATAACAATTGTAGACTTGCAGTTAAAAAATACTAATAAGTGAAAACTATACAAAATCACGTGACCAGAATTACAGCTTTAGGTCACGTGTTGGCAATTAAACCATCTCCATGGCAACTGAGCAAATAAGTGATACGATTTATTTTTTTTATTTTCATGAATGAACCCTCAAACTCAGTCACAACAGGGTACTGAAATTTATATCACAGGTCACATATTTAAAGACATATTTTCATTCTACTTAAATTGACTCTTTTCATATCTTCACGTGTTTCTTTTATATTTTGACTTAAATGCCATTTTGTGTCTTATGTTAAGAACTTTGAATTGCCTACAAATAAGTTCTTACAGAGGTTCCATCAATGAAATTCACTCTAATATAGTTTTAGGCCTTTTATGAGTTCAGAGTTGTTTTGAAATTAGCATAAATATGAGGTCAGTATTTTTCCACTTCTGTATTTTGAAACACGCTAACGCGGGTTTTATTTTGAAAATCTTTATTTTGAAAAGCGGAAGTTGCCTGTTTAGCTGCGCTAGCTTTGACTCGGCTAGTTTGTGTTTACAGCGCGATTTATCGGAGAAGTGTCTTAAAAACGACCTGGATATAATTACTTTAATTCATCATGTAAGTGTTTTTCTGTTTGGCTTTGAAGCTCTGACTGCTTTCATCACCGCAACGTTGCTTAAAGTCAACTAACCTTAAGCTAGTTAACGCTAAGTTAACTAGCAAGCTCCACTGTTACGCAGTTAGCTAACGTCCAGACTCTTGACTAGAAACGAAAACGAAACGTTTAATTTCTTCTCAAATAATAAGCATTTTATGTCAGACTTGTGCTGGATTTCTTGAATCTGTTTCTGTCTCGCTGTATTTATTTTGCTGTATTTATTTATCTAACGTGTTGATGGTTTTGTTGTCAGCCAAACTATCGGTTCCTAACGTTAGTTAACGGAAAATTAAAGTTTATTTTAATCTGAATTTCGGGCTGAATTAGAAAACTCAGTCTGGTTTCAGGCCAACACAAAGCTGCAGTTCTCCCAACACGGAAAGCAACGTTAATGACTCGTCAAAAAAATAAAAATGGAGATTTCTGGTGGGATTTTGTGCTTTAATCAGCTAAACGTTCATCCAGAAAAAGAGCAAATTAATGACTCGTGGAGTTTTTGTTTTAGGTCCTATCAGGAGGATAACTTAGTACATAGTAATGGACAATTATACGGTATATATGTAAGATTATTTTCATTCAAGTAGTTGTAGTTCATGAGAAAAATACACAGCTTTTCGAAGATGGTCTGGTGTAGAAATGGATATCTTTCCACCAAACTCCATTAACTTTCTGCCAAATTTTAGTGAAAAGTGTCATTTTGAGGTATTGTGCTAAAAAGAAAAACAGGATTCAGTTTTTTTTTTGTAAAAAAAAAACAAACAGATGTAGGTGTGATATCGGGTATGCTATAAGGCCAAAAGTATGTGGACACACTCCTATCTAGTAAGAGCAGTAGTTCATAAGAAAAGACACACATGCTTGCAGATGATGTGTTGTAGGAACAGGCATCTTTCCACCAAACTCTATTAACTTTTTAACAAAGTTTAGTGAAATCTGTTAAAACGGTTTTGAGCTATCCTGCAAAAAATGCAAACATGATTGTTTGTTGTTTGTAAAAACAGAAATATCAAGTACGCTATAAGGCCAAAAGTTTGTGGACACCCCTGTGCACATACTTTAGTGTACTTTTGGTCTGGGTCTATTTTTCATGGTCTGGTCAAGACCCCTTAGTTCCAATAAAGGGAAATCTTAGCAGCATACAGTTATATTTTGGACAGCATTATGCTTGCAGTTTGGGGAAGATTGATCATGTTTCAACATGACAGTGCTCTAAATGTAGTGTATCTAAATGCTGTAAATGTACACACAGTGATGGGCGATCGTGTAATACATGTGGCAGATTATTTTCATTCAAGTAAGAGTAATAGTTCATGAGAAAATACAAAGATGTTCAAAGATGCTCTGTTTTAGAAATCGGCATCTGTCCACCAAACTCCATTAAGTTTCCATCAAATTCTTATGAAATCTGTGCGTCAGGTTTTGCACTAGCCCTACTCCTGTTCGTTTGTAAAAAAAAACAAAAACAAACAAGAAAACAGATGAAGGTATAATATTAGGTATGATATGTGGCCAAAAGTATGTGGACTGCAACAAACACCAATACACAATAACTCATAAAGTCGTCTAGTACCATAACTCTACATAATATTATCACATTTAAATGAGCAGTAGAGCAACTTCGATCCCCCACCATAAATAAAAACAGGATGATAACTCTCTCGTCCATATCAGCAGTAGAACCAGTACTTTATTTAGTTTCTTGTGTAAGTAAAAAAAAAAAAAAAAAAAAAAAAAGGTTGTGGTTGATCTGTTTGGTTTATTCTTGTTAAGTCTGTTCGTGTTCGTTCACTTGCCGTCTACAGCATGAAGCTGCGGGTTCGGATCAACCGGCAGACCAGCAGGGTGGAGTTACCGGGAGAAGAACCCAGTCTGACAGCGCTCGTAGATCACATCAGGGGGACAGTTTTGCCTTCTCACGGACTCAGGTCAGACGCCAGCCCTGAGTCCGGGACCCACGTTCTGTTAGACTATTAATAAACTATTAACAGGAACAGTTTCTAATTAAATACTGATTATTCAAAGACAGAGATGTTTTACTTGCTTTAGAAAAAAAGAACAAAGCTCTCAAAGATCAATATTGTTATTTATGTTTTTATGATAATTATTATTCTGTATGTTTTTTACAGAATATACTGTATTTAAGGATTGTTTTATTTAAATTTTTATCTCTTTTGTTTCCGTGTCTCTTTTATTCCGTTGTCTTTCTTTCTGTGTCTGAATGTTGTGTTTTTTGTGTAGTATCTGTATAAGCTGATGTGTTTGTTATTTTCTTGTAAATATACATGTATTATTATAAATCGGCATGGTAATTTCTCTCTCAGTGCAGAAACAGAGTTCAGTTTGTCTCTGAACGGCTCGGAGCTTCTGTCGGACACCGGTCAGACTCTGGCGTCCTGCGGCATCGTCTCCGGAGATTTGATCTGCGTCGTCCTGCCTGAATCTGCAGCCGCCGCCTCCGCCGCCTCCACCGCCTCCACCGCCTCCACCAACCCCACGAGCAGCAGAACAGAGACCCAGAGGCAACAGCAGAACCAACAGACCCGACAGGCTGCTGCCATGACGTCCAACCAGGTGAGTGGAACCTGTCCATCTCAGATCTTTCACTTCAGTAAACGTAGTAACACCGCAGAGTGGAAATACTCTACAAGTCCTGCATTCAAAATTGTACTTAAGTAAAAGTACAAAAGTATGTATTTTTGAATGTATTCTGCTGGGTGGCTCGTGGATTTCCCAGGATCAATAAAGTTTTATTGTAATCTATAATAATACATCATAATTTATTTGTTGATTATCTTTTGTATTATTAGTCTTATGTGAGATGTGGTGCAGCAGAAGTATAAAGTGGCTGAAAATGGAAATACTCAAGTAAAGTACAAGTACCTCAAAATTATACGGAAGTAAGAGCACTTGAGTAACTTTCTGTTGAAGCTCAGCAGCTGCTCCTTAGAGAGAAGATCATGTCACCTTCAGCAGACGTGATTTAATTTAACAATTTCAGATAAATTAGATCAAACGTTGACAAGAAACAGAAAGTGAAATAAGGGTCCAGTTACAGTTACAACAGTCTGTGTGTGTGTATCTATATCTATATCATATCAGTAGATATGATATAGATATGTATCTATATCTATATATCTATCTATATCTATCTATATATCTATATATCTATATATATATATATATCTATATATCTATATATCTATATCTATATCTATATATCTATATATATATATATATATATATATATATATATATATATATATATATATATATATATATATATATATATATATAGATATATATATATATCTATATATATATATATATCTATATATATCTATATATATATATATATATCTATCTATCTATCTATCTATCTATCTATATATATATATATATATATCTATATATATATATATATATATATATATATATATATATATATATATCATAACAAACGTTAACCAATAAGAAGATGTCACTGTTTGTCCATCAGAGAGCACGGACAAGTTTACAGTATTTTTACACTGTAAAATGTCCTGCTCACTACATTTATTATTATTATTATTATTATTAATAATAATAATAATAATAATAATAATAATAATAATACACTTTATTTATACAGCACACAGTTCCAAGTGTTTTACATGGTTGAACCAGGATTCAAACATTTCAGGAGGCAACGAGGAAAATAAAAACTTGACAATAAAAATAATACAAAAATAAAATGGAATAAAATACCCAACAATAATATAATATATATATATATATATATATATATATATATATATATATATATATATATATATATATATAAAGATCAAAACAATAATGATAATAAAACAGATAAGACGTGTTAAACATTAACAAAAGGCTTTTTTGAAAAGATCAGTTTTGAGAAGTGAGTTAAAAGATGTCTCTCTTCAGCTGCTCCTATCAAATAAAGGGAAAAAGCCCCAAAATGTAATCTTTTATTATATTATGTAATTATTCGTTTAGTGTTTAAACAATTTCTTTAATGATAAATTGGGTTGATCTAAAAACAATAAATAGTTGGCTAGATTGGTTTTCATCATTTTTCTTTTATTAGTTTCTTCTCAGGGACGATGATCACTGTAAATGTGCCAGCGTTACAAAAGGCCCATTTTTAACTGCCAGGTGTTAAAGTAGCCATTAAAAAACAATAAAACATGCTCACGCAGACAGTTAGACAGTTAAAACATGACGTTATTTAATGGAAGGTTTGAAAACTGATTCAAAGTGTGGGCCCTCTGATGCTTTATATTTATTACAGAAAGGTGAAACCGATAGAAAAAGTAATGTTTTTGGAGTAATGTAGAGTACGGATCACTTTGAACCGGAGAAGTCGAGCTCTAGCATTGATTTGATATAAACTGATCCACACTCGTACGCAAAATACACAAAGTGATGGCAGATTATTTTCATGCAAGTAAAAGCAGTAGTTCATGAGAAAAATGCAAAAATGTTCAATGATGACTTGTTGTAGAAATAGGCATCTTTCCACCAAACTCCATTAACTTTTCATCAAATTTAAGTAAAATCTGTTCTTATGCTAAAAATTAAATAGGATTCAGTCCGGTTTGTCTTTAAAAATGGATATTATATGTGAAAAAGATCTAAGTCGTCTCAGTTTTCATCGTGGCGTCAGTGAACACATTAAGGAACAAAGTGAAAGTGGTTTGTCAGTGAAGCGTGCGTGTGAATAATTTGAAAGAAAATCCAGTATGAAGTCAAAGAGCTGCGCGTCGGACTCAATCTGTTCGGACTTGTCGTGTTGATGAACCCTGAACCCCGACAGTAAACTCAGCGCGTCTAACGCCGAGTCGTTTCTCTGAACGCATCATCATTAAAACGTGTCTATCTGAAACGTCACAGCACGCAGAGACAGATCTGAACAAGCCGCCAACCACAAGGGCAAACTTTCTGCAGGTCGTCGAACATCTGGTCAGATTGATCATCTTGTTGACTTTGATCAGAAAGTTCCTTCTAAACCTCGAGTGTCTGAAATTACAAACCACATATAAATTACACCAAAGCAAACATCTCAAAGTCAGTTGCAAAACTGTATAAAATTAAGGATTTTCTAAACCAAGCTTCGTTATAAACCACGATACATAATTTACTGTGTGGAAAATACATATATAACAAATCCAATTTTCAGACTTGAAAAGAGTCAGAAGAACCAACAAAGTTTAACTTTAAACAGCTCAAATCAAGTTAAAAATCAGCTGTTAAAGTGAGGAGTCTAAACTGTTCAGCAGAAGCTCGGAGGTCAGGAACTGCTTTATGTTATTATGAACTGAGGTGACCACGTAAAGACTTTTCACAAGAGCAAACACGGAAGCGGGAACTGTCCTCGTGTCCGTCACGTCTGCGGCGTTGTCCTCGTTGTTTGCAGTGAAGCTGATGCGTGTGTTTCCTCGCTGTCCTCACCAATCCCACGAGCTGAAATGCCTCTCACGGTCACACGTTTATTCTCCCAAAATGCGTTAATCAGAAAAACTTTATCGGCAAAGAGGCGTGGCTCACACGGGTACGTGAAGCACAAGTGCACGCAAGTGTTAAAAGAACGCACACACACACACACACACACACACACACACACACACACACAGATTGAAGTGTGACAGTGTTGGCGAGCTTGTTTCTCATGTTAAAGGTTAAATGTTTTTGAATATATTTGTAATGTTTCCACTCACATCTCCTCCAAACCGATGGTACGTGTTGCTCAGCGCGGTTGTGTTTACACGTGTCTGTGACCAGCAGCCCGGCAGCGGCCCTGCAGAGTCCGGACCTCCGGCCTCCGGCTGGGAGCCCATGCTGTGCAGCGAGGCGGAGGAGCGGCAGGCTCCCCTCTCCCTGGAGCTCCTCTACCACTCGGCCCAAACCGCGAGTCCCAGCGACGCCGTCGTGGTGGCCGGACACCTGCTGATGCTCGAAACCGGGTTTGTTCCTCAGGTGAGGCTGCGGGCTTCTCACTGCAGAACCTTATGGACTGAAGTCTTGCGGCCGATGGATGAAATACGCTGTGTGTGTGTGTGTGTTCAGGGCTGTGAGATGAAGGCGGGTGAGATGCCCGCAGGGTGGAGGTCGGCAGGCGGAGTCTACAAACTGCAGTACACTCATCCTCTGTGTGAGAACAGCCTCGCCATGGTGGTAGCTGTGTGCATGGCCCCCGTGCTCGTCATTAACGGTGAGTTTATTACCGTTATTTCACGATCCGGGTTAACGGATACATCCACATTTCAACCGAGAGGTCGGAGGAGACGCTCGCCCCTCACATCGACTGATGTGACGCTACGTGATGATGAGTGTTGGGCAGCTTATCTGTTAAGATTTACACCCTGTGGAGAACAGTTTGGAAAAGCTCTGTGTCTGGATTTGTAGTTTTACGGGGCAGCTTTGGAGTCGGGGGGGAAACAACTAATCGATCCCTTGAACCTTGTCGTCATTTTATTTTACTTCAGACTTTCACAAAGATTTTTATTTCTTGTAACATTAAAGATATCATAACAATGGAAAACGTATCTTGAAACACCTCTGCCGTGTCTCTGACCTGTTTCCTCTTCCCGCAGCGACTCTGAAGGTGAACCAAACAGTCGACGCGGTCCGCAAACTGTGTCTGAATCCATCCGGCTACGTGACCGACGAGTGGCCAGGTAGAGAGCTCCGATCGGCCGATGTGACACCAACCCGGCGTCGGAGCTTCTGTGAATAACTCTCTGTCTCTGTTGTTCAGGAGAAAGTGCGGCTGCGGCTTTCAAAGACCTGAACAAACTGTCCCGAACCTTCAAAGACCAGCTGGCGTACCCGCTGATCGCCGCCGCCAGAGAAGGTACGGACCCGTCTCGCTGCTCTGAGAGCACGACATGTAGAGTCTTTCAGTCAAAGTGACGCATTTTGAATTAGTTAGACAGACAGATACTTTATTTATCCCCGTAACTAAAGCTGCCAGACGTTACCTCGAACTTCAGGACAGCACTGAGTTAGAATATGAGCTTTAGTGAGCTGGGGGGGCGCTGAGGTCGCCGCTGAGTCTCCGATGTCTCTGTGTTCCCAGCGATGGCTCTGCCGGCGGCGTTCGGCCTGGCGGCTCTTCCTCCGGAGCTCCTCCTCAGAGTCCTCAGACTGCTGGACGTCGGCTCCGTGGTGAGACTGTCTTCGGTCTGCAGGCACTTTAACACCGCCACGGCCGACTCCGCGCTGTGGAGACACCTGTACCGCAGAGACTTCACAGGTGATGTTTGCGCCGCCGTCGAGGCGTTTAAGTACAGAAAGAAAAACGTGTGTCTTTGTGGGTGAGATCGTTAACGTCGTCCGTGTTGTGGTTCAGATTCAGATCCCGGCAGACCCAGAGACACAGACTGGAAAGAGGTGAGCGGCTCACCAAACAGTAAACACAACTTAGATTAACTGTAAGACACCCAATCAATAAATCAACGTAAATATTTTTATATAAAACATCTAAAAATAGTGAAAAATGCTCATCAGGAGGCCGCACAGCTCGGGCGATGTCTGTAAACCAGTTCATTCATTATTAAACTGAACCCCTTGTTGTTGTTTACCCTTCACATTTAATTACGTTACCCATTTATAATGATGTAATAAAGCTATTTTAACGGATTATCTGTGCAGTTTAAGGTTTTTAAGAGCTAAAAAGCAACAGTGAAACGTCAGTAATGGCTGTTCAGTACATCTTAACCCTGAAACGCACATTGTTATTATGAAAATATACATTTTAGCCGCTTTAAAAACCCCTTAATCCACGCAGAGGTATATGAGAAGCTGAAACACCCCTTAACACTGACTGAGTGACGCTATTTACTAACTAAAAACCCCATAATCTGCACATAATCCCTCACACCTCCGCCCTGATAGAAATCCATTCATGTATCCGTTAACTAACCCCAAACTTAGATTATGTTGTTTTTAATGGATCGTCGGCCTGGTTTAAGGGGTAACGGACCCAAAATAACATGAAGCCCCCCCTTAATTTCTACCTTTAAAGGGTTTTAATGTTTCAGTGAAGGAATTCATGCTTAAAAAAACCTCTTTGTGTATTTTAATATATGAACGTGTCCCTTAAAGAGCACCTGGATTTATGATATGGGGGCACCCATAATGTTAGTCTTCACAGAAACCCCATTAAAACAAACAAACACTTAATATATTGCAGAACATGAATGTGTTGGATATTTTATCCCAAGTTTGCCTGAAAAACAGTCCCAAACTATTTAAAGATATTCAGTTTCCAGCGTTTAAACAATGAATCAGTTCTGATCGCTTCATTTTCTGCCCATTAACTGATCAGCTGATCGTTTCAGTTCAGCTTCTCCTTTTTAATAAATGATCTGTAATCTAGTCACCACCAGGAGGCAGACACGTGCAGATCTCAGCAGTTAAATCAGAACCAGAAACACTTTATTGATCCTGAAGGGAAACTCTTTGTTACAGCAGCTCGCCTTTACGTCAGTGCACACAGGAGGAAGTACTAGCAAACAATATAATATAATACACTATAAAACTATAAAAACAGGTCAGAAAATACATTAAGTACCAGGTGGGTTTACTGGTATAATAATATAAGTAATAAGTAGTATTGCAACAGCAGTAATGGAGGTGTGAATAATAAATAGGAAAAAGCTAAATATTGCACGAGTATTACACGGATATTGCACAATTATTCAAGCAAATGTTTAAGCCACATTTATTTCTCAGCCGTTTTGTCGTTGTGGAAACAGATTAAATGTTGATTCTGACTTTTTATTTCTCTCGTCAGCTTTACAAACGCTTCTTTAAGATCCGTTTGGAGCTGCGACGCGAGGCTCGCCACCACTCCCTCCCTCCTTACCACCGAAACCCCCGGGACATCTTCAACCCCGTCCCCGTGCCCCTCCACCCCCCGCTGCCCGGCATCATCGGGGGCGAGTACGACCAGAGGCTGACCCTCCCCCGCCCTCGCTTCGACCCCGTCGGCCTGCTGCAGGACCTCGACGGGAGACCTCCGAGCAACTTCCGCAGAGTCCGACCGACGAGAGGGCGAGCCGCTGACGTCCGCCGCGGTTTCATCTGACTGTTTGTTCTTCTTCTTTTCCTTCTTCTTCTTCTTCTGCAGTAATAAAACGCACGGATCCGAACGACACGAGTGCCGATTTGTGGAGCGATGTTCCCGGGAGCCGTTGTGTGGGATTGTTTGCAGAGTGTTTCGCCTCGAAGCCGCAGCTTCGCCGTGAATCGCTCTGTGGGGATTTTTATTAAAAGCTGATGAAAATGCACGAAAGCACAGAATCATCTGGAAGGAAAAGGGCTTTGAGCGGCTGTTCCCCACCTTTACGCCCCGTTTGTGTGAGAGGGGTCAAAATCTAGTTGTGAAATCTAATCTGGTTTAACTTCCGGCTTGATGTTGTTGAATTAATTTGTGTTTTAATAAACTAACTACACGCAGCGCAGCAAACAAAATACACGTTTTCCCCTTTTTACCTGTATATCTCTGGATGTAACGCACCTGAGTAACCGGGCCGTGATGTCAGGAAACAGATTATACTGTTATAATAAACAGTCTCACTGTATGGAAGCCCGTTTAGGCCAAGAAACAGATAAACACACAAACTGTTTGGAAAGACGACAATAAAAGAACTGGAGGTACGTCAAAATTATGAGATAGTAATCAGGTATTTATTCTTTTTATCTGTTGTTTTTTTTTAACTTATAATTTTTATTATTACTTTGACTCAGAAAAAGACAAACTTTTGTCTTCCTATAATTGTATTGGAAGGACAGAGAACCACTGGAATAATCTGCAAAAGGAAATTAAACAAATTTAATGTAAATTAAATTAAATCCTTTGTCTCTTGCTGTTCTGTTTGTTAGTGTTTAAACTGTTTTGTTTAAACCTGTTTTTGTTTTGATACTCCGAACTGTTTCTGCTGCCATCTTTGCCAAAGAGCACTTTAATGGGACTTAACTGGTTAAATAAAAGTTAGAATTACATTAAGTTTGATTTTTAAAGTCCTAATTTTGCTTATTTTCTCGATTTTGACTTGGTATTTCATAACTCTGACTTTCAAAGTCAGAATTAAAGTTTTTAAGGGTTACAAACCAAAATAGCAATACAGGTACTTCTTTCAATTAAGGTGCACATTCAGGGGTTTGCTTACAAATTTGGTTATAACTTTAATTTTGAGTTAATAAATCAAAATTATGAGGTACTAAATCACACTTTTTCACTTCCGATGTCATAATTTTGACTTAAATAGTCAAAATGTTGACAAAATTATTTGATAATTTGAATTTAGTGCTTTATAATTTTTATCAAATGACAATTTTGGCTATTTCACACATTTAACTTAAAAGGTTAAATGTGTTTTAATAATTTAGATTTATTATCTCAACATAATAATTAATAAATTTGCACCTTAACTGAAAAGGCTGCAAAATAAGAGGCATGCATTCGGTTATTATGTATATTTTAATGGGTTTTCAGCCCCTTAAAAACCTTTTAATCCTTTCATAAAATCCATAAAAAGCACTTTTAATGTGTAACATTATAAAACATTCGTGTTGTTACTGAGACAGAAGCGTAAAACACTAAATGTTTGTTCCCACTGTGACGACGGCCAGGCGCGCGTGAGGCAATGACGTCATCCTTTGTGTTAAAACAAAAGGGTGCACTCGTTTAACTGCGGTGATGTCCCATATGGGCGGGCGGGGTTTGATGCGGTGCAACACCGGTGTTACGCAGAATTCTGTTACCCGTCACATCCCGTGACCTGATGATGAATCTCAGCTGTGTTATCGCAACATATGTTTGTTTTTAAAAAAAATCACAATTACACTTGTTCTTTTCTAGTGTTTAGATAAGGTGGTGATCCCGGAAGTCATCAAACTATCACGTCTGGTTCAGTGTTTGATTCTGTTGCGTCGCAGAATCTGACGGGTCACAGAATTCGCTGTAACTCCTGTTCCAACCGACGAAGGGTGAAAACGGTCCGTCACGACAGCACAACAACGGCAAATACAGCACATTTCACGGTAACACCGCCACAACGAAGCACCGGGACTCTTCTGTGACATTCCGTGATTTATTCCAGTGCTTAAAAGTATTTTTGGTTAAACAGCCAAAGAGTTCGGAAGTAACGTTAAGTTAACTGACGTTAGCTTTAACCGTAGCTGTGTAGCCGGATGCTAATTTAAACCTCGACTGGGAAACTGTGAAGACTACGCAATGTGTGAGCCAAGATTTTGATCAGTTTACCGGGAACTAATCATCTATTGTCCATATTCCGGTAATTTAAGATATTTTCCTCTTTCCCGCCGCCGGCCGGGCGGGGACTATCTTGCTTGCTCCTACCGCCTAGCAGCGATGCTAACAGGGGTGCGTCTGATTCACGACCCGCTAAGCACCGGAGGACAACACATTCAGACCCAGTTCAGGAGAAGTGTTACAGTGTATTCTGTGACCCGTCAGATTTACCCCAAATACTCGTCTCTGTGAGGATTTACCGTAAAGTAACACCGGGGAAGCTTTAAATACTCACGGTATGTTAAAATTATGAGATACTAAGTCAAATTTGTGATCTGCAAAGAGAGACAGTAGCTTAAATGTTATGTAGCCTAAGTCAAAATTGTGAGATACTAAGTGAAAAGTTTGAGATAGTAAATCCAAATTAACGAGACAGTAAGTAAAACGTTTATAAAGAGTCACTAAGTCACCATCTTGGCTTACTTTGTCAACATTTATCACAAGAATTGTTATTTATATCATGACTTATGAGATAATGAGTCTCATTGACTTATTATCTCATAATTCATGATGAAAATAGAAAAAAAAACTGTTCATAAGTCAAAATTAATTATTATAAGTCATTTGCGGGAATGGGCCTCCACACTCATTTGATAAACTCTTTAAAATTATGTAAAAACAAGATTATATATATAATTAAATATGTATTTTTGAAAACACATATTTTACTCCTTTACTGTTCTTGTCATTTGTATTTTAATATATTTCCTTTTATTCGGTTTGACTGTAATAAAATGGAAAGTTTTTTTTGAGGGGGAAATAAATTCCCAGGGCACAGAATGATCCGGGTGACAGAATTGGCCGTGACACCTGTGCGTGCTCCGGGTCAGCCCGCGTGTGAACAGCGTTTAGGTGCTCTGTCCCTTTAAAAGCCTCGTGTTGTTACAGGAAGTGCTCTGGGTGTTTCCAGCTGATCTGCACAACAGAAGGAGCGGAGTCTCCCTCGGCAGCCCGACCGACCGACCCGCTCCTTTCTCCGGCTCCACGTCAGAGCGGACCGGTACCGGCCACCGGCAGCTCTGCAGCCAGGATCTCATCCGGGATTAATCTGAGGCGTCTGTTAGCTACCGTGAACCGGTGCCGTCGGTAGCTGTTAGCCCGGACTGTCATGATCCCAGCTCGGAGATGGCGTCCTTCCCCGGTTTGTGTAAGGCTGTCGGGCCAGCGGAGGAGGAGAACGGAGAGCTGGACGGCTCTCTGCAGCAGATGCTGAAGGCCATCGCCGACGAGAGGAACCGACTCAACATCCGACAGGAGATCAGCGGACTCGGTGAGCCGATCCGTTACTGATCTGCTGTGGCCCCCCGAGAGTGTGGAGGGGTCCCTGCAGGTCTCTACACACTGTTATATTCATCTCAGTTCAGCTGATATCATCGAGTTTATAGTTTTTAATACATATTTACACACAACAGCCTGTTTTAATTCAACATGTCGGTTTCACTCCCGGGCCTCTGATGAGGAAGATCTGATTATTATAATAATAATAATAATAATAAAACTTTATTTATAGAGCACTTATCAAAACAAAGTGCTTCACAACAAGATAAATAAAACACCACAGTGAATGATGAAATATAAAGAAATAAAATACATAAAAGCAATAAAATAAGCAGCCAGTTCAGGTAAAATCAGGATCTGCTTTCAGATAAAAATGGGTTTTGAAAAGAGACTTAAACCAGATCCTCGGGGCCCTGATGGCCAAAGCTCTGTCCCCCTTAGTTTCCATCCTGGACTCAGGAACAGACAAGGAGACCCCTGCCCGAAGATCTCAGACTACATGAAGGTTCATAAGGGATTACAAGGTCTAAAATATAGTCTGAAATATAGTCTGGGGCCATGAAGAGCCTTAAAAGTAATCAACAAGATCTTAAAGTCAGTCCTGAAACCAACAGGGAGCCGATGTAAAGAGGCTGAACCAGGTGTGATGTGGTCGCACCTCTCGGTCCTGGTTTACAGCCGAGTTCTGTATCTTCAGGATTACCTGCCAAAAACTCCCAAGTTCACTTTGTGGTCATTTAACTGAACTATTGTTTGGAAATGTGCGCTAATAAAGATCAATATCAGCTGATGATGAAGGCCTCATGGTTGGTCCTTTATTACCAGCGGTGCAGGAAGTACTCAGATCCGTTACTGCAGTAAAAGTACTGACACACACTGTGAAAATACTCCGTTACAAGTAAAAGTGCTTAAAGTGTTAAAGCAGTGAAACGTCCCTGTGGCTGTTATAAAAACATTACAGTTATTACAGTCATTCAGAGGAAAATCTGCACATCTGAGGAGCTGGAAGTGTTTTTAAATGTTTTTATTTGTAAAGAGACTGAAGCTGTCAGATAAATGTAGTGAAGTAAAAAGTCCAATATTCCTCTTTGAACTGTAGAGTAGTTACATGGTGTATTGCATTCAAAATGAAGTGAGATGTAAAATGTATTTTAAGTTTGCGTTTGATCCGTAGTGGTAGGCAGGATGCCGTCCTGGATCCACTGCTGTTTGGTTTGTAAAGTCTTCGAAGCAACTAATTGTAGCCGTTGCGTGAAAACAATGGAGCGAGAAGTATTTCCCTCTGAGAAGTGGAGTAGAAGTGTGAAGCCTCCCAGAATAAATACTCGGGTGCAGTACTAATACTGAAAGGAAGCAGTTGAGTGAGCTTTAGAAGTTCGTAGCTGCATTATTTCACTTTGGGCAGAGCCAGGCTAGCTGTTTCCCCCTGTTTCCAGTCTTTGTGCTAAGCTAAGCTAACAACTTCCTGACTCCAGCTCTGTGCCGAACACGCAGACGTGAAACGGTAAATTCTGTCAGTTGGATTCTGCTTCCTACAGTTTGGATCGTTCATCTATAAAAAGACGTGATGAACTTAATTTCAGAAAAACTGAAAATGCGGGTGAACTTTCTCTCTCCACTGATTGATCCGGCTGCTGAGTTGTTTGCATTTATAGTTGGAGTTCTGCAGTTTAGTCTCCTGCAGCGACACTCGCTCTTCACTCTGATGGGTTTTACTTTACATTTACATTTAGTTGATTCATTACAAAAAAAAGATCAGTAATGAAATGAACGTACCTGCTGTTCCCACGGTCCTAACGAACTCTCAGTCACTTCATATAACAGTATTTCTGTGGAGGGTGACTGGCCAGTTGGAATCAACAAACTGTTATTAACATTTTATTAAAACAATGAGCTGATACGTGAATCGCTTGTATGCCGAATTTAGCAGAAAACCCCGTTGACCTGTAAAACCCCAGCGGTCCCTCTCTGTTAGGTCTGTGATTAAATGTATGAACATTATTGGCTTAAATTGATCCATTTTTGAATGTAGTCCGTTTTGAGAGGAGAGGGACTTCTCTGCAGTAACCTTTCTTCTGCCGTTTTGTTTGGACTAAATGATGGATACACACATACATCTCTCCACAAAGTGCCTTTAGTAGCTCTTCTGGAGCTTTTGATAATATCACATGGTCTTCATCAGCAGCTGGAGATTGCCTAGTTGTCATGGAGTTTGTAGATTTAAAAATCTTCGCTTTAAGGACTTTAGGTTCAGCGTTGGAAACAGCAGTTTCACCGCGAGGTCTATTTAGCAGGTGTTCTGGAGCTTTTGATCATGATTTTGATTCTAATCGGAGAGATTGATCAACAAGGGAAATCATTCCCGTGCCATTTTCCGGGTATCATCTGAGGATATTCATGATGTCATTCGTGTATTTAATCCTTATGTTTAGGTTACCGACTTCCTGTTACCTCACAGGTGCTTGTCTGTGTCTGGCAGCTGGTTCCTCTGCTCTGACGGGAGCTGGTGTTTCTTTATTCAGAGTCCGTAGTCTCTGTCCTTGGATGGTCCTCTACAGGCTGCTCAGTCTGACTCTGACCGTCAGCATCAACTGTGACGCAGGTCTTTACTCAACCGGAGTCGACGCTGATTCAGTTACAGTTCCGGTTTATTACAACTTGAGTCTTATTTTGGTAGTTTCGTTCGTCGTTCCCATCAGCTCTGATGACGTTGTACTCATCCGTCTTTCTTCGTCTTAGCGACGTCACTGCGTGCCCAGATCTCAGCATCAGTCCCAGCAGAACGCCAGCGTCCCGCCCTCGAGCTTGTACACGAACCGATTGGTCAATCAGCATATCGATAGCCGTGGTCCTTATGAACAGCGTGAACCATCACACTTGGTTGTAACTCCTCCTTGTGTGTTATATAAATCCAGTCAGCATCACCTGTTTTTTATTGGTTATGTTCTCTAACTATTCACATTCCAGGTGTTGACCTTTGACCCCATGAAGTCAGAAAGGTCAGTGACCTGATTTTGATTTGAGTGAAAGTTACTTTGAGGAAATCTTTGTTTTATTTGATTAATTCTTGCCTGTGTTATTTATTGATTACGAGGCTGGTGTTGAGCTCATAGTTTCCACAAACCTCACAGACGTCACTGATCAGCTGCGTCACTGTTTCTGATCAACTTCACAATTCTGATCAAATGCGTTTTGTGATCATAAATCTTTACTGCAACTATTCGCATCAAATAAATCTTCGTTTTCAAACGGTCCTGGTTACTCTGAAGAAGAAAATGTGCAAAAATATAAACACATTCGTATTTAAAGCTAAAAAGAGACTTTGATAAATGGAAGTAGCACAAAAACACAGTTTCTGGCCTGGGACTGAAAGGGTGAAAGATACAGGAAACTATGACTAAGAATTGTGTTTCTTCTTTATCCACATGTTGGTATATTTATGATGTGCTGAGCAAAACATTTGAAGTTGCAGAAAACTTTTAAAAACAATTTACAACAGAAAGTCCAGATTCAGGAGGAACCTCGAGCCTCACAACAACAAACCGGCCACACCGTGTAGAGAAACAGGAAGTTAGACGAGCCCTTAATGACAAAAACAAATCTGCTGCAGAGCAGGTTTATCACGTTCAACCAGCTTCAGCTGTCATGTCGTCACTCTGCTGTTTTCACTCACTAATTATTACCACTTGGTTCTACTTTGCTGTTAAGCTGCTGTCAATGAATCCCAACTCTTCCTGCGCAGCTCTTTCACATTAAAAGCCTTCCTGCGCGGCTGTTTCACATTAAAAGCCTTCCTGCAGCTCAGAGGCCACAGTTCCATCCGCCTCTGGTAGGCGTTTTAAAGTGAAACATCTGCAGGAAGTGTTCATTCTTCCCTCGTGAGATTTGTTTGTATAAAAAAAAACAAATAATTTTCATTATTTGGGCGACGGAAATTGCCAGTGATAAAGTTACTGTTCATTCCATAAACATATAAAAGTTGAAGTAGAAATGCACCATATGTTTATTAGTTTGAGATATCAGAAGGAGGGTGTTGCAGTTTTTTTATAATATTAATAACTCTGAGGAGTTCTTGCTTTTCTAATAAAATCAAGTTTTAAGTCCCAGTAATTTTCATACAGTCCTTTTTTAATGATTGAAAACAGTATTGGTAGATACTTTATTGGTATTTGTTAAAGTGTTTTCAGCAGAATGGTGAGTGTGACACGACTCTGTTGTTGTACTTTTGTTGTACATTATACTGAATTAACCATGTAAACTATGAAAGTACACATTTTCTACTCAGCCTTTATTAGCGTCCGGCTCTTATAATTTGAATACCGGCTTTTATTTAAGAATGTACGGCATAAAATATCGAATATGTCCTGTAACGTACGGAGCTCGGGTGGATCTTCGACGGCCTTTAGGAACCAGTCCAAACAGGAGCAGAAACGGTCAGACGAGCGAGAGATGAACATCAATGATTCAGGTTTAATTACCTCCTAACGCACCAGCGTATCCCTCCACAGTGAAATACGGCTCTGCTGCCTGCTATAAATACACAGACGTCAGTGCTCGGCTGTAACGCTGTTCAGTAACGGAGAAAATAGACGCGGATCGGTCGATAGAAGCAGGCCGTTCGCTCGTCTGCTCTTCATAAACTGCACAGCAGGAATAGCTGAGTGTGATCTGACTGTGACTCACGCTCTGACTGCATTAAATATTCAGCAGATTCAGTCACATCTGAGTCAAAGTGAAACAACCGTTCTGTCTGTGTGACAGTTTCTATATTAGTATAATCTATATGCACATATGTGTTTGTGTGTGTGGTGACTGCAGGACGTCACAGACAGAAGGCGAGCGCAGTGCGAGGTCTCCCATCTGTTTACATTGTACAGTCTGTTTGTACAATGAATGTGTTCCGACCGTTACGGCGATGAAGCGGTCTGTAAATACTGTAAACGTACATTCAGGCGTCTGAAACTAGTAAATGAACCTGAGAAGGATCCATCCACAGGAGATTAAAACAAAACGTTTAATTCAGTTGATATATAAAAAGTTAGAATAAATGAAATTGAAAATATGTAGATAAATACAGTGAAATAATAATAAAACGGAGCTAAATGGACACGTCAGCAAACCCAGACGCCTCTGATGTTGCTGCTCTGCCTCTGATTTGATTCAAAGGATCGGTTCCCCCAAATTACAAGCAGACATTTTCTCACTCGCCACCAGCGGTGACGTCCCAAAACTTTCTACATTTAAATGACCCTTGTTACCGGCCAAAAGACTGAACTGTCCACTTAGTAACTTTAACCAGAGTTTACTGGCCGTTTCCAGAGCTCAGACACTTACTGCCTCACTGTAAGATCCAGTTTAACTGACTCTCTGTCTGCCTGTTTGATATTTAATGCTCCTGTTGTGAAGCACGTCGCAGGTTTTATTTGGAAAAGTTCAGAATAAATAAATCTTTACTGACTGACCAGTTAGTTTAGGTTTTGGTAGATTCTTCTGGTAAGATATCCAACTTCACACAGCATTGAAAAATTGCTTAAATTCAGCATTAACAAACAGTAGTCTGGTGAACAACAGTCGGGCTTCAAATGGTCAACGGCGTGCCAGCACTGAGCTGCAGCGAGAAGCGGAAAGCTCGAGTCTGACTGCAGGATTAGTCGACGCTGTCGTGTCTGATCCGCGTGACGTCTTCGAGCTAAATCCTTTCATCCATCCTGCTGCGTGTCATCAGTTACACCGCTTCAGATCCTAAGAAGTGACGACGGGCCGCATCACGTGACGCATTCATCCATCCTGAACACGTGACAGAGCAGCCACGTGGTTTACAGTCTCCCTACAGCAGAACCTCCTCTTTTCATCAAGACAAGTCACTTTATTTAAAAAAGCGCATTTGAAAACAACACAAGGTTATAAAAAAAACAGTATAGTACACACACTGAGACATAACAGGTACGTAAAACTGGAGGTGGGACATTGCTAATATTAAGAGGGAGTCTACTTATTTTAATTATAGTAATTTGAGGAGGTTCTATGCGTCTTTAGGTCAATAGTTCGCAACCTTTTTTGCCTTATGGCCTCTTTAAAATAGAGAAATATGTGTTTGCACCTCTTGTCACAAGTCGTGCATGTCTGAGAGTTAAAGTTCATAACGTCTGTAGCCGTTCAAACTAGAACAATACAGCTAAAATGAAATGTTGTTTCTTCAGACTAATTTGTAGATGGTTCTAGTGGTCCTTTAGGAGGTTCTAGTGGTCCTTTTAGGTAGTTGTTGTCACTGAGGAGGTTCAAGAGGTCCTTCCTTTAGGAAGTCGTAGAGGTCCTTTAGGAGGTTTTAGTGGTCCTTTTAGGAAGTCGTAGAGGTCCTTTAGGAGGTTTTAGTGGTCCTTTTTAGGTAGTTGTTGTGGTCACTGAGGAGGTTCAAGAGGTCCTTCCTTTAGGAAGTCGTAGAGGTCCTTTAGGAAGTCGTAGAGGTCCTTTAGGAAGTCGTAGAGGTCCTTTAGGAGGTTCTAGCGATCATTGAGATCGTTCTAGGAGTTCTTTAGGTGTTTCTAACAGTTCTGTAAGTGACTCTAATAGTCTAATAGTGTGAGAGGTTCTAGTGGTCTTTAAGGTGGTTTTTGTTGTCACTGAGGAGGTTTGAGGGGTCCTTAAGGTGGTTCTAGTGGTCCTTAATATTTTAAGGGCTCCTCAGGTGGTTCAGCTCCAACGCTCTCCACGATCATCAAAACGCCACATGAGGAAAATAAAATTTCAGTGAATTTGTTTCAGTCTCATAATAGTGACAGACACGGAAACACGGGACGTTTCTGTTCGTCCATCCTTTCGTTCTTTCATCCGGGCCGCTGGAGCTTTGACCGAGCCTCAGTGAGCGCCCACCAGGTATTATATAACTCATGAAAAATACTACCGCCCGGCCATGGCTCGTGATATTTCTCCCCGGTGCCAGCAGAGAGAGATTTTGGGTGATTCAGCTCACTTTCATCAGATGATGAGTGATAGTGCGGCGGGCTTCATAACACAGTTGATGTATTTTTAAAATGGGATACGCAGCTATAAATAGAGCAGGACTTTTGTGAACGTCTCTGAGGCTGCTGCAGAGCTGTCCTCCGGAATAACGTGAACACTCAGATGTGCAGGACAGCAGCCAAGTATGAAACCTTTTTAAATGAGACTTTCAAGACCAAATGAACCAAAATAAAGAAACAAAGGACTGTAATATACTAACATACAGTGAGGAAAATAAGTATTTGAACACCCTGCTATTTTGCAAGTTCTCCCACTTAGAAATCATGGAGGGGTCTGAAATTGTCATCGTAGGTGCATGTCCACTGTGAGAGACATAATCTAAAAAAAAATATCCAGAAATCACAATGTATGATTTTTTTAACTATTTATTTGTATGATACAGCTGCAAATAAGTATTTGAACACCTGAGAAAATCAATGTTAATATTTGGTACAGTAGCCTTTGTTTGCAATTACAGAGGTCAAATCTTTCCTGTAGTTTTTCACCAGGTTTGCACACACCGCAGGAGGGATTTTGGCCCACTCCTCCACACAGATCTTCTCTAGATCAGTCAGGTTTCTGGCCTGTCGCTGAGAAACACGGAGTTTGAGCTCCCTCCAAAGATTCTCTATTGGGTTTAGGTCTGGAGACTGGCTAGGCCACGCCAGAACCTTGATATGCTTCTTACGGAGCCACTCCTTGGTTATCCTGGCTGTGTGCTTCGGGTCATCGTCATGTTGGAGGACCCAGCCTCGACCCATCTTCAGTGCTCTAACTGAGGGAAGGAAGTTGTTCCCCAAAATCTCGCAATACATGGCCCCGGTCATCCTGTCCTTAATACAGTGCAGTCGCCCTGTCCCATGTGCAGAAAAACACCCCCAAAGCATGATGCTACCACCCCCATGCTTCACAGTAAGGATGGTGTTCTTGGGATGGTACTCATCATTCTTCTTCCTCCAAACACGTTTAGTGGAATTATGACCAAAAAGTTCTATTTTGGTCTCATCTGACCACATGACTCCTCTGGATCATCCAAATGGTCATTGGCAAACGTAAGACGGGCCTGGGCACGTGCTGGTTTAAGCAGGGGAACCTTCCGTGCCACGCACGATTTCAAACCATGACGTCTTAGTGTATTACCAACAGTAACCATGGAAACGGTGGTCCCAGCTCTTTTCGGGTCATTGACCAGCTCCTCCCGTGTAGTTCTGGGCTGATTTCTCACCTTTCTTAGGATCATTGAGACCCCACGAGGTGAGATCTTGCGTGGAGCCCCAGTCCGAGGGAGACTGACAGTCCTGTTTAGCTTCTTCCATTTTCTAATGATTGCTCCAACAGTGGACCTTTTTTCACCAAGTTGCTTGGCAATTTCCCCCGTAGCCCTTTCCAGCCTTGTGGAGGTGTACAATTTTGTCTCTAGTGTCTTTGGACAGCTCTTTGGTCTTGGCCATGTTAGTAGTTGGATTCTTACTGATTGTATGGGGTGGACAGGTGTCTTTATGCAGCTAACGACCTCAAACAGGTGCATCTAATTTAGGATAATAAGTGGGAGTGGGAGAACTTGCAAAATAGCAGGGTGTTCAAATACTTATTTTCCTCACTGTATTCGGGACGGCCCCCAGTCGAATCCTCACAACCTTGACAATCTTTACATTTTTGACAGCACAAAGCCTTGTGATTCTGTTGGTGTAAACCATTTTATAATCCCGATATCACAGCGTGTTCTGTATTTGTGCTCTCAAGCCTTTAGTCCCACAACCTGTTAACCTCGAGGATCCATTAAACCTCAGGTCACTTTTAAAATTCTTGCCAAAAGTCATTGTTTTGTGATTGTTTTTGCCGCGAGGGTGCTGTTGTCCGAGGAACCCTGGCTGTTCTCGTGTTCAGGAAGCTAACGAGCCCTCACGCTAACATGTGCGACTGCTAGTGACATTACAAGTTCAGTGGTGCAACATGGCAATGCAGGTTTCCCTTGAGAAAACTACTTTAGTGTCTTTGCGTACGCGTGGCGTTAAAACCTTTTTAAGCACAGACATTTGCTATTTGTTTTGAGAGTAGTTTATGCCGTTTTGTTGATATATTATATATATATATATATATATATATATATATATAAGTATCTGGTATTCTACAGCTCTGATGACCCATATTATTACTCAGTGTCACAATAGGTACCGTGATGTATGAGGCGAGGACAATACCATCAAAGTCACGTTAGATGTGGATCAAAGCTGTGCAAAAAGCCAGTAAGAGGAGCTTGAGTTCATGTTTCCTGCAGCTTTCTGGAAGCTCCCCCCGCTCTGTTTGCCGGCAGGTTGTGTTCACCGACTCGCCTCTGTCCGAGAAGAAGACCTTTATGCCAAACCTGACTGGACGGAGGCCAGAGGTCGTGTCCTCCTGCGTGGACGCTGAGCAGCTTCACTGCAGCAGCCTGACGAGTCGTTCGCGCTGCTGATTAATGTGCTCGTTTGATGGAAAGTCTCCGGTTGCAGCAGGGTCATTCCTTTCTTCCTGAAAGTGAGACGTTCAGATGGATCCCAGCCTCACGTCTGTGTTGAATCATTCACATCAACAGTCACGAAATATATATTGGCAGAGTTCGACTATTTAATATCTAACTGCAGGTCAGAAACTACCTCCACAAATCACCAAAAAGGCTAAATAAAGAAAATAAAACCTCCTTTTCTAGAAAAGAAATCAAGGGCAAGAGATCTTTAAATTAATCTGAATGATAAAATGTATTTTATTAGTTTATTTTTATTGAATGCTTATAATAATAATAATAATAATAATAATAATTGTCCATAGAGATTTGCCCAATAACTTCTCAGTTTCATAAAAGGGGGGAAGAATAAAAGTGTCAAGATTTAATTTTAAATGCTACGTGTAGCATATTTATATATAGTAAGCGGTGCTCTGCACTTTCATTCATGTGTTGCACCAACATTGATTATTATTTATATTTTTATATTATATTCATCTTCAGCACAAACGTTTCCTTTGGGATCAATAAAGTTCTATCTTAAACAAACTGCTTCACAGAAGTTTGAGGGAAAGCAGATGTGGATCTTAACAAAGACGCCGCCACATACGTGCGTCCTTATAGGACATTTAAACTGGCCAGCTCGATGCTGATTGGAGCGTCCAACTCAGCAACAGGCAGGCAGCCAATCACACGGGGTCAGCAGTGATGTGGAAAAACTAAAAGACGTTTTTGTTTCAGAAGTTTAAGTCTTTATTTCTAACTTTAGATTTAATTAAAATAATGAATATTAATTTTAGTTTGATCAGGTTCATCAGTGGTGAGTCCTGAAGGGGGGGGCAGCTGCTCTAACAGGAAGTTTAACTTACTGCCATGTCATCCTCTGCCTGGTTGCCTGGCAACAGTTGCCGGGCGGCCTGTAGAAAGGTAGCAGAGCACCCTGAGGTGATGGAGGAGGTCGACGTCTGAAACTCACACCATCAGTGCGACATCGATCGACTGCGGCTCAGTTTTTTATGGCGTCTGATCATTTTTCAAAATAAAAGAGAGCGTGAGTGTAGTAATCCAGCAGCGTGTGAATAATTTATCAGCTGTTTTAGTGGCCATAAAGAGAGATTGCTTTTTGATTTGAACAAAAGCCAGAAGAGAAGAATGGAATAATAAATTGTAATGATTCAGTCTGACCACTGCAGGATCGAACTGCATCGACTTCGCACGCCGTTTTTAGAGCTTCAGACATTAAACACACAGTGTGTGTGTGTGTGTGTAGCTTTGTGTGTTATAAATGTTCTGTTCTGTTTTGTATGTGTTCAGTTTGTAAGTTGTTTATTCTTCCCTCCTTTCCTTCCTCTTCCTCTTAAAGTGTTCAACGTCTGTGAAAGAATAAATAAAATGTAAACATCTGATAACGCTGTATTGGCTGATTTATTAGTTTTCTTTCAACATAAACAAACATTTTGAACAAGGATCCGTTAAATGTGGAGTGCTGAAGTCTGGAGATGGTTATATGAGAGCTTTCTGATAAAGTTTCGAAGGTGTCAGCATAAAGAAGAGGTGCAGACGTCTGTATTTCCTGCGTGCAGCTAATGGCCTCTGAGGACGGCCGCGTACAGCGCTGCAGTGTTGTTTCATCGCGTACATTTACCTTTTTGTTTCTGCAGGTTGTTTTAAGGATGACCGCATCGTGTTCTGGACCTGGATGTTCTCCACGTATTTCATGGAGAAGTGGGCTCCTCGACAGGACGACATGCTGTTCTACGTCCGCAGGAAGCTCGCCTACGTCAGCGCAGAAAACACCGAGGGCAAAAAGGTGACGAGCAGCGATTTACTCGAGGATAACGAAAATAATCACCTCTCACATTCACAATTAATGGATAAATTCATAGATTGTGATAGAAACGGGTTAAAACCCCTTAAAATTGACCAAATAACACAGAAGCCATCTCTTAATTTATACTTTTTTTTAAAAGGGCTTAATTCCCTTTGGTGAATTTATTAAGTTGCCCTTACATTGAAAAATTAAGCTTCTTTTAAGGTACAAATTAATGCGTACATGTAATGTTATTTGATCGGTTTAAAGGGGATTTTATCGTTTCAAAAACCCTAAAACTAAACTGTGCAGATAATCTATAACTATATTCCAATAATTTTGCTGAAACATTGGGGTAGAGGCCACGAAATACTTAAAACATCATTCATTTCATTCTGTAAACTAAAATCCTAATGATCCGAAATTAGAGATGAAAAAACCCTTAAACCATGCAAATAATCCATTAAAACCCCTTAATTTATTATAATCCGGGAATTATTTTATTACAATTTTTGGATTTCCTAAAATAAAACAAAGAAACCTGACTATTGTTTGAAAGTCAAACAACAATCCCTTAAAATATTAATCATTTGCACCTGAAAATATTCCAGATCAATAAATCGGCTTATTGCAGACATATCGGTATCGATGATTTTTCAACTCAGAATGTATTTTGGTCATAATTTTTAAAGAAAAAAACATATGTAAGGGATCCGTATTAATCAATCAGCTGATATATTATCACATTTTTTTAAACTCCAAGTTATTGATCGGAAGTATTCAGAGCCCTGACCTGAACCAAAATCCCAATGATGACATTGATTTCTTTAAGTAAAACATCAAATATCTTTATTGATAAGATTATTATTTTTAGACCTCTCTACAACAAAGTCTCTCACTTCTAATAGATCAATAAATGCAACTCATCTTCACGTGAGTCTCTCTTTACCCTGGGAACAGGACGGGGACGTTATTGATCTGATGTTGGGATGATTATCAGTTCAGATCCTTTTAGAAACGATCTGTTTCGTCCTTGTTGACCTGTGAAGTGATGAATATTCACGTTCTCTAGTTTACGTTTCATAAATCAAACACAGACGTGTTCACACGCATACTGTAACTGTCTTTGAACGTCGAAAGGGTTTTGAGATCTTTTAGATTCAGATTTCTCATCCGTCTGGTCTGACCTGCGGCTGCAGGCGCTGCGGCTGCTGCAGGCGCTGCGGCTGCTGCAGGCCCTGCGGCTGCTGCAGGCCCTGCGGCTGCTGCAGGCCCTGCGGCTGCTGCAGGCGCTGCGGCTGCTGCAGGCGCTGCGGCTGCTGCAGGCGCTGCGGCTGCGCTGCAGCTGCGAACACGCAGACGTGCAGAAGCCACTGAGGTTTCTGAGGTTTTTGACTCGTAACAGCAAAACACCAAAAACAAGCTCCCAGTTTAACCGGTCTGACACTCAAATGTCACCTGATCAGAGAGATTATACACGTAAACACACATTCAGTTCAAGCAGAGTACGAATTTTATATATATACATATAAAAAAAATGAGAGAGAATAGGCTAAATAACAGAAACAGCTCTCTGAAACAGTTTCAACACAAACTGAACATTATAATAATAATAATATAACTGAGGGAGGATTTACTGCAGGGCTGTTGTAGCTGGGTGTACCTAATAAACTGGACGCTGGCTGTAATTTGCACTATATTACAGCCGGTCTTATTACAGCATAAAAAGAAAGGCACCCGCAAAAACTCAGGCTGCTTTGCGGTAAAACAAGAAGCCGCCGGTAGTTTTCACCCAAAGCAGTTTTGTTTCTGGACCAGGACAGCGTCAGTCTGAACGTTTTTGTTCTGGTCTTCGTCACGATGAAGGCAGATGAGACGATACAAAGGCCAGATGTAATAACACCGTATGAGACAAATGGCACCGACAGCGACTATCAATTTTCCCATCAGCCGAAGCTTTCAGCAGTTTGTCGTTTCCAACGTCAGAATCCAGCTTTATTCAGCTGCAGCAGAAAACACACTATACAAACCGTCGGCAGACTCTTCACAGCAGGTGGAAATCCTTTATTTATGAGTCATTCTGATCATAAATATATTGATCGACAAAGAGAGATACTTAATAAAAAGATATGAGACAAACAAAGAAATAAAAATACAGAAATAGAAGTCTTATAAAACCTTTACGTTGTTACCTGGAATTGTATTTGACTGTTTTAACAAGTTTAATGACTAAAATATAGTAAATTTAACTGAAAATAAATGTGTGAATCAAATTAAGTTTCTATGTTACAATTTTTTAATTTAATTAAATTTTTTTTAGACTTCTTACAGACCCATAACCTTTAAAAGTAAAAAGGTTTAAATGTAAAAACTGTGTGTATAATAATATATATAATAACCGCTCTGGTCTCTTCTTCTCTTTTATAATTACATTTCATGAACATCACTCATCCGGACAGACGCTCTGTCTGCCTTTTGTAGTTTGTCCTGCATCCCCCTCCGTCCCTGGTTTCCATGGTTACACAGCATCGTTCTGCGTCCAGGTTGGGTTAACAGCTCCCATCATCTCCGCACAGATCGGCCGACTGCAGTCCGGACACGTCAAAGACACAAGCTGCATCAGAAAGATTGGAGTGTGTTTCTGTGTGTGTGTTTCTGTATTCTTCTGAGGACCGGTGCTGAGTTTCAGACAGTCACAGTGATGTCGTTTTGCTGTTTGGGGATTCAGGCTCTTGCACGTATGCGGCTTTGCCAGATGATGTTGCGTAGAGAGCCGAAGTGAAGCAGGAAGTTACAGGTTTTGTTCCAGAAAACCGCATTCAGAGTCACTTTATAACAAAACAAAATCGCAACGGAGCCTCACTCAACAGTGTGTCATGTGGTTCACGCCATACGTCTAGACAGGGATGGTAATCTTTTAAAAAAACAATCTGATATCATTGTTTATTCAATATTCATGTTTTTAGCGGCCTTTAACGAACACCATTTCCCATAAGCCCACAGACCATCGCAGGTTAAACGCCACGGCGAGTGGAGGGTTCACGGTTAGTTCAGACGTGTGTGTGTGTGTGTGTGTGTAACAACAGCAGGACAGAGAGGACTGAACGCTGTAGAAGCTAAAAAGTTACTTTAGTAGAGACGAAACCAAGTTACGATAACGTGAGTACGCGAGCTGCTGTTGGGAGCTGTAGTTTTACTCTTTGCTAAAAAAAAAAAAAGGTCCTGGTGTTAGATTTGTCCGAGAATATGGAAAGTAAACTCCGGGAACACCGATGGCAGAAACTGCACTTAGACAGGAAGTGACGTCATGTAGAGAAAGTTGAGCAAAAGTTCAACAATAAAAAAATTTAAAAAATGAAAAAAAAAACATCATGAGTCAGACATTTTAGGCCAAAGTCTCCGCACCGGGACCTCTCATTGAAATGAACGAGGAGGCTGCATTTTGATGCTGTTGGTGTGAAAACAGCCTAAAGGCCTCGGTATGCTTCAGACGAACTAGATCTGCCGTCCGACTGCGTATGAAGTCTAAAGTGTCCCGGATCTCTTCTCACGTTCTGCCAACAGGACAGGTATCTGACATAAGAGGGAACATTTTCTGAAGGCGCGACGCCCAAATACAGAGTCTCCTATTTAAAGGGAAAGTCCACCTTTTTGTAAAACTTTATGAACCTCCTGCCAGAAAGAACGTACGATAATGATTTGCCTCGTGAAGTAATGAAGAACCCGAGGAGGGTTTTCCCATGTTTATTTTACATTCAGTGAGTTACATGTTTGTTGTGGACCTCTATGAAGACTTTTAATAGAATATCATCTAAATACTTTTGTTTATTTACCTTCATTAATTGCTCGATATAGCGCCGGACCAGAAATCTGTAAAGATCGTTATTATTCAAGCCGTGCTGCGACTTCATCTTCCTCTTCTTCAGTTCCTTTTTACTGAATTCTGTCATTGTGTGTTAGTCTGTCACGTTCAAGGCTCAGTCTTTACAGTTCTAAGGATTTAGTGATTGTCCTGACTATCAGCCACAGTTACAGCCCTAAATTATCAGTAGTAAATGTTCAGAATCAGCTCTTCAGCGCGAACGCAGTCGTCTTCCCCTCCGACTCCGTCACATCTCTGTTTAAACAGACCTGATAAAGGTTCAGCAGGTCTGCAGGGAGGTAAAAGGTCTCCGCATGCCAGCGTTCATATCACTCACAAGCCATTTAGAGCACAGGAACGGTTGCCATGGTTACACTGCGAAGGCGATGGGGGAAATACCCCTTCATGGACGTCTCAAACAACAACAACAACAGCAACTCAACACCACAAACATAACATATTGATAACACATTCAGATCTTGTTGTTTTCTGCTGCAAGAAGAAACAGGAACAGAAACCTGCTGATTGTGCAAATATGCAGAAAAACAGGGAAATGTCTTTGTGGCTCATATGGATGTTTGCACTTTCTTCAGCCGTGCTCACGTCGTCCTGCACAAGTTTACATTGTTCTCCATTTTGCCTTCAGTAAGTGGATCAGAGTGACAACTGACCTTTTGCTAAAGAGGCGATGGTAGAAATGAGAAATGTGTTTTTAAATATATCGACAGTATAAGCCTATATTATTTACACACGTTCTATAATGTTTACAAATGTAAATAAGGTTTAGTGAAGTGAAAAAAGTACACTCATCTGAATAATTATTTGTTTGCTGGTGTTGTGATTACTACTATATGCATACATACTGTAGCCACTAAATTTGGGTTAAATTGAATGGACTTTGGCTGACATGAGGCGTCTTTTCAGGCACTAACATATTATTAAGCGCCAAGTCGAATATATCAGAGCTTTCAGAAAAATCCCTAATTACGGCTTGTATGTTGACATAAATGCTATTTACAAACCAAAAAATTGGAATTACAATAACTCCAATATGACATAAACCTGGTCCCAAAGCAGCGACGTGTCCGATCATATAAACAGGCGTGTGCCTTTTTTAAATCCCGTCCAATCAATTGAATTTGTCACCAGCTGACTCCAATTGAATTAACTCCAATCAGGTTCTTGGGAAATGTCAAAGATAATCAAAGCAAATAGGATGCACCTGAGCTCGATTTGGAGTCTGAATATTTATATACTAATTTTTTGATTTTGAATAAATTGGCAAAACCACAAAGGGGCGTTCTGCATGTTTTTGTTTTTGGAAAGCAGGAATAAACAGCAGAAGCTTTTCCTTTGACGGAGTGATACCTGCATATTTAACTCTCTTCTTGATGTTGTCGTAGTTAACGAATCAATAAAGGACTCTGTTGTAGCTGAAGTCTGATCTACCTGCTGCAGCTCGTCCTCCGAGCCTCTGATCTCCTTTGATGTCAAACCGATGTGACGGGAGGTCTCCAGAGTCCTGGTTCCTCTACACCTGAACCGAGACTGACCCGCTCACATAAACTCACCGTCAGATATGTGTGTGTGTTGTAATGTCATCAGTGGCTGGGTTCTGATGAAGTGTGTCGGTTGTGTTTCAGGTGGAGGTGGAGGTTTACAGGAGAGACTCCAAGAAGCTGCCCGGCCTCGGAGACCCAGACATCGACTGGGAGGAGAGCGTCTACCTGAACCTCATCCTGCAGAAGGTGACTAACACTCACACTGAACTCTGCAAACTACAGCATTAACTAGTACTCAGAAGTACTAATGTAATAACACCTCATAAACAAATATCATCTCATATTAGTTCATGACACATCCTGTGAGTAAACGTGACATTTTGGCCTGAAGGTGGCGCTGGAGGAGTGTTCATGTAGTGTCCAGCATGCACAGGCTTCATCCTCTGGGGAGCTTGAATGTGTTCTGTAGATTTCATGGTAATCTGCCAATTAGATTCTGATATTCTGTTATGTAAATTATGACCTTATGGTGGCGCTAGAGGAAAGGTCTCCCGCAGGCTTCATCCCCACGATATAACTTCTGTTCAGAGTAGAAAGAACACGACTTTGGCCGGACTTGTTCCAGACACTTCAAATTTCATTAAGTGGGTTCAGATTTTATATTCAACATATTTCAAAACTTTTTAGTAAAAGAGGTGAGTGCATCAAGGTCCCCTCCTTTTTGCGATAAGTAATTCGGTATAAAAATTGGTGATGAACATAAATTGTCTTTCTATGCAGATGATGTGTTGTTTTATCTCAGATGTACGTGATTCAATACCTTAATTGATGAGTTTTATAAAGATTTACAGACTGAATTCTGGCTGTAAGTTAAATGCAGGCAATACTGAGGCATGTGGTACGTGGGGACTGTGATTATTTACAGGCCATTTGTGTTTGAGATACTTTGTCATAAACAAAAAACAGGAATTTTGAATACCCGTAACAAATTTCCTGTGATTTGGTCAGGTATGTGACGAAGTGATGTCGCTGTCTTTAGGCCAAACTGCTAGTGGAGCAGAAATATGTATCAGGATTTTGGTGTGATTGTGCAAAATGTACTAATTAGGCCCTTTTCTGTCTTATTTGGGACACATGGAGGGGACACATACAGTGTGTTCACAGATAGATAACTACAGTATGTACTACCAACTTTTTACTACACATTTTTATGAATATTTTACTGCGTTTTACATTGTGGTTTCATTTACATTTAAACATCTGACAAAGCAGGGATAGAGAGGAAAACAGATCATCAATGCAGGAGATAACAGAGTAGTGAGACTTAAATGTTGACCCAAAATAAAACGTTTTATCTCAGAATATAGCGACAACAGGCATTTCCTGTTTTACTACAAAAATCTGGACGGTATGACATTAACTTAAGCTAAACAGACGAGACAAAGCAGTAACAAGGTAGCTGTTCAGTCAGTGTCCATGCAAGTGAAGACAGAAAGCATCTAAAAAAACAAGAAAACTACTAAAGTAAAACACTGAAAGAAGGTAGATCTTGTGATATGCTTTGTACACTGATTCCCACAATAACCTAAAAACTGCTCTCTTCCAGTTGGACTACGTGGTGACGTGTGCGGTCTGCACGCGCTCAGACGCAGGCGATATCCACATCCACAAGAAGAAATGTCAGGTAGGAAACCACACAGCTCTGCAGCCAGTCATTACACCAGAGCAGTCTCCAATTAGCTCGATTCAGACCCCATTTATCACAGCGGAGGTTAATGAAGCTGCTGATCTTTATTCATTCTGTCTGCCGTTTTTCACAGGAAGTGTTTGCGTCTCCCAGCAAACACGCCATGGACAGCAAAGGAGAGGAGTCCAAGATGAGCTACCCGAACATCTTCTTCATGATCGACAACTTTGAGGAGGTAACTTTTGTCTGATCACACTTAGTACTCTCTACTACGACTTACTTTAACCCTTTATGAGCCATGTTGCCTCTTCTTCTTCGTCATAAACCAGTCAGATTTTATGCTTTATACTTCTACTCCACTACATCTAAGAGGCAAATATTGTACTTTTTACTGCACTACATTTATCTGAAAACTTGATTTAGATTAATAATACAAAATATTATTATTATTATTCTTATAGGTTAAGATAAGACTTAATTGATCCCGGGGGGGGGGGGTCCACAAGCTGCCCAGCAGTATATAAAGTCATTAAAATGAGCTCCACATTCACCAGCTGCAGCATTAAAGTGATGAACACATGAATGCATCAATAATTAAAATCCAATAATATACATTATTCTGAAATGGGCCATTCAGCATAATGAGTACTTTTACTTTTGATACTTTTAAGTATATTGAAGTGATGCTAATACTTATAAAATGCAGGATATTTACTCCTGTAACAGTATTTCTACACTGTGGTATTACTACTTTTACTGAAGTAAAAGATCTGAGTGCTTCTTCCACCTCTGGTGAAGAGCCCAACGTGAAAATAACAATATATGACATGCTGAGCTAAAACATGCAGTGATGCCATGAGCTTGTAAATACAAGGAAGTGAAATCAACTGAAGTGAATTAGTTGTAAAAAGTAAGTTTGTGTAAAAGCAGCCTTCCCTTCAGTAATGAAGCCTTTACTGTCTGCAGTCAGACACCACAGCAGCTGATGATCTGGCTCCAGTTGCTGCTGCCGGTGTAATGAAGTGTGACTTGATGCTTTTTTCACTCCATTTAGAAACAAGCTCCTGCACTAACACCCCGTTTTATAGGTCGACTGGAGGGGAAAACACCGGATCAGAGAGTTTTCTCTCCTGGAAATCAGTGAGCGTTTTTGGTGCTCAGAGGCGAACACAAAGCCAGCTGAAACAGCCAACAGTCACTCTGCTTGTGCTTCTGATTCTAAAGCCAAAAGGTCCTCACAAACATACAAAGATGAGGGGATTTTGCCACTGTTTATGGCTGGGAGCTTGAGGGTTGTTGGGTGAAAGAATGAATGCAGTCAGTGAAGCTATTTGCAGGTAAAGTAATATTATGCTATTGTTTGTGTAGGTGTTCAGTGACATGACGGTGGGCGAGGGGGAGATGGTGTGTGTGGAGCTGGTGGCGAGCGACAAGAGCAACACCTTCCAGGGCGTCATCTTCCAGGGCTCGATCCGCTACGAGGCCCTCAAGAAGGTCTACGACAACCGGGTGAGAAGCTGCATCCTCTGCGCTTAGACACAGCGGTGCTTTGAGCTAAATGCTAACATGCTCACAATGTTAACATGCTGATGTTTAGCAGGTTTAATGTTTACCATCTTGCTAATGCTAAATCATACATTATGTTTGACAGAATAGTCTAAACTTAATGTCCACTTACTAGCTTTCAGCCGCTTCTTATGGTCTCAAATTCATTATGTTGCGTTATGTAACAAGATAATGTGTTAAACGTTAGCATGTTAACTGCACACACGTTAACATGCTAACATTAGTGTTTTGCTTGTTTGTTTTTTAGTTAAATTGTCTTTAATGATTCTGAAAACTAATTTTATTGAAGTTTACAATAACTCACCCTTCTGTATTACAAATTAAACAAAAGAAACATGTAATTGTTTCCTTAAATCCCACGACATGATACCGTAAAAGCTAATGCTACTATATCACGCCTACATGTCAAACATTAGTATGTTAACTTGCTAACTATAACTGTAAGCATCTTAACATGCTTATACTAGCATGTTATTACGCTAACAAGGTATTAAGCATGTAATGTTTACATGCTAACATACCAACATTAACACGTCAACATACATAATGTAACGTGAGTATACTACTATTAGCATATTGGCCTGTTAATACTAGCATGAAGCTTAAATCATAGCTGAAGCTAAGACTAATGAAATGCCGGAGTTACTGTAATTTCCAGTTATTGACTTGTAAATAAAGTTAACTTACGACTTGGATGTTTCTTGGATTTGACTTATCTGAAAAAGCTCCGTTCTACGTACGACTTGGCGCTAAATAATACGGTCACTACGTCCAATACAGACGTCATTCAAGGTGATTAAATACAAATACAGTGTGATATTGACTGTGCACAGTATTTTAACCCTCACAACCGACGTTATTACATCTGTCTTTTACTACATACTGAGGTTCTTTAATGCGTGTGTGCTGTTAGGTGAGTGTTGCTGCTAAGATGGCCCAGCGGATGTCTTTTGGCTTCTACAAGTACAACAACATGGAGTTTGTGAGGATGAAGGGTCCGCAGGGCAAAGGTCACGCTGAGATGGCCGTCAGCAGGGTGCCGACAGGTGACACCTCGCCCTGTGGCACCGAGGAGGACCAGGTGTCACCCATGCACGAGAGGGTGAGGAAAACAAACGCACATTTACAAACCGCACGGAACCTGTAACCTCGAGTACTATTTGTATTTTAGTACAAATTTGAGGTACTTTACTTAAGTATTTCCATTTTCTTTTACTTCTGCTTCTACTCCACTACATTAATCTGACAGCTTTAGTGAAGTTATCAAAACTGACCTTTTGTTTGTGCTAATTTTGTTTAAAATGAAGGAAAACATACATAAAATGTCCATTTAATCATGCATTGCATCATAGAACTGGATATTTATTTTTGGTCTGCTTAGATAGAAGTTTTCTCTACCTTGTCTAGTTTAGCAAACACAAATTTCCCTGAAAACATTTCCTGCAGATTAACAACTTTTATTATGTCTGTTTCATTAGAAAAGGTCTAGTTTAGATTCTTTGTTTTATAAAAGTAGTTGGAAATGAAATCTGAGGTTGTATTTAAGGTATCGTAAACGTCACCAGTCTGGTGTTTGGCAGCCGACAGAAACTTCCCGTTTACAAGTTGAGGCGGTTTTCCAAGCAGACGAGGAGTTGGGCTTCACTTCCTCCCGTTAGTCTGCGGCTGTCGAGAAACTGAACAGAAAACCACAAAAGCCTCCAGCTCAGCAGCTGAGAGTCGACTAACGGCACAGAGCTTCCACGAGCGCCATACAAAGACATGAAATCAGGTCGAGATCAATAATAGATGCAGCCGGACTGGATTATGCATCATTTAACAGTCTGTCGTCCAGATGTGTCTCACAGACTCTCAGAGCGCAGGATGAAAAGACACTTTAACTTTAAACCTTTAATTTATCATAGACGGCGGAAAGAAAACGTTCATATTTACAGAAACTGAGAATCAGCTGACTGTTAAGCTCGCTGTTTGAGACCGGAGTTAGCACGCGGGTCTGTGGCAGCCGATCATTTCAGCTTCCACAGTAGAACGGAAATGATTAGCGCCAAACGTTACAATCGTCCACAAAGTCGCCCCGTGTTATCCTGAGCTAAATGTCAGCAACCGTTAGTTTTACTTAATAACTGATTAATCAGTTATCAGATAGACATTATTTTTCTGTTGCTCAGTCTGCAGGTTTGTGTTGGAAGAAGTATTCAGATCCTTTACTGCAGTGAAAGTCCTGACACCACTCTGAAAACACTCCTCTACAGGTAAAAGTCCTGCAGATAGAAGTATAATCAGCTAAATGTACTTAAAGTAAAAGTATCATCAGCAACATGGAGTTAAAGTGTGACAGTGAGAGTCGTCCCTGTGCAGTAAAACGCTTCCTGTCAGTGTTTTATTATATCTGATGTTTCTGGATTCATATTCCTGCTGCATTCATGTGTGTGTCGCATTTTACTGCTGCAGATGTTTCAGGTTGAGCTCATTTTAACTGCTTTATATCCTGTTGGGTAGTTTAACCTGCAGCAATGCATCATGGTCTATAAGATCATCACATGTTTGCAGCGTCGCCGTCCTGTGAGAACCATGTATCTCTAAAAAGTCTCCCTGAGCTCAGAGAAACAGCCTGTTTTCAGCTGATCCGAGGGGGGGTTAAAGAGTTTATTCAGCTTCAGGAGGAGGAGAGTTTCCTCAGCACACGAAGGAAACTCTTCATCCTTCAGCTCGTCACAAACACCTGGAGATACAAGGTCTTCACTGGACAGGAAGTAACTAGAGACTAAAGCTGTCAGATAAATGTAGTGCAGTAAAAAGTCCAATATTTATCTCTGAGATGTGGAGAGTGGAAGCAGAAAGGTGCAGAAAATGGAAATACTCGGCAGTTGAGTAAACGTACGCAGTATATTATAAATATTGTGTCTAAGTCGCTGTCGTCCTCCAGGTGACGTCCTTCAGCACACCTCCGACTCCTGAGAGGAACCGTCCCTCCTTCTTCTCGCCGTCTCTGAGACGTAAAGTTCCCCGAAACCGAATCGCAGAGATGAAGAAGTCTCACTCGGCCAACGACAGCGAGGAGTTCTTCAGGGAGGAGGAAGACGAAGGTAAAAAAAACTGGTCAGGCTGGTTTTCCTGCAGTTTTAGTCTGTATCTATTTTTAGCAGAATTACTGGTAAGAGCAGATCCAAAGGTCGTGGCCTCGGCTGCAGTTTGAGCTCAGCACGTCAGAAATAAATGAAACGCTACGTTTGTCGGGAGTTTTGAAAACAGGAATCCTGGTTTGTTTCAGCTTTAATTAAAGAAGACGTGTCACATGTCTGTTTGAAACCAATCAGCCGATAATTAAACATTAATAATCAGTAATAATGTGAGTCAGGTGTGGATGACGAACCTGTTCTGTGCTTCAGATCTTCACACCACCACCAACCTCCGCTCTCGCTCTCTGTCGGGCACCGGCCGCTCTCTGGTCGGCTCCTGGCTCAAACTCAACCGGACCGACGACTACTTCCTGCTCTACTCACACCTGACCTACGTCACCCTGCCGCTGCACCGCATCACCACAGGTCAGAGGTCACACACACACACACACACACACACTGCACCGCATCACCACAGGTCAGAGGTCACACAGACGGTTTCAGGTCTTGGTATTGAGTCTGCACTCCTCACCTCATTTCCTTTAAATCAAACTGCATCCGCTGTTTGAATCATGTTTCTTCTGATCATTCGTTGTTAAAACGTTGTTGCGTCGTGTTTCTTGATCATCTTGTTTTCTTAAAGCTGCAGTTTCCAAACACAGATCGTTGATTTCATCCTCCGCAGGGCCTGAAAGTCACTGAACAGGTCTGAGACAAGTCCAGGTTCTGACGGATTCTTCATCTTTAGTCAGATTTAAGACAAAACACAGCTGGAACTAAGACATGTAATGTTTAGTTAACCAGTTAGTTAGTTCTCTTTACTTTGAGTGACAGTCAGTTAGTATTTAGTCAGTTGTTAACTTTGTCAGTTCTTCAGTCAGACTTTTCTTTAAGAGTTTAATAGATATGAGATTAGATAGTTGAGCAGTGAAGACAAAGACAGGAAACGCAGGGAAGAGAGAAGTACGACGTCTAACGGGGTGCTTAAGGAATCAAACCTGGGACGTTGAGGTTACATGTGCCTCAGTGGGTTTAGTTCATCAGTCCAACTGACGTAATGTGTGTTTCTCTGTCAGACATCCTGGAGGTGAGGCAGAAGCCCATCCTGATGACATAGCAGAGCGGGACTCCCCTCAGAGCATCACTACCAAGTGCCTCCTGCATCAGGCCACTGAGACGACAGCAGCGCCCCCCGGTGTCCAGAGCGAGACCGACACCCAAACACCTGCTTCACCTGGAGACGAGTCGGAGGGACGACAACCAAACCAGCCATTCGAGAAGTGCCTCCTCTTCTTTTCAGTTCCCGCTGTGTGCGAGGTCGTCTCCACGGAAACGGGCGTCGGGATCACATGACCTCGGTGTGAAAAGGCATTGGCTGAACTCTGACCAGGAAGGAGAAGGAAGTGAAGAATGTGTTTTCCTGTAAATATCCTGCTGCTTTACTCACTGAGACGCCTTGACTGAAGGTTCTGCTTTTAACGACTCGTTGTGGACGTTTGTGGAGTCCGTTTTCTTTCTTTGATATATCTACGACGGCGTGCGGCGAAACGTGTTTCTGTACGAGAGGAAACAGGAAGTGTAGACGGCTTCTCTCCTATAACCAGGCGAAGTGTCGGCTCCGTTAGCAAACGGCAGGCGACGTCACAGCGGGGTCAAATCCTCGTCTATTAAGACACGTTTACAACAGGAAATGGATCACAAGTCGCTCAATTAACACTTATTTTTATTGATTCGTTGACAGATGTGTTTCTCAAAGACTCATTTAGTCTCTGAAAGTCACAAATATGAAAAAACAAACAAATGTTCGTCACAACTTTGACTTCATGTTGATTATTTTGTCAGAAAAATGTTCCAAAAGTGCTCAAATGCCAACGATAAGAAGCACATTTGAGAACCTGTAACCAGCAATTATTTGGTACATTTACTTGAAAAATGACTTAATGTTTTTGTGATAATCAGCAGATTAATTTTCTTTTGCGCAGCTACCTGAAACTTTTAGAAAACACTGACTTTAATGTGTCAAACTGCCTGTGAGTGACGGTGAATCACAGCGTCGGTCTGAGACCATTAGCTGGATTTAATCGCCCCCCCACGCAAACGTTCACAGCAACACTTACAATGTGACAAATATAATTACTTAAACAAATAAAAGAAAATGTATTAATCTGGTAAAACTTTATTTTACTTGAAAAACGACTTAAACCAAAAGAATTCAGAAAAAAAGTACCACTTTATTCTCATTAGAGAACAGCTTGTGAGTAAAGTCAGAAATATTATCATGAAATAACTTTTCTCCTCCAAATTTTCTGTGGCTCAGCTGACTGATTGATCAGTAATAAGTGATCAATCAGCCCAGCTGGGTTACCGCATTACGTCCGATCGGCTGCGTCGCAATTAGGTTCAGTTTATGACGATTTATAGATAAAATTAAAAAAAGTTGATCGTTTCCTTTAAACATTATAATAAATTGAGGATATCAGATCAAAGTTAACAAGAGTTTGAATCTCGGAAATGAATTCATGCGAGTCAAGTTTGTGTTTCGATCGGGTCCCAAAGTTTCGAGCCGTGAAGACGGCTGCGGTTCAGTCGGTGCTAACGAAGGACTGAGGCTCAAAACAGACGTAGTTAGTAAAAAAAACTAACGAGGAACGAATGAAGTTCTTACCGTTTGTGAGTTTGTTTGTTCAGGTTCTTTTGAATTTCACACCGGTGATGGACGACACCCCGACCTGGCAGACGGCGTCTGCATTTTAATAAATCGGCGCCGCCGTGTGACGATTCGTACGGTCGACGACTTTTCACCAAATTAAAAACAAAAAGAAGAAAAAGAACTCACAGAAACCCAGCTTTGACTTTCTACTGGCTTTTGTTTAAAAGCTGCGACTCACAAACTGGAAGTGACTTGAAAAACGACTAAAGTATCAACAGTGAAGATGATTTTTAAGGGAAACTGGAATAAAAAGCCCAAAACAGGAAGTTACGAAAGGAAGCGACCTGATTGGATCCACATGTGGACAGATGTGGCTTTTTTCTCCCTCTGTGCTCCTGAAGCCTTAAATCTGACTGTGTGTGTAACTTTAATGTTTCTTCTTTCACTTCACGTTCATTTAAACTAATTCTGTCAGAAACAACCAGCTGAGGCTTCCAAAGATCCGTATTATTCAGTGTTCAACAGCAAAAACGCCAGAATCTTTCTACACGATCAGCCGAAACGGCAAAAATAACAAACGTTCCCAAACTCGTGTCTTCAGCTTCTTTACACTTTCAAAGATGCGATTAACCAGATAATTAATCGTTCGTGGATTAATCGAGCAGATTGACAGAAAATGTAGAAACAAAGTTCATAAAACTCAATTCTCAAATGTAAAACTAAATAATCTACAGTAAGAATTGACAGTATTACAAGTTAGACCTGAATCCTACTATTATGATTTTCACTGAGATGTTTAAGTTTAATACGTAATATTTTGAGAAAGTAACTGAAAAGGCACTCGTAATATATCAATTCTACTCAGATAATTGAGTATTAAAAATTTCCAACTTTTGTCAAAATCTCAAAGTTCGGCTTGTAACGTTTTGACTTTTTTTTAAGTTTTATCCCCCAAATAACTCGTCGCACTTTGGGAACTTTCTGATGAGCGTTTTTTCACTTTTTTGGACACTTTTAAAAACGATTTCTTGAGAAAATAATAATATCAGCTTGTGACGAAAACGATTGAACCCTAATGTTGCTTTTTGATAAATGACTGAATTATTTATCAATCATCAGATAAATACTAAGATTGCATGAATATGAAAACGCTTCTCAGAATTTCTCCTGGAAACGTTTATCATCATCGAGGAAGCAACACGAAAATACCGTTAAATGCAGATTATTGTAAATACATTTGACATTTTTAAATTTATGGACCGAGGAAAATAAGTAACCACAGAACGTTTAGTAAACAGTGAGGGTCGATTAATCACATTGTTTGATCAGTTCTTTTAGTTTATACAAATGTCCAGAGGTAGTGAACATGCATCACACGTCTCCAGGTAAGATGGAGTCTCAGATTCACCGCTGGGGACAAAATATCGACGATTTCGAGAAATAAAGTCAAAATGTTGTTTCGAGAATCGATAAGTGACTCATTAAACTCGGTTTCAGTCGCTGATTTTGTAGAAGATTTTGGTGTCTCACGCTTTCATGACTTAACGGTGAAACACGAGTCGACGTCCGAGGAGTTCAGGCACAAGCTTGAAGTCAGTGAGCTGCCGTTGTTATTGATCAGTTATTATCAGCGATTGATTTGCACTCAGACGAAGCCATCCTCGATCAAAGTCAGTCCACAGTGTTTTTTTCCTCCTCCGTCGTATTTAAGCAGCGAATATTCCACAGGGCACTCTGTCAGTGTTAACGATGTAGTTTAGTTCCTCCAGCTGAATGTATCCACGCTGATCAATAGCAAAGACGGCTTTAACTGAGGAACGCTTGACGAGCAGAGTGACAGTTTGCACTGTAAAACGCTTTTAGACCCTTTTTGTTAAAACTTAGTCGGCGTGTTTTCTCATCACGGCTTTTGTACACAGACAGTTAATGTGCGTGTTGTCGTCATACTTCTGTTGCTTTGTTTCCAACCTGTATGTACATTATCCTGTATTTATTTATTGAAATACACATTACCAGAAAAAAAAACCATGCTTGTGGATTTTTCCTGATTCCTGCTTCAGTTTAAGAAAGTTAAACACGATTACGGGCTTCGCTTATATAAGATTCATCACGACTGCCCTGAGCGGGCCTCTGGCGCCACCTTCAGGACAAACTTTACACCTGTAAACTCCACTCCAGGTAAGACTAAGAACAGATAAATCATCAGGATGTTGTTTATGTCCAACACTTTATACTATTAATTGTTTTTATTACTGGAAGTTACACTTCAAAATAAATAAACGGATGTGGAGACTTAGTCCAGCAGTAAAGTATCAGAAGGGAACATTTCCATTTTTAAAACAAGACTAAATGTGTCCATATACAGTATGTACTACATACAAATCGTTCTGTTTTAGCAGTTTTTGGGTCTCTAATTAATATTAAAAGAGTCCGGTCTCGACCTGTTCTGTAGGAAAAGTGCAGTGAGATAACTTCTGTTATGAATTGGCGCTGTATAAATAAAGTTGAATTAAAAAACTTACTTAACCGCTTTATACAAACAGGAAATTAAACATTACATCAGACCTCCATCACACTGCGACTCTGAAGCATTACTGCAAAATGTCTTTAATTACTTATTTTTGTTTTCCCAAGATCTTTCTGGAGCCATTTCACCACCTTTTTAAAGTTTATTTTAATGTTTTCCAGCTGCGAGAATACATCATTATTTAGTCTGAATAATCTGGTTTGAGTAAACTTTAATTTGTCACTTTTCCAGTGTGAACACACTTCAGACTAATAACAGAATCAGTCTGTAGTCTGGATTTGAGAGTCGACATGTCGTCATGCTAGCAGCTCTGTGAGGCTGTGCAGTGCTTTGGGCTAAATGCTAACATCAGCATGCTAACATGCTGGTGTTTAGCAGCTATAATGTTCACCATCTTAGTGTAGCCTGTTAGCATGCTAACATTAGCTAGTTAGCAGTAAACACAGAGTGCAGCTCTGCAGGTGTTTGGTCAGAAACCAAAGTGTCGGACACGTTAACATGTCGACCTGATGGTGGCGCTAGATGGAAAGTCAGAGGATCAGCAGAGTTATTTTAGTTCATCACATTAAAACAGCTGCTGCTGAGATGTTTCAGTCTGGACCGACGTGGAGGACCAACAAAGCCGCCAGCGGCTGCAAGGATACGAGAACACTGAAACCCCTCGTCTTTTCTTTTCATCTTCTTCGAATGATTTTGTTTTTGTCCTGTACTGATTGATTTGCCTCGTACTTAACTATGTAAAGCAACTTAATTGAAGAGTTTATGGAAACTAATGGGCTGAATTTTGAGCTACTGTGAGGTTATTCATCAGTGATTGTCGGCGTCCCGTAAAAACCCCATTAACCTCACAGATTTAAACCCTGAAATACTGCGAGACGTTGAATTTATATCATTTACCCAGAGGATCGTTTCTAAAGGACGTTTTGGAGGCGAATGTTTAATCCTATATGGAGCTGAAAGTAAAAATAAAAAATGAAAAAGCAGCAGGCATGGTGGTTTGTTTCTTTTTATTCCCCAATAAATGTCTTTACAAATGTTCTCAGACGATGACAGCATGCCTCATCTCGAAGGCCGAACCGAAGGCCACACAAAAGGACACTTGGAAAACAACAGAGTCCATGTTTACAGAAAATAAAAACAACCGGCCCGTTTCACACTTCCCTTCCACACCGTTTTCAGAAGCTCTTCAGGGGAAACATTCACACGAGGTTCAATCAGTGAGTACAAATCCTGCCGACACAATAAATAGTTTCCAGAGCAAAAAACACTCCGCAGACGCACTACATCCTCGACATGTTCATTTAAAAAAATCAACTGTTACTGCAAGTATTTAATTTGTAAAACCAAATCGACTGGACCTTTTTATCTGGAGGATTCCCCAAAAAAAAAACCCTCAGTGGTAAGGATCGTAGATGTCGCAAAATATTAATAATTCATCTGGATTCACACTGTCTGTCACTCGACCACCAAATTAAAACAGTAAAATGAAACACTGACTCTGATAAGATACATCGTTCTGTTTCTCTAATAAAAACAGCAGCAGCAGCATCGAACCGGGAGGAATGTAGCCGAGTCGGAGAGCGACGACGACGACCTGCTTCTGATGCTCGTGATTGAAAATAAAACGAAAATATTTCACAGTATGACGACCAATTTATTGTGGGAGACTGAGGGAAACGTGATTTACCAGGATGAGTTAAGTACAAATGTGTTTACGTGAGTGTGTGTGGATAAAACCGGCGTGGTGAGGTCGATGAGTCTGGAGGGTCCGAGGACGACCAGGCGAAGTCTGCTAAAAGCTCGGGGGTTCAGCCTTTCTTCTCCTCCAGGGTCTTGTGGAGCTCGTCGGCGTCCTCGGCGGTCTTGACCCGGATGAGGAGGGGGACGGGGCTGCTGGCGTTCTTCTCGTCGACGGGCGGGTTGGGGACGCACACCACCATCACGTTGTTCTTCCCGACCCGAGAGCACGGCATGGACGCCTGCACGATGATGTTCAGCAGGATGTTTCCTAAAGAAACACAAACACAAAAAGGTCGTCAATCGGGCCGATAGATCCACATTTTAATGGCACTTCAACTACTTTCACTTTTATTATTATTCGTTTAGTCTATAAAAAAGTGGCACATCAACTCCTTTCAGAGCTTGAAGCGTCAGTTTGAGTGAAAGCGTTGAAAGGAGTTAAGAATCAGTTCGACTTCTTTCAGCACCGAAACTTAAAGTTACGGCTGCAAGTAACGATTATTTTCATCATCAATTAATCTGCTGATTGTTTTCTCGATTGATCATTCAGTCAATAAAATGCCACTTGAACTGCTTTCGGTGGGGGCGCGTTGTTTAAGGCGAGACATCACACACACACGATCCAGGAAGTCCAGTTTGAAGGTCTGAATGAAGGTTTATCCGACACCAAAACACCAAACAGGTGTGTAATGTTAGTTATCGGTGACAGTTATCTGATCTGTTGTCACGGCGATCACGAGGTAAACAGCAGAAATGTGATGATGTCACATCTAAAGTCAGCACGAACGCAACAAAGCACTCGAACTCCTTTCAGATTTTGAACGTTAACAGACAAAAGCTCCAAAGACTCAACGTGTTGAGACATTTTAAACTGTCTCAAATATTTCAACGACAGTTTTTGATCCGTCAATAATTGTTTTTGAACAAGTGATTATTCACCGAGCCACCGACTCGTCCAAACTAAAAAACACTTTTCTTCTGATCCGTCGGGATCGGTGCCTTTTCAGTTTTAATAACCAAAAAATAAATAAAAAAACCCCGCCAATAACCATTTTGATTCCAAATCAGGAAGTGGATTAGCACCTTCAGCAGTAGACTCATCCCCCCACAATGCACCACAGAGCGCCACAGGAAGTCATTCCTGCCTGTGGCCATCAGACTCTTTAACTCCTCCCTCTAAGTGTCAGTCTGTATGACCCGAAGTCACTAAACTGGACACTGATCATTAACATCTCTGCCATACTTGACATAACTGTGCAATATCCTGTGTTAATACTCCTGTGCAATATTTAGTTTTCCCATGTTAGTTTTCCTATTTATTGATATTATATTCCTCTATTACTGCTGTGCAATATCTTAATAATCTCAATAAGCTACACTTAACTCGACAGTACATGCACCACTGCTTATTACTTATATTATTACATTGTATTATTATACGGTATTATCATCATCAACCGGTAAACCCACTTGGTACTTCACACTTATTTTATCTTATACTTATACCCACCTGGTACTTAATGTATTATCTGACCTGTTTTTATAGTGTATTGTATTATATTGTTTGCTAGCACTTTCTCCTGTGTGCACTAACGTGACAGTGAGCTGCTGTAACAAAGAGTTTCCTTTCAGGGATCAATAAAGTATTTCTGATTCTGATTAACCCTGAGCAGGAGCAGCGTTACCACGGCAACCTCAGTATGAATCTCAGGTAAAAAGCTTCGTGTACCGAACCTGTTCTGTTCAGCCACATAACGTAATCTCCAATAACCTTCTGATGGCTGGATTTAAGACGTTCGGACACTCTGAGGTCTCGTGAGCTACAGGAAGCAGCAGTCCCTCGGTTTGACCAGCAGGTGGAGCTGTTTGATCACAGCTGCAGTCTGACGTCTGTCAGTGAGCCGATTAAAATAGAAAAACATGACTGTTCCCTCTTTGGTCTGTGTCTGCGAGTTTGTCCTTTGAATATTTATGTGTATTTGAATCATTTATCGCCTTCGGGTTGCCCACGCTTTCTACAGTACGAGGACAACGTGGAGAAGGAACGTTTCTCCTTCTTGCTGTAATGTTTTGCCAGGGTTTCGTTTGTCCACGTCAGCTGAGTGACTTTAGGTTTTTGGACATCTGAAGACGTCACCTCAGGCTCTGGGAAACATTTTCTGACGCCATTTTAAAAGACCAAACGAACAATCAATAAATAATAAGCATGTACGTCTATCAAATCAAATCAGTGCTGTGTGAGCTCCGTGAGTTTCATCAATAGTGGACTTCTGGATCTGTTGTAAATCAAAAATAAACAAAAAATAACTTTATGTATATTGTTTAGAAGCCTGGTGGATGGTGGAAATGACTTCATCTCCGTTTATATATGTAATCACCTCCTCACTGCATCCACAGTGTTCAATCTTCTCTTAAAAATGCAGAACTTGTCTGCATCAACCTGCAGTTCAGCTCAGGACATTTAACACTGATCTCCAGTGAACCCAACATGTCAGTTTCATTCTCAAACCAGTAACTCCTGAAGACGTAGCTTTGAATTATTATTTTTTTACCCAGATTGGTGTCGGCGCGAATGATCATCTGAGTTTTTCCCTCCTCTATCTTTTTGAGGTGCAGAGTTCCCACTCCTTTCTCTTTGAACTCCGAGTCCTTCTTGTAGAACAGTTTACACCTGACAGAAACAAAAACACACTTCAAGTTAACACCTATAAAAACATCCCAACCATCTATTAGTGACCACGCGTTCATGTTCATATATTCCACAAAGCAAAATGGCATTTCAAACTTCTGAATTTAAGAAATATAACGACTGAAGATAAGTACAAACACCAGCTTCAGGATCGAGGGATATTTGGATTACATTACAGTCTGACGGCTAAAATCTCATGTTTTTTTAATGGAATCTGGTTAAACAAACATCACTTTAAAAAGGAAAGAATATGACAAACATCCTCTTCCTTCTAGATTATTCTCCTGTTACATATAAACACACTTAGTGAAGCTCTGTAAGGGTTTTTGCTTAAGTCGTTCATATTATATAATAAAAATATAGTCAGTTACAGTTTATAAAGATTTAGTCCTAAGAGCAGAAACTACAATGTACATTAAAAAAACCCCAGTTACTACCCGTTATTTGTTTATTGGCTGTCTTTGATTATTTTATTGCCCCCTTAAGGCAGTAGATCCAAACCTGGGGGTCGGGGAACCCCAAAAGGGTCACGACAGAAACCCTAGGGTCAGTACCTTTCTTCAGTATAAATCCTGTTAATTGTTTCCGACTTCTCTAATAATTTCCTTTTTCTTGTGAAATAGCGGCTAGTTTCCCCCTTTAGGCCTCTAAAAATGATTCCTATTCGAAAAGAGGAAATCTCTTGAGACATGATAAACCTGTAATGAGAGATTTCTTCGTTTTAATGGGGCTACAGGCTAAAAAGGTCGGGAACTAATGCACTGGGGGGGCAAATAAAGTTTACTGAATACAAAGAATTCAATTCAGTTAAAAACTACAAGATAAAGACACTCCTGCTCTCACAGGTCTCATTCAGGGGAAGAGATTATTTCACTGTGCGACCAAAATATATTTAAAACGTTTCATTAATAAAACAGTACTTCTTTGAGTAGAAGGCGTCGTCCTCCTTCACCTCTTTGACCTCAGGTTTGGGCGGCTCCTCCGACTCTTCATCGCCGTTCTCAGCTACAGAAAGTGACAGAAAAATAACATTTTATATTTAATGCTTTGACTTTACACTTTCAGACCGTCAGCGAGAGAAAAATCTAAAATGTAAAAACAAGGAGGCTGAATTTTTGATACTTGACTGGAGCAGAAACGATCTACATAAAATGAATCAGCATCTATTTTGCTAATCAAATCATTTTTAAGCCAAAATCCCCACAATTAGTTGTGACTTCTCAAACGCGAACATATCCTTAAAATATCTTCAGGTTTTGGACTGATGGTGAAATAAAACAAGCAAACTGAATCTGTCAACTCTGACGAAACAATCAGCAGTTTAACCGATAATTACAATAAACGTTATCTGAAGCCTTGCTTGACACGACACCTTCTTTGTATCTTTGTCTGTTAATTACAAACTCAAGTTACCTGACAAGGTGACTTCGTTACTATATTTACACTCATTAATTAACAATTAAACCAAATAAAAGAGACACTAACCACAGTGTAACTGCTTCTTCCAGCCTGTTTCTTTTTTTTTTTTTTAATACAGTAAACTGAATATCTTTGTGTTCAGAATTGTTGTTCGCTCTTCCAGGACAGACAGACGTGTAATAGATGTAATATATATATACACAGAGTTTAACAGTGATATCAGTGTCGAATCCCTCGCGACTAAATCTTAAAATCAACTATAACTGACTGTTTTACCAAAGTCCTCGCAGAGCTTCAGTTTTAAAGATTTTTATGAGGGTTGTTACAGGAGAAAAGGACTCAACCACAAATTAATCTAGAAGGGAAAAAGGATGAAAATGAATACTTCTCCAACCAGAGTACATTAAAAAAACACAAGGTTTTAGCTAGAGCTGAAACAATGAGTCGATCAAATCGATGGAGCCTAGCTGATCGACAGAAAATCTTTTATACAAGTAAGACAAACACGGGTTTTCTGACTTCTTCTGATTTCAGTACTAGATAAATACAAATTTATTAACGACTAATAGAGACCCTAACCACATCTGAACCGCTTCTGCACGGCGGTTTTTATCTTAAAATTTTAATTCTTATATTCTGGGTTGTGTAAAATTTGAATGTATGTCATTTGTGACCATCGTGTGCAGATAAAACCTGATTAAGCGAACTCACCTAACAGTGATTAGAAGAAGAGCTGACACAGTTAGTCGATTAATCGTTTAGTCGATCATCAAAACATTTGTTAAGTAATCTTCTATGGAAAAAAATTATAATAATTTGCTGGTTTCAGCCTCTCAAAAGCGAATATTTCCTGCTTTTCTGTGTTTTATATCCCAGTAAACAGAACATCTTTGGGTTTCGGACTGTTGGTCGGACAAAACGAGACGTTTGAAGACGTCACCTTGGACTCTGAGAACTCGTGTCGGGCATTTTTAACTTCTGACATTTAATGGAACAATTGGCTGCAACTAGTGACAATTGCCATTTTTGACTGAAACGATTAGTTTATCGAATTAGTTGCAGATTAATTTTTCTTTCGGTCGACTAATCGTCGCAGCGCTAAAACCGATTAACACAAAGTATTAGTTGTTTGCGCTTCCTGTGATACTGGCTGAAGAATAAACGTTCATTATGAATTTAACAATGACAGAGTTCAGCCTCTCAGCTTGCTCTCTACATTTAAGGACATAATGATATTTTCCTGACGGTGTACCTGCAGGCTTAGCGTCCACGGATGTCTTCCCGCTGAAGGACAGCGGTGCAGCAGATCCAGGAGCTCCGAACAGGGAGGTCTGGCTGGAGGAGGCGCTGGAGGAGGAGAAGGAGAAGCTGGGGGGGGTCGTTTTGGACCCTAAGGAGCCCAGAACCGAGCCGTCCACCTTCTGACCGAAGTTAAACGTGACGCCGGCGTTGATCGGAGCGGCGGCGGCGGCGCTTTTGTCCCGGGCCGAGTCGTCTGTCTTATTTTTGCCAAAGGAGAACAAAGCGGCGGCTGGAGCTGGAGCCGCCGAGCTGCTTCTGCTGGAGGAGGAAGATGAGGAGGAGGAGGAGGAGGAGGAGGAGGGGTGGCCGTGGTTGGCAGCGTCCCTCCCTGCTTCTTCTCCTCGGAGCCTCCGTCAGCAGACCCGGCTCCGTACTGCCGCTCGATGCTGGCCAGATGCCGCTCATAATCCCTGAAGATGGGGTTGAGATCGCACAGAGGGTTGTCGTTCACGTGCTTGGTGATCCAGTCCCGCACTGAGCAGTTGAGAGCGGTGAGCTGCCGGCTGTACTCCTTGTTGCTGACAGTGCTGCTGCTGCAGGAGCTGGAGCTTTGAGTCGGGCTCGGAGCGGAGCCATTGGTCTGCTTGGCGGTGATGTCAGCGGTGGGCTTGGCGGAGGTGGGGCCGTTGAATGTTAGACCTGAGACGATGAAGGGAGAAATGTTAAGTGTGACAGCAGCTGGATGAGGCTGAGAGGAAGAGAAGCGAGGAGAGCCCCCCCCCCCTCCCTGCAGCGCCCGTCCTGCCCTGCAGCGACACGACGACATGAAATGAAAGAGCAGCCAGACGCAAACACACAGACCCCCGCTGATTCAGCTCCATTACACTCTAATGCCAAACCAAGAACCCTCAACAATGGAGCAGATTTTCAACTCCATTACATGTCAGCAGCCGACTTAAACCAGCCAGCAGAGCGCACGGCCCTTTATGTTTAAGTCTGGAGAACATTAACATGATCTGAAATCAGGTCACAATCCAGTTTAAAGAAGCCAAGAAACAACAATACAGGACGCTACATGCAGATTCTTAATAACGGATATCAGCCAACAGACTGCATGTGGGGATGCTCGATATATCAGTGCCCAAAAATTAGAAAATTACATCGTTTTTGTTCCGATAATTTCAGCTGATAACGTTCACACGAGACAACGCTACAGTGGTGAAGCCAAAGGCTTTAGGTAACCTTTAATCAGTTTAAGTTACTCTAATGCTCTTTGTAACCTCTATACATGCTTTTCAATGAGCAGAGACGGGGTGTGGCGTTAATTAGCCGAAATATTATAATTATTATAACAATGAACTGAGGTTATATTTGTTACACGCACATTTACAATAATTAAATCTAGTCTTTGTTCTAGGAACGGTGAAGGCCTTTGTTATCCTCATTTTTGCGACTGCAAGATTATTATTGGTTATCAAATCAGAATCGACTACACCGAAGCGGATGTGAGAGTTTACTTGTTAATCTTCAAAAAATTAGTAAATACAGTAAAAAAAAACATTTAGAGCATAAAATAAATCTTTATGTTCTATCAAAACATGCCATTTTCTTTCATAAAGTCAATTCTAAAATAGTGTCTGGTGCCTTAATTTACACCTGAACAGAGAAGGTTTTATTTTACATTATTATTAATTATGACTAATTTTCCAGTTCAGGTATATTTTATATTTCAGTAAGAATCCTGCCTGTTTTCTGATTTCTATGCTGATTTCTATGCTGCTGATGCAAAGTCAAGACTTCTGGCTTTTATTGTGAAATATCTGCAGTGCTGAGTTTCATCAGCGGCAACAAAAAACACACACACACACACACACACACACAAATAAAGAAGCTGACTCGATGAGAGGAACAGAACGTGATTATTTTGTTGTTCTGATGGAATTAGTGCTGTAACGTTATAGTACAGGCACCCGGCATTTACCTATTATTGGTAACAGCCAGTTTAAAGAACAAAACTGTTTTGTGAACATGAACAACATCAACATTATAAAACACGTGTCGACGCGCCCTGAATCAGCTGCGTTTCAGATGTGATAAGATCACTGGGTTTCCCCTCATCAGTCAGCTCTCAGGGAGACTGCAGACGCACGGTATAGATTTCAAAGCGAACGTATGATGTGATCGATCAATCACCTGCTCAGCTGAATCAAAAGGATCCTGATGGATCTCATCTTGTTATACGTGCCGTTTACCGCGTGATGTCGCACCACTGCTCATTTTCCTGAAGCCTGATAAGCCCGATATTATATTTAATAAAAATGCACAGATTTTTCCTGACATTAGAAGAGGCTCTCTTTATTTCAGGAGAGGCGCGGCGCCTCCACTGTAAAGAGATCATGAACGTCAGGGAAACAACTGCTGTGGATTTATTTCACTTTTCTCATCTCTTCCTGGAAATATCGGACAGTCTGGCCGAAGGTGGCCTCACCTCACAAACTCTTTAGTTATATAACAAAAGGTAATCTAGGCCACGACCTCACCAAATATAGACAGTTTATTAAATTAAATAACCGGGGAGGAGAATACTTTGGTTCATTGTTACAGCAGTACCTATGATGGTCACGGTCCACCTGATCCCCGCAGACAGGCACAAATTAAACCTCTCCATTAACAAACACATACATTATTAGCGTCGCTCTCCTCTGATGGTTCGTCACCGCAAACACCTTCACCACAGACGGAGCTTTTCTCTTTGTCAGTCACGTATAACGCATACGCTCTCTCACTTATGTTGTAAATATCAGCCAATAAATATCAGTCTCCTCACCAGGTGCAGCAGTGGAGGATGCAGCAGGAGATGAGAAACCTCCGAACGATGGAGTGATGCTGTTTCCGTTGGTCAGACTGCTGAGGCCCTTAAAACCTCCACCGTTCCCAAAACCAGAAAAGGCTGTTGGAGTCGAGGCTCCACTCGCTGGTGACGTGGCCAAAGAAAACCCTTTGAACCCTTTAAAGGTTCCTCCACTCTCACCCTGAAACAAAATACAACATTTAGAAATGAACAAACCTGATGTGAATTTTGTAGCCATTTATAGAAAATAAAGATTCTGTATGTCGTCCAGTATTTACTCAATATCTCATACACAAGTGGATGTAAAACTCCGTAAGGAAGTTTAATTATACGTCGACATTTATGGTTTTTACCTCTCCAGTATTTCTGCGTTTGGCCTTCTTAATCGCCCGATTCTTCAACACATCTTCACTTGCAACTGAAAACGTCCCGGCCTGATGAACAACATGGTGTCTGGGTTAGATTTACAGGTTAATACATCACCAACGTCCAAGATCTGACATACTGGTCGCTTGGCTCTCTCTCTTTCACTCGATTTATATTCCAGCATTGGTTGAGGGACGTCTTTCACCTGATGTCAACTTGTGTCCTTGTTACACAGATGAGTTTCAAAACAAAAACTCAGTTTTTATTGAGCTTCAAAATAAAAAGCAGTAAACTGGGGGGAAATCTGGAGATGATTATTTGAGGTTGTACAAGAATATTTCTGTCAACGACTATTAGTTTGAATTTGTTTAACTTCTGTGTTTATTTGCGACTCACCTCCTCTCCCTCCTCCTCCTGATCCCAGTTCCTGTCCGTTAGCTCTTTATCAGCGATCCTCTTCGCCATCCCACCTGCTCTGTAACACAGAACAGACGCACAGTTAGCAGGCCTCCATCTTAATCTAAACAGTTCATCAGCAGCAAGGACTTACCATTCGACAAGCATTAAAACAGCAACACGATATGTAAAAAAATTCAGTATGGTCGGGATGTATTGAGTATTTCCGTTTTATGCTACTTTATTCTTTTACTCCACGACATTTCAGAGGGAAATATTGCACTTTTTACCTCCCAAAAGCATATAAAATGCATCAAATTAGCCGAACCTTGACAAGCTACAACATCAAAATACTAAAGCATCAGTAGTAATAATAATAATAATAATAATAATAATAATAATCCAATAATATATAATAATATAAACACTGACAGGATGTATTCTACCTTTGTGATGAGTCCCTTCACTCCTGTACTTTTATTTTACTACAATTTTGAATTCAAGACTTGTAGCAGAGTATGTTTACACTGTGGTATTACTACTATTATTTAAATAAAAGCATCTGAATACATCTCCCTTAACATTAATATAATTAGTGAGACCACAGACACACCAACAGACATCCTGCCAACATGTCTAGAGTGTAAGGGCTACAGCTGAGATAAGCTGACTCATCTATTAGTTAACTGATTCATTGATTTTGAGAATCAGTTCATCTTTTATTCCAATATTATAAAGCATACGGTCGAGACCTGTTCTGTAGGAAAAGTGCAATGAGATAACTTCTGTTATGGATTGGCGCCATATAAATAAAATTGAATTGAATTTTATTTGTAATTTTTTTAATGCAAAAAATGTCCCAAATTTTAGGGTTCCAGCTTCTTAAATGTAAATATATGCTGGTGTATTAGTCTTCTACGCTTGTACACCGAATACCTTTGATTTTTGAATTGTTCGTGGTAAAAACAAGACACTTAAATATGTCACCTTGGGCTCTGGGAACTTCTAATGGGCATTTAACACTACTTTCTTTAAAAAAGGACCAAAGGATGAAGCAATTAACTGAGAAAATACTGAGACAGACAGACAGATAAATCGCAAAACAAATGAGGTAGGTTAGCAACAAATAACAATACAATAAAAAAGCCATAAATAATAAGAATAAGAATAAAGTCTGTGAGACTGAGCTAAAGATTTACTCTAACTCTAATATGTACTGAAATGCTGCACAATGATCCTGCCCAGTTACTAATGTTTTGTGCATTAGTAGAGGAAGTAACTAACATTTGAGTGATGAAAATAATCAACAATCATCCAGCCAAAACCTGAGAACACAGCAGCTGGCATCGTTAATGTGTAACATTAATCCGCCGCTTTCACTCCATCAACGTGCTGATCGAGATTTAAAGAGTTGGCTACAGATGTTCAACCTCAGATAAACAAAACCGCCATGCAGAAGTTAACAGTTACCTAGCTTTACTTTGTTAGCGCTTCTTTCCAGGCTAACAAGCGTTAACTGACGCTAGCTCCTCCTCACAGGGACCACGATAACTAAAGTTTCAGTCAGATTAACAGTTAGCCTGGGTAAAACAGTTAACTCTTAACTGTGCAGGCACTGAAAGCCGGTAAAGTGTTCATTCAGGTATCTAACATCCATCCTCGGGTTGTTAGCCGGTGAGCTAACGGCGGGTTCACGGCGTTAACGCTAACCGGGCCCACAGCTTGAAAGCTAACAGCTAGCTCCTCATACAAGGCTGACTTGAATGTTTAATGACTTTAAAGTTGACGTACCTTTTCTGGAATGTAAATTCCGACCTCTACCTCTGAATGAGTCTCAGACAGCTCCACGTAACGCAGACCGTTTTAGAAACGTTAGTAAAACCACCTCCACAGGTAAAACCGCTGTGTTTTGAACGAGCCTCTCTCACGCCGCCATTTTACATAGCGGGTATATCCGCATGGGCTCGCGCGCCCCACCTTTTTGCGCTTGCGCAGCAGACACGGCGTTTACTTCACCACGGGAGTTGTAGTCCATTACAACAAGTAGGCCTACAGGCTGCCAGGATTTTAAAGTGTACAGATATGGGATTCATGAAAGGATTTTGAGCAAAATACTTTGTGTGTTTATATACGTACATACGTATATATGCCTACAGCATATATATATATATATATATATATATATCTCTTTGGGATTTATAGCGAAACAAACTGAGCCCATGTAGTGTTTGATCTCCTTTGTAAAAACACTGGAATTAGGCTCTATATGAAAGATGCAGTGGTTTAAAGTATATTTACTCAAGTACTATACACTTAAGTACAATTTTGTGGTACTTGTACTTTACTTGAGTAATTTATGCACCTTTCTACTTCCACTCCACCACATCTCGGAGGTAAATATTGGACTTTTTACTTCACTACATTTCAGAATCAGAAATACTTTATTGATCCCCGAGGGAGAACTCTTTTGTTAAAGCAGCTCACTGTCACATCAGCGCACACAGGAAGAGAAGTACTCAGCAAAAAATATAATACACTATAATACAGGACAGATAAATTAAGTACCGACGGCTTCAGTTACTTTACAGATCACAGTGTTTCATCCCCTTCCTGTCCAGTGGAAACCTCGTATCTCCAGGTGTTTGTGACGAGCTGAAGGATGAAGAGTTTCCTTCATGTGCTGAGGAAACTCTCCTCCTCCTGAAGCTGAATAAACTCTTTAACCCCCCCTCGGATCAGCTGGAAAACGCATCGTCACAGAGCTGAAAACAGGCTGTTTCTCTGAGCTCAGGAAGACTTTTTAGAGATACGTGGTTCTCACAGGACAGCGACGCTGCAAACACGTGATGATCTTATAGACCATGATGCATTGCTGCAGGTTAAACTACCCAACAGGATATAAAGCAGTTAAAATCAGCTCAATGCAGCAGTTTAGTTAGATACTTTGCAGATTATTAATGCAAAATATTATCAACAAATAAAATATGATATATTATTATACATTAAGCTACACAGCAGTATATAAAGTCATTAAAACAAGCCCCTCTTTTACCAGCTGCAACACTAAAGTGATATGTACATCAATCTATCAAAGATTATAATCCAATTAAATTATACACATTATTCTGAAATGGGTCATTCTGCATAACGAGTACTTTGACTTTTGATACTTGAAGTATATTTTGATGCTAATACTTTTGTACTTATGTAACATTTTGAATGCAGGATTTCTACTTGCAGCAGAGTATTTCTACACTGTGATATTTCTACTTTTACTTAAGTAAAAGATCTGAGTACTGACCTTCACACATACACGAGGGGAGAACGAGAAAATCTGGGCTCTGTGCTTCTGCCGTCTCAGTTGGCTCATTTACCCTGCTAATACACGTTCAGGTAGCTAAACACATGCATCTGTAGTGGTTACCAGAGTAATCTGTAACGAACAGTTTACACCACAACTAATACTCATAATAAAATTGTTATACTAAATGACTTTTCTGCACAATCTGAAATCTCAGCACATTTCAGTCCTCATTTCTAAAACTACTGTACAATTACTGTGTGACACTGTGTCAAGAAAGAAGCCATCTTACTTTTCTTAGAAATACAAATGAACAACATGCTATATTTATACTTTGGACACAAAAAATAGTCCGTGAAACTATTTGTTCAATAACAATATGATGCTAAAGATCCAAAATTCGAAACTTGCTGACAAAAACAAACTTTTCGTGACTTCTTGAAGAGATTTTTGAAGACAGAGACAGATGTGTATTTCCCAAAATTTTAATTATTCCTCTAACTAATCCTTAAATGAAATTTGAAATGTGAATTAAGTTTTCAAACTGTAATTTTTCATCTTAAAACCTGAAAGTTATTTCAACATTGACGAAAACAAAAATGGCTTATTTTTAGTAGACCAAAATGTAGTTTTTAAAGTTGATAGGTTTGGGGGATAAGTTTGATTTCAAGCATCATGTTACACTTTAAAGATGTAAGATTTCATCGTAGTGCCACCAAGTCACATATCAGGCACTGTAACAAACTCTTGCATCTTTAAAGTGTCACATGATACTGGAATTCAAACTTATCCCTCAACCTTAGAGGCTTGAAAAGTTATTTCTGAGATAAACAATGTCTATTAGAAATAAGCCATTGTTGCTACGTCAAGGTCAGAATAACCTTCAGGATTTGAGATGAAAAACATCAGTTATCACTCCACCTGCATGAGGTAAATGAGCTCTGCTGCACGCGTCCTGCTTTGATTTAACCTGCGTACTCAGCTTTTCCCTTCAGCTAAATGGAGATTTTGGGATTTGCCAGCCAATGCGTTTCAGCTTTTACTCCATCTTTCAGCAGTGCTGTGTGTTTCAGAGCTGGAAAAAAACAGGATGCATGCAGAGACTCGAGGGATTGGGGGTAAAATGGTGCAGAGCTGGGCAGCAGATGGCTCGTCTCCAAGCTTTCAGGATCCCAGTCGGCCTTGCCAAATAGGAACAGGTGCTGGAGAAAGTAGGAAGTGAGCTGTGGGCCCTAGCGGCAGCAGGAGACCCTTGACCAGCTGGCGAGGAGAAAATGGAAAGACTTGGCAGTAGAAAAAAGAGGAAACCTGTATAATGTAGAAGGAACAGGCCAGCCAACATGTGAGGCTGAGAGAAGCAGGGGTTCTTTAAAGCCTAACATCTCACTGACTGAGCTTTTTTTAAAGGCTCGAATCAAATCCAGCATTTTATTTTCTGATATTTGACCATTTTTATGTTTAGTTCCAAAAAAAGGAAGCAAGGATATTGTTATCGACATGCTAGAAAGAGTCCAGAGTGATCAGAGTTCATTTTGTACAAATTAAAGCATAAAAAGAGAAATATACACTATATACAGTAGTATGAAATCCAGAGACTGATTTATGGTTTCTCCCTAAATAGTATAAAACTTAAACATAAAACTAAATAAAAACTATATTCCCAATATCATTCAAAAAGTTTAAGGAAAAAGTCCAGCATTATGGGAAATATGCTTATTTGCTTTCTGGAGTCAGGACATGGTTAGCTTAGCTTAGCATAACGACTGGAAGCAGAGGGAAACAGCTACAATGGCTCTGTCCAAAGTTCAAAAATACACCTACCGACATCTCTGGTTTTGGTCTCTGTATTGGCACAATGGTACTAAACCAGCCGGCCTCACTGTGACGACAAGAATTAAGGACCGGTCCCAGGTCTGGATGGTCCCGGTCCAGCCGAGTTCACTGGGATTAATGGTTAGAGGGTATTGTTATCAGGAGAGGATGTAGCGTTAGTCCTGAAACGCTACGTTTCCGCCTGTAAACAAAGAACGTCAAACCAAACTCCATTCATCAATTCTCTGAATTTAAAGTTCCCTTGCTTCTCATCACACATTCTTCTGTCAGAGTCTTGTTTGGAGCCGTTGCAAATTACCTTGGTACTGTAATGGAAAGAACAAACGGACTCTCTGATATAATAACATACAGATGCTGTACATAATTGTTTGACGTCTATACTTGATCTGTGCATGATTGTTTGGACTGCGTGATGAGAACAGTACATAATGATGAGATGGAACTACAAAACATCCTAGTGACTGTTATGTCCAGACTTCAGGGACACTCTTCTCCCCGGGCTGAGGAGCCCGACCCTGAAGACTGGATAAATAACTGATGCTCCTTTCCCTCGGTGCTCATTCAGAGCAGATTATACTGATGTATGTTTTGCTGCTGTGAGTCCGTCTGCAGACGCTTGAAGTAAACCTGCAGAAAGACAAGTGGTTGCCTTGAGTGTTTCTTTATTCCGCAGAAATTTCCACTACAGTACTTTATTCCCTGTCGTCAAACTGGCGTCCATCGGTCTCGGAGGCTGTGTTCAGTCCCGGTCCAGCCGTGTTCAGTGGGAGGCTGCTGAGCCCGGTTTCGCTGCCCTTCGCGCCGGGCTCCGGTTCTGGTGCCTATTCCGGCGCCGCTCTCCACTGGCATTCCCCACTGGGTCCCCCTCGCCCCAGGCCTGAAAACCTCCTCCTCCTGGCGGTCCAAAGCTCCTGTGCTAGAGGTGTAAACACCAACACTTCCCCGGGGCAGCTACAGTTAGCAGCAGTTAGCGGTTACTCAGGTGATACGCTGCTCTCGATTTTTTTGGAGTATGAATTCGACAGGTGGCCACAATCTTGCAATTCTTACACATTGCACCTTTAAAGCTGCTTGAATCAGTGTTTTTAGCCATGCTAGCAGCACAGCTCTACAGATGGCGATGTCTGTCGTTCATCCACCACTAATTTCTCAACAACTACAAGATAGATTGCTGTGAAATGTGGTTCAGACATTCATGTTCCCCTCAGGATGAATTCAGGTCAACATGTTAACGTGTCCAACACTTTGGTTTATGACCAAATACCTGCACAACTAAAGACATTCCCATCAGCCTCAGCTGCACTTTGTGTTTACTGCTAATTAGCAAATGTTAGCCTGCTAACATGCTAAACTAAGATGGTGAACTTGGTAAACATTAGCATGTTAGCATTGTCATTGTGAGCATGTTAGCACGCTGACAGTATTTTGTTCAATAATATCTGCAGTGGTTATTACAAATACACTATGGTTAAGGTAAAGTTAGGGTTAGACAGCTAACACACCTGGTTATGGTTAGAATTAGATTGTTACAGCTAATAAAAATGCTAACGTTAATTGCAGTTCCGTAACAGGACACAAATTGGATGTAAATTGTGAGGTTCGGAACTGTCTGATATGAAAGTTTTAAGGAGGATGCATTGTAATTTGGCACCAAATCTTAATGAAATTTTTTACATGTAAGATATAATGGACGAAGACCCTGAAACACTTCATTAAAACTCATTGTCTCCTAATGAAATCACAAATGCATCTTTACGTAAACAAACTGTTTTATATCAGTGAACTGAATATCTTTGGAATTGGACTGTTTGAAGATGTCCCCTTGGGCTTTGGGAATTTGCATTTTTTTTTACTATTTTTTTGACATTTTATAGACTAACAAATAATTAATTAATTGCAAAATGAGTCTGTATCTATAAATGTTAGTATATTTCCCCAAACAATAGATAGTGGTATGATTCCTGTGCAGGATTTCTCTTCACCGGGTCAAGGATTTGTTCCATCTCCTTCAGAGGCTGCTGCTTTAATAGAGGCAGCTCCTTCCTGCTGTGCAGAGTGAATTACAGTGTGTTGATAAGATGGAGGGCCCCTCAGCTCAGTATGGGGGCCCTCTTTCAGCAGGGGTCCACTGAAGCCTGGAGCAGCTGGAGGGGCTCAGAGCGAGTCGGTCTGGGCCCTCGGAGCTCAGCGGGGCCGGTTTGTATGGGACCAAACTTCAGATCTGTGAGCAGAATCAAAGCCGGCGTCTCCCCTGAGAGAGCTGATAAGCTATTGATCAACGGCCGTGAAGGGATGTTGAACATCAGCGATTATTGCAAATGAGGTGAGATTAGGGAACGCTAACCTCAGAGATCCACAAACAACACAGGGGACAGGTATAAAATGACTATAACTGAGATCCACATGAGCAGAGACGGCGCGTCTAAAAATTAATACAAAAACACACTGGAGTTCTGCACAATTCTCGGTGTGGAACATTTTCAATAGATCTTTACTGGATCTTCATATTCATTCATTCACTCATTCATTTATTTATTCCACGTATTATTATTTCTCCTGTGTGCACTGACGTAAAGACGAGCTGCTGTAACAAAGAGTTTCCCTTCGGGGATCAATAAAGTATTTCTGATTCTGATTCTGATTCTGATTATCCATCCTGTCATGGTTTGGAAGTTTGTGTATGGTTATTTCCTGTTTTGTTTTGAAATGCTCTTTTCCCCTCATGCGTCTAGTAGTTTTACTTCCTGTCTTTGTTTGTTTGTTCCGCCATTTTTGATTATCTGCTCCGCTCTGATTAGTTTCACCTGTGCCTCGTTATCTCCCCTCACCTGAATGTATTTAGTCTGCGTGCTTCCTTTGTTCTGTCAGTCTGTCTTTGTACCTAAGCATCAAGCGTTCCAGCCCTTTCTAGTGTTTTTATTTGTGGATTTACTTATTTTATTTGTGGATTTACTTCATTTATTAATCTATTTGTGTATTCATTCATTCACTTGTTTTTTATTCCATATATTCATTCTTTCGTTCTCTCATTCATTCATTCATTCATTTATATGCCCATTTATTAACTTATTCGTTTACTAACTAATCACCATTACTATTAATTACCAATTTGTTACTGTTGATTTGAATAATTAATCCTTTCATTCATTCATTAGTTCATTTGTTCATCATTTGTTAGTCCATTCACCCATTAATGAATGAATTAATTTATTTCATTCATTCACTTATTTATGTTTTCATATATTCATTCATTCAGTCACTTATTCATTTAATCAACCAATCGAGTCCCTTATTTACTTATTCATTCATTAGTTTATCTATTGGCTTTTTCATTCATTCATTCATTCATTCATTCATTCATTCTCTTATTCAGTAATATATCTATTGACTGATTAATTTGTTAATCATTCATATTCATTATTTCATCCATTCCCCTACCAATTTATTCACTTACTTTTACCTGTTAGTTCAGCATATTCATTCAGTAATCCATTAGTTCACAAGGTAATCTAGTAGTTTATTCATTGATTCTTTCTTTCATTAATTCACATATTTATTCATCTGTCTACTGTACATTCATACATTGTTCATTCATTCTTCTTATTCATTCCTTAATCCATCCACCTATCCATTAATCCATTAATTCATTTATTAATTCTCATTCAATTAGGTTATCTAACTTATTTAAACAAACAACACTGAATGAATGACTGAATGATTCATTTATCTTTTTTCATTAATTTCTGTTGGATTATGTTTCTTAGTTATTGGCCAAGTCTCCATTTCCTGTATAATTAAATTAAAGAAATCTAGTTCGCAGTAAAATAAAGGTAAACTAAAACAGAAAATAAAATCCTTTCTTTTCTGTATGGAGTTTGGTGTGTTTTCAGGTTTTGAAGTGAAGGGAAAACGTATTTTGTTTACTTTGTGTGAATAAAAATGAGCACCTCTCTTAATAATCTCATCTTGCAGTTGCAAAACTGCTTTCAGATTCCTGCTTCTAATTAATTATTATATTTGATTAAATCGTTAAGATCTTGCCATCATTTTATTTCATGCGTACAATATTTCATGCATCTCATCTCTAATTGCCCGTTCAGCAGACAGATCTACGTGTCAATTAGGCATTTGCAAATGGAGCTATAATTAGGTTGAATTAATTGACTGGCTATGTGGACAGCAATTAGTACAGTGACAAATTAAAAGGAAGCAGAACTGATGTTCTTAATAATCCAAAATGCTGGATCAATTTTTAAAAAAAGGGAAGAAGACATTTTAAAAAATCTTATCTGTTTCTTTTCTGAGGAAAAAGGGCTGAAATTTAAACTGGACTTCTGTTTGGACTGAGGTTTAATGTACTGGGAGGAAAACAACCTAATGCCTTCTAGTGGCTGAGAGTGGTACTAAAGGGAATAGAAAAAGGACAAATCTACCACTTATAATTTTAAAAACTTGTTTATATTCACATTAATGCTTCTGTCAATCCATCAAACCAGAGATTCAACCTTCAAAAGTCCCAAAAATAGCAATATTTCACAATATAACTTCATTTAATTTGCTTTGTGGGAAATCTGGGAGTCACTGTTCCTTTTTACATAAAATGTGTCTGAAAACAAATAACACTTAGTGTGAAATTCAGACGCTGTAAAAATGAGAAAGTTGAGTAAAACTTCAACATCTTTAACAATTTAACTTATTTTTAGTTAGGTTTTCCCTTTGAGTGTATTCACTGTAAAATGTTCACTTCTGTTAATTTAACTATGGAGAAACTCACTCATGTTAATTTACTTACTACTGTTTGATTTTTATGGTCTTTAATAATGTTCAAGGGTTCAGTTTATTCATTCATAAGAACACAGACATTACAGCGCTCCCATCAAACATATTCTTTAAAGTAGCTCAAATCTGTAGGCTAAATTGTACCTACTTTGAATTTTCAAGCGAGTTAAATTAATTAACAAGATTAAACTTAAAATTATACACTGCAACCGGTGGTGGAAGAAGTATTCAGATCCTTCACTTAAAGGTGCAGTGTGCAACAATTAGGAGGAGCTGTCGGCAGAAATGGAATATAATATTTATAAGTGTGTTTTCATTAGTGTTTAATCACCTGAAAATAAGAATAGTTATGTTTTCATTACCTTAGAATCAGCTGTTTATATCTACAGAGGGAGCGGGTCCCCTTCCACGGAGGCCACCATGTTGCACCGCCATGTTGCACCGCCATGTTTCTACAGTAGCCCAGAACGGACAAACCAAACACTGGCTCTTTCGTGTTTTTCGCGAGTTTCACGGCCACTGTAGTTTCTCCTACACGCTTGGAAGGGGAGGGTGAGGCGAGCGGTGTTCAAATGGTTGCAAACTGCAATTTCATCGCTAGATGCCACTAAATCCTCCACGCTGGGCCTTTAAGTAAAACTACTAATACAACAATGGAAAAATACTCCATTACAAGTAAAAGTCCTGCATGACAAATCCAATTTAAGTAAAAGTACAGACATATTTTCAGCAAAATAAACTATCAAAAGTACTTGTTTTGTCCCTGTGACTGATATCTGATTCTATCTGACATTATTAGATTGTTAATACAGATGCATCAATGTTAGAGCAGCATTTTACTGTTGTAGCTGCTCGAGGTGGAGCTAGTTTCAACTACTTTATATACAGTTAGCTAGTTTAACTGCTTTATATACAGTTAGCTAGTTTTAACTACTTTATATACAGTTAGCTAGTTTTAACTGCTTTATACACAGTTAGCTGGTTTTAACTGCTTTATATACAGTTAGCTGGTTTTAACTGCTTTATACACAGTTAGCTAGTTTTAACTACTTTATATACAGTTAGCTAGTTTTAACTACTTTATATACAGTTAGCTAGTTTTAACTGCTTTATACACAGTTAGCTGGTTTTAACTACTTTATATACAGTTAGCTAGTTTTAACTACTTTATATACAGTTAGCTGGTTTTAACTGCTTTATATACAGTTAGCTGGTTTTAACTGCTTTATACACAGTTAGCTAGTTTTAACTACTTTATATACAGTTAGCTAGTTTTAACTACTTTATATACAGTTAGCTGGTTTTAACTGCTTTATATACAGTTAGCTGGTTTTAACTGCTTTATATACAGTTAGCTAGTTTTAGATACTTTATATACAGTTAGCTAGTTTTAACTGCTTTACATTCCGTTAGCTAGTTTTAACTGCTTTATATACAGTTAGCTAGTTTTAACTACTTTATATACAGTTAGCTGGTTTTAACTGCTTTATATACAGTTAGCTAGTTTTAGATACTTTATATACAGTTAGCTAGTTTTAACTGCTTTACATTCCGTTAGCTAGTTTTAACTGCTTTATATACAGTTAGCTAGTTTTAAGTACTTTATATACTGTTAGCTAGTTTTAACTGCTTTATATACAGTTAGCTAGTTTTAACTGCTATATATACAGTTAGCTAGTTTTAACGACTTTATATACGGTTAGCTAGTTTAGTCCAGTGGTTCCCAACCTAGGGGTCGGGCCCCTCCAACGGGTCACCTGATAAATCTGAGGGGTCGTGAGATGATTAATGGGAGAGGAAAGAAGAAAAAACACAGTTCTGATGCACAAATTTCTTTTGATATTTTGGACTTTTCTCTAATCTTTGATTTTTGGTGAAGTATTGAATAATTTGATCTCTTTAGGATTCGAAATAGTTATTTAAATGAAACCATGTGATATGGTCAGAGGGGAAAAATCTCATCAACAACTCATCAACAGCGCTATAATAATTAATAAAAGTTTTTCCATCTTTCATTGTTCAGTTCTGCGTCTGTTTTAAAGCATCGACTTGAAAAGTCAGAACACATTCAACAACTTTTGCCAAGTTCTTTTGTAAACAATCAACAGTATATTAGCGCTATAAAAGTTAGATTTTCCTTCTGAGAGCAATTTTAAACACAACATTGAGTTTTCACCCAAATTGCACAGATAGTGTCTCTGCCTCTGGCTCTGCAGGTTTTAATGTGGTTGGTTTCTGTTTGTTATGAGTGAAAACTCATCTATAACCCACGAGAACAGGCGGTAAAAGTTGGCAGGTTAAAAGTCTTTGTATGCCGGTTTGTTGTCATTAATGACCGCGGTGTTTCAGTGCATGCTGGGATACCCTCCAACATGCTGACCCTGGAGGTTAGAAAATAAATGAATAATATGAAATGAATATTTCTTTAAGAACATCAGCCTGTAGTTGTTCATCAGTCGTGTTTAATACAGATGCAGCAGCTATATGAATTGTGTCTTTGATGTTTCACTGCTGGATGCAGCATTAACAGCACGCTGTCAGATGTTTTTTGGGAGTTCTTCCTCCCTGCTGCTCTGGATCAGAGCTCATAACAGCCTGTGAAGCTGATCCTCCACCTGGGGAAATATCCATCTGATAAATGAATTCGCCCGTCAGACTCTTTAAAGCTGCCTGATTACAAACTGTCTGTTTGGTTTAATATGAAGTGGCTTGGCAAACACTGAAGGGAGTTTAGAACAATCAGACTGAGATGATTGAATTATACTGATTAATAATTCATTCCTATTAAATCCTCAAACTTAGAACAAGTAAGTGGTTGTTGCCAAAGAGCTGCGTCACCACTGGATTAAAAACAAGGTTTTTTTTGTTGCAGTTTGAGGAAATTTAAAGCTGTCAGTGTGTCATTATAATACTGCGAACAGCATGTAACACAACAGAAAACCTGACCAACAATAACATTATTTAATTTTAGTACTCAGATTCTTTACTTGAGTAAAAGTAGTAACACCACAGTGTAGAAATACTCTGTTACAAGTAAAAGTCCTGCATTCAAAATGTTACTTAAGTTAAAGTACAAAAGTATCAGCATCTAAATATACTTAAAGTACCAAAAGTAAAAGTACTCATTATGCTGTATGGCCCATTTCAGAATAATAATTATAGTATTGGATTATAATCATTGTTGCATTAATGTGTTCATCACTTTAATGCAGCTAAAGGTGGAGCTCATTTTAATGCATTAATATATATATCATATATATTACTTTAAATACTGCTGGGTAGCTTGTGAATTCCCCCCTGAGGATCATTAAAGTCTCATTGATATAATAATATCATAATTTTTTTGATGATTATGTTTTGTATTATTAATCTGAATACGCAAAGCAACTAGTAACTTAAGTTTTAAAATAAATGTAGTGGAGTAGAAGTACATGTACATCAAAATTGCACTTGAGTACTTGAGTAAAAGTTACTTTCCACAAGTAGCCTTTTTGGCTAATTCTGACACATTTCCATCATATTGATGGTAATTAATGTGCGTTCTGCGTGTAAAAATAAAGTAAGGCAGTATGGGGGGTTTGTTTTTGTGAATTCAGTGGGCGGGGCTTTAAAGAAGAAGAAGGCGGGGGCGGAGCTTTAATCAGGCAGTACCAAACATGGCCGACACTGCAGGTAGTGTCAGTGAAGGCTGTGGCTGAGGGGATAAAAAGGTGCAACATGTGCAGGATCATACACCTGGAGGTGTTGTGGTGTTAAATTCTCATGTACTCTTGTGATAATTAGCTCTGCTAGCACACATATGAAACAGTTCAATCATTTTGGGTTTTGATTATATTATTTTTGTGTGTTCTGATTCATGTGTTAGCTAAGCCAAACTTGTGTTTTGTATCATTGGCCTTGAAGATTTGTGCAACATGGAAGTTAGCATAAGTAACATACCATTGCTAGCTGCTGAGCAATGTTGATTAGCTTGTTAATGGCCTTGTTGCTTTGAAACTTGGACACATTCTGCATCACTGTGTGCACTGATAAGTCGGGAAGTTGACAGGTTAGCTAGCTGATGTGGATCTTAACCACTGAATGAAAGTCGAGTTTGAGTGCAGTCCTGTAAGTAAGTTGAACTTTTTGAAAGTTATTTATTCAGAGAAGAAAAGCTAAAAGTTATTTTGTTGAAAATGTATGCTCCTCTGCACTAAATTAACACAAAGGTAAACAGATGGATTACGGTATTCTACAAGCTTACAGGTAACTATGCTGCCTGCTTACCCTGTTGGCTGATGTTGCTAGTAGCTTAGCCTCAATAAATCATGTTATCTTCATGCTCAGCTGATTGAATAACAAGTAGCTTAGCCATGCTAATTGTTTACTATGTAACCTTCACGTTAGATGGCTGATAGTTTGGCTCTGCTAATGTTATGTTAGCTTCATGCCCTGTTAGCTAATGTTCATTAGCAAGTAGCTTAGCCATATTAATGTTATGTTATCTTCATGCTCAGCTGATTGAATAACAAGTAGCTTAGCCATGCTAATTGTTTACTATGTAACCTTCACGTTAGATGGCTGATAGTTTGGCTCTGCTAATGTTATGTTAGCTTCATGCCCTGTTAGCTAATGTTCATTAGCAAGTAGCTTAGCCATATTAATGTTATGTTATCTTCATGCTCAGCTGATTGAATAACAAGTAGCTTAGCCATGCTAATTGTTTACAATGTAACCTTCATTTTGGATGGCTGATAGCTTAGCCCTGCTAATGTTATATTAGCTTCATGCCCCATTAGCTCATGTTCAATAGCAAGTAGTTTAGCCATGATAATATTAACTTCATAACCTGTTATCTTAGTTTGGGTGGCTATGATAGCTTAGATCTGCTAATGTTATGCTAACCTTATGACTTGTTACAGTAGGTGATGTTGGAATACCAGAGGTTTAAGCTACAGACACAAAGCTAATCTAACACTACCAGGCCTATTTCATTCTGCTGTTAGCTCATATCCACTGATGTTAGCTGCTTGCCCAGTTAGCTAATTTAGCTAATGTGACTAGTAGCTTAGCCATGCTAAAGTTAACTAACCAACCTTGTATGTGATTTTGGCTAACAAGTAGCTTATTCTTGCTAATGTTATCTTATGTTAACTTTTTACTCTATGAGCTGATGTTGGATTGATTTTAATGTTACCCCGCTAAGGGTGTGTTAGCTTTGTGACGTTAGCTGACGTTGGAATACTGGAAGCTTCTTTGTGGTCTCTTAGCTTATTTCAGGCTGCCAGACATTCAAAAACTAGCTAACTAAAAGAATGGGAATGAAATATGCTTTGATTATTCATTCGTTATCCAGATTTTATACTATTTATACTCTGTGTATGTGGCAGAAAGAAAACTTCACACCGAAATGTTTATTAGAACTTTATAGTTATTATTTATTTCTCATTTACATTTTGCAAACTAATATAGAGCTGCGATCAAATATTATTTTCATTCTTGATTAATCTGACGATTATTTCTGGATTAATGGATGTTTTGTTGTTGTTTGGTGTATAAAATAACAAAAGTAGAGAAAAATACCCTTCACAGTTTCCCAGAACCCAAACGGACAAATTCAAACATCTTGTTTTATCCAACAAAATGTTTTGTTTATCCTTATTAACATTGTTGCATATTAATTTTCTGTCAATGGACTAATCGATGAATTGAATAATCATTTCAACCCTAAACTTATACCTTTTTACCTTTAAAAATAGTTCTTGTAGCAGCTAAAATTTTGTACTTACTGCAGGAAAACTGCAGTCTGTCAAACGCTCGGCCTTCCTCATGCGCTAATTTCTACATTTAATGGAAATGTCTCATGATCTTGGTGTTAATTCAATGCTGCTTTGCATTAGTTTACATTCACTTAAATACATCACACTTGCTGAAGTGCTTGTGAATAGTATATTTCCCTGTCATGTCGGTGATAATACACAGAGAAATCAAACATAATTGTTTAATGTTAGCTTGTGGAGCTCAGGCCTGTTAACCATCTGATAATTACTGCTTTGCAGCTTGTAGAAATCTAATCACACGCTGCCTGATGTTCGTTTACATGAGAGAATTCTTTGCAGCAACTTCAAAGAAATCTACAAAACAAAGAGTGCAAAAAACACGAGATATCCTCCAGCACTGGCTGCCTCCTCCCCGCTACGCTGCATGTTTCTGTAACACAAAAAACACCGTGAATCATTATTATGTCAGCACATTATCTCTGCATGAAAATTTCCAGCTGAACAATACATTTTTCTACCCATTCACAACAGCAGAATGGGACTGCAGCAGCCTTATTTTTTTGTTCAAATACGACTCATTCAATAGCTGTGTCTTTGTGCCCGGTGCTGCAGAATTGCTCGGCTGGCAGCCCGAGCCGAGACCACTCGCAGGAAGTGTTTGTTTATTGGTGAAGTGAAAGAAGCTCTGAGTGAGAGAACTGGGTCACAGCCTCGGCAGAGCAACAACCCGGAGAGGTCGGTGCTGTTTGGAAAGAGCAGCAGTCGACTGTATTGTCTCTGCCATTAGTCTGAATGAGATGTCACATAATACAGGTACCACTTTAACGCTCACTGTAATACTACACTGTCACCAGCGCAGCAGTAGTTTGCATCCTAAAAGCGTTCTGTACTGTTTTAGATTCTTTGAATGTGTTTCCTTCCTGCCAGCCACCCATTAGTTTCCATTCATGTCAGTTCAAAAATAAACATGTTTACTCTTAATTTTGACAAGCGCAGCTTTTTCAACTCAGCCATCGCCACACGGCGCTAACGTAGCTTTGACAAGAAATAAAAACAGTGAGGGGGAAGTACATTTAGTGCTGTACTTAACTGAACTTGTACTTTGAGTTTTTTCATTCATGTTACTTTAAACATTTACCCCACTACAAGCACTCACTTTTAGAGGTTGATATGTGTGAATATCTACAAGAATCATTTGTGTTGTAATGATAACTTTATTAAAAGTTTTAAGAACATGTATTAATATCAAACAAAAGTTTGTCCCTGAATCATCTGTTAATCTCGTTTATCTAAAGAAAAGATCTTTAGTTGTACAGTTGAGACCTGGTTTTCTTATTTTTAATTGTTTGAAAATGTATTCACAGTACTCTGGTTATATATAATTATATTTATTTATTTTTACAAATTTCATTCATTCACACAAAACATATCAGCTTATAAAATATGATGCGCTGTTACAGAGAGCTTGGAAGAAGTGCTCAGATCTTTTACTTCAGTAAAAGTAGTAATACCTCAGTGTAGTCATCCTGTCCAACTGTATATGAAATAGTTAATCGAGCTCCAGCTACAACATTAAAGTACTTACAATAATATAATTCATGATAATAAACTCATTCTGCGTTACGAGAACTTTTACTTTCACTACTTTTTTTGTTTTGTTTTTGTTGATAATATCTCTGGACTTTAACTTAAAGGTGCAGTTTGTAACATTTAGGAGGCAGAAATGGAATATAATATTCATAACTGTGTTTTCATCAGTGTTTAATCACCTGAAAATAAGAATCGTTGTGTTTTCGTTACCTTAGAATCAACCGTTTGTATCTACAGAGGGAGCGGGTGCCCTTCCACGGAGGCCGCCATGTTGCACCGCCATGTTTCTACAGGAGCCCAGAACGGACAAACCCAACACCGGCTCTAGACGGGGCCGTTAGCGTTTCTCGGCTATCGTAGTTTCTCCTACACGCTTGGAAGGGGAGGGTGATGCGAGCGAGCTCAATTTCACCACTAGATGCCACTAAATCCTTCACACTGGCCCTTTAAATCTGCATTCATTCATTTTTTTGGCCACTTGGGGGCAGCAAAAACAAAGCTTTTAAGTTGATATGTTGAACTTGAACAACACGCCAGCAGTTAGAGCGCAACATGATCATTCATCAGGAGTCGTGTTTGTGTCACCCGATGAATGCGAGTCTAAAATTGAACCAGACAGGAAATGTGCCGCAAAACCGAAACTAGGAGCTAAAAGAGGCTTGAAAAGCTCCGTAGAGCTGCAGAGATGGAGACAGTTATTTGTGGGTTTGTCCGTATGAGCAACACCGTTCACATTACGCAGAGTTATTTAATCCAGTGTTAATAAAAAATATTGATTAGTGAATCTTTAAAATTTGTATATATATCCGCAGATCCTTGAGATACCATTGACAGCTCTGGAACATCCTAATAAGGGGACCTTGAGTTCTGTCAAACTGAATATCAAAAGCTTCACAAAGGTTGTATTTATTCTTTATTGATTAAATGGCTTTACTGATCCAGATCCAGATAAGCAGCACATAACAGCCCAAAGAGACGTCTCTGAAGTGAAGAAATAGCCTATGTATGTGTATATATATATATATATATATATTATATGAATATATACACACATAAACATACATACTGTCAGGTGTTGACCTCCTGTGTTACATTTAAGTACCTAAACATAGCTTTCAGGGTAATTAGTATGTGTGGCAGTGGTTTTAAAGCTCAGTGCAGTACACAGACTGGGTTTCTGTAGGTAGAGGAATGCAGTGTTTCCTCTGCTCTGATTGCTGCTGCCAGCTCTCTGCCTGCACTTGGCTGACATTTATGTCAACCTCTCATAAGCCCAAAGACACAATCCTTACAAATGTCAGTGTATCTTTTCATCAGCAGTGAAGGATATGTTCTTGGCTCCTGCGCCGTCTGCATGGTGCGACGCAGTTTGCCAACCATCCATTTGGAAGACCAAATAAAAATGTCAGAGCACCACTTCGGTGATGGAGTGTCTCTGCTGATATTAGGCCAAATTTAACTGTCAGTCCCGCTGCTGCTGTTTATACCACACATGTTCATATTAATGCTAGAAAACACGCAAATAAATACACTGTGAGAAGCAGCTGTAGTGACATAACGAGAAGGTTAATGGCTCAGTTTGAAGATTACCACACTGGCTTTTCTCCCTCGTGTTAATTTATCTTTTGGGCTGTGTGCTTTTCTATCCGCTCTTAATTACGGCAGTGTAGAGCAGAAGATATTCAGGACAAATAATGAAAAATCTCTAATCTGAAACCCTGTGGCTTCTCATCGCTCACTAAGAGCTGCTCGTCAATAAGGAGAGAGCTTCTTCCGACCTCTCGAACTACTTTTAACAGAAACTGGAATATTTTTTATTAATGAATTAAGAGGAGCAAAATCACACATTGAACAGTTTAAAAGTGCTAAAAAAAAAAAATGGATGAAGACAATGCGATATGATCGAAAGCTCCAGAGCAGTTACTAAATTGGCCTTGAGGTTTCTCAGCTCGAAGGGGAAATTTTGAGCGCTTTAATTAAACAAGATGTGAGTCTGGGTTTTGTTTCAGCAGCGCCGATGGTGGAAACTAAGTACCTGTGCTGTACAATTCTGAGTTGTACTTTACTTGAGCACCTGTAGTTGTGTACCTGCAAACCTATAATGAGCATATGACACACAACACATCGTTATACAGTAAATGAAACCACCCATGAATCTGATTAGCTCTGCTGCAGCCAGCTACAATATTAAAATGCATCTTACACGTTACTGCATCAGTATAATATATAACGATGTAACAGTGACAGTACAGAGAGTACTTTTATACTTTAAGTACACTTTCTTGATAACACGTACTTTTACTAAAGTAAGATTTTGAATGCAGTATTTTTAAATTGTGGTATTGTTACTTTTACTGAAGTATAAGATTTTAATACTTCTTTCACCCCTGCTGAGTGGCATACACAAAGCAGCGACATACCGACAGTCAGCGTTTACCAGTAAAGAATCATTCAGCTACAAGTACAAGTCCTGCATTCAAAACCTTACTTAAGTAAAAGTATTCTCAGCAACATGTACTTAAAGTATACGTACCTGTCAGTGTTTAACTATTATTTATGATGTTTTACATTTGTGTGGTATACTTTTACTTTTACTTGTAGTGGCGTGTTTTCACAGTGTGGTATTAATACGTTTACTGCAGTGAAGGATCTGAGTGCTTCTTCCACCGCTGATTAAATTGGCCTGTCGTGTATTTGTAGTTCACTCCATTTTGTGGTGTTGCATTCAGGGGCGTCAGTGCTTCTGAGCCTTCTGTTTCAGTCAGCTTGACTAACGCCTCCCTCATAAACCACCAAAATAAAAGTTCTGTAATCCTGTTTCCGTAGCTAGTGGAGCAGCCGGCCGTACGTCATTTGTTTTCCAAATATTCCTCATTAAACATTTCCTGTGAGTGACGACCCAGGCTGGGTCCAGGACCAGCCAGGCTTCACTGGGTTTTGCCAGTATTGACAGATGGCCGGTCCAGGCCTGGCCCGAGGTAGACTATAAGATAAAACTAACGTCCAGCTGATATCAAATCTGTTTGAGTTCCCGCGTGTCTTCCTCTGACTGTACTTTAGATGAAGATAATTGAAAATGAATGTCTCAGAACAGAAACTCAATCTACAGAAAAGTAACGTGACCGCTTTCATCTTCAGCCATTTTTATTCAAACGTCACCACTGACCTTTGAAACAGCAGTTAAAAAAGAATAATCTAGTAGCTGTTTAGTAGCTGTTCTGCTACTTTCAATCATACCACATGATCTTCATCAGCAGCTGGAGTTTGCCCCGTTGTCGTGGAATTGTAGATGTTCAAATTTCCACTTCTCGAGCACTTTATTGCTCAAACGTTGTAATATGATATATGATGATGATATCATGTGATATGACTGAAAGCTCCAGAAAAGCTACTAAATGTAACTTGTGGTGAGATTATTTGGTCAACCCGAAACACGTCAGTCACCCCCATTCTCTTACGTTACGGGCGTCTGCCATCAGAAAAGTTAGACTTCTCAGTTAGTTGTGACTTTCTTGCAGTGGTAGAAAGCAACCGAGTACATTTACTCAAGTACTGTACTTAACTACAATTTTAACGTACTTATACTTTACTTGAGTATTTCCATGTTATGCTACTTTATACTTCTGCTCCGCTACTCTTAGTCACTCTGCAGATTCAGATTAATAATACAAAATATAATCGACAAATAAATCAGGATGTATTCACAAGCTACCCAGCAGTACACAGTATATTGTAAAAAAATGAGCTCCAGCTGCAACATTAAAGTGATGAACACATTAATGCACCAATAATTATAATCCAATAATATACATTATTCTGCATAATGAGTACTTTTACTTTGGTGCTTTAAGTATATTTCGTTGCTGATACTTTTGTACGTTTGCTTAAGTAAAAAAGTATATGCAGGATTTTACTCGTAGCAGAGTATTTCTACACGGTGGTGTTACTACTTTTACTTCTTCCACCACCGCCGTCTCGTTAGTATTACAGACACCATTCAGATATACATTAAAATCACACTTATGATGGATACACGTATGCGACATGGCGTTGGAATCACACACAACCATCACATAGTACGTTCAGGCGTCCTCAGACGTTTGGAGAGGTAGCGTATGTCGAAAGAAAAACATATTTTGTGGCTCTTGTTGGTAATCATATCAGCCCAACACAAATTATTAGCCGAAACGAACACTGTGGGAAACACTCTGAAACACCATTTCAATGTTTAGGTGTCATTGTTGTGAAATAAAATGTACAGATGATATAATTAAATAGAATCCAAATAAAGGGGGTGGGGGCTTGGGTTGACCTCATATATTTCTGGCTCCGGCCCTGCAGACATACAGCCAAAAAATAAAAAATAAAAACCCCACAAACACTAAAGGCAGCAGCTACAGTAAATCTAAAGTCTGCATCCACTCAGAGCTTACAAACTCGGAGCAGCTTGGAATCGAAAGCCACCACAGAGAAGACTTGAAGAGTTTTACTGCTGAGCCGTGAAATGAAAAGTAGCAGCTGATGTAGCAGCAGACCTGGCCGGGGTGGGGGAGGGGTTCAGCGGGCAGGCGGGCGGGCAAGCAGCGGGGCGGGGGCGGCGGAGGGAGGGACTACTTTCTGTCAACGCTGCAAGCTGACTACAAACTACAACTTTACTGTAAGGTTTTATGTAGGCCTGTATTTATAGATGTTGGCTTGGGGACTTCCCCTCGGATGTAAGTGTTGTATTAATAAACACAATGTAGCTCGAGGCTGGTGGCGGCGCCGACATTAATAAACAGCCTCATAGGAGCCGTCGAAAGAATTGCAATGTCCGTTTCTGAGTCCCTCGAGCTGCTGCCTCTGTCCATGGTGCTACTTTCTGTTCCACCCGTCAAAATGTCGGCCGCTGTGCTAACTTAAAACATTCAAAAACACACACATAACCGCCGTTTTATGTTCAAAGTGAGATAATGTGTGCTTAAAACTGTAGTGAAGTTATTCGCTGTCGAGTTAACAATAAATTCAAACACTAACTGCCATATCTGCTCTTCATCAACTCTCAGATCACATACTCCAACGTATAGCCCCGCCCCCCTGAGTCCCCCCTTTTGCTAATTGGTTCCCGGTCCCGTCCCTCCGCGTTCGCAACTCCTGATTGGCTCGCCCTTCCCGCCCCCTCTCGTCCCTCGCGCACTGAGCCAGCAGCTTGGACCAATAGCGGCTCGGCTTGTGTGCAAAGGGCGGGAGGAGGAGGAGGAGGAGGAGGAGGTGGCGGGGGTCAGACTGACAGAAATGGGGGAGAAGAGGCTGGATTTCTGAGAACAAACTGCCACATTTGGCCTCTTTGTGTTTGAAGAGGAAAAAACTACAACTGGGCAGATTTGGTTGGAGGCCTCATGTGTATCGACATATTTTATGTTCTGTAATCTCCCACATTCTCCTTGTCTGTCTCACTTAGTTCTGACTGTAGCTGTGGATGCTGCTGCTGCCATTTTTGCTCTTCTTGTTAATGATGGAATCCAGAGTAGATGAATAATGTTAGATGTCTAACCACGGCCTTTATAGGTTATTTAGAACTAAGTTACTTCTGAAACTTGTTCAAGAATAATCTGAAGTTAGATTATAAATTTGTAAATGAATAAGTCGCGCATTAATATGTAGGAACAAACAGGCATTTTGCACTATTTCATGACATTTTATAAACTAAACCAAACGATTAATTAATCAAGGATGAACATGATCCTTAGTTGCAGCCCAATTTAACAAATTATTTTAGACTTGGCTGAAATTTGAGGGTGACAAGCTATGTTAAATAAGGCAAATCATTGTTCAATGGAAAGAAAATGGTAGCCTTTTAATCATCTCACAAGGTATTGATAATAACAATTTAAGATTTGTACAAATAACCCCCTGGTCCCCGGGACTGGTTTTACAGACCCTTGGGCCTCAGATTGGGGTCAAAAAGATTTAGAGTTTGCGAAATTATGTTCATGATATACTAATTTCACAGTCTGTGGTTGTATATAAACATTGACTGTATATAAATATTATATATTATTATTATTATATTTATATACAGTCTGTGATATGGAACTGTAGAGGAGTAACAACAGGCCATAACAGCAATAATCACTATGAATATGACTCGGAGAACCAGGATGTTTTTAGGTATCGGCTAGTCAAAGATTACTTTGAGAACCAAATAAAGCCAGTATGTCCATGTGTAATGCATACAATATGGGGCGAGGAGTCTCAGCTCTGCACATGAACAGGAAACAGTTGATGGAAATATCCAAATATGACTATACTGACTGATTATCTATTAGGGTTGAGCGAGTACTGGGCTGAAACGAGTATCCGGTACAAATAATGTACTTTTTACAAGTACGAGCACCAGAATCAGTAAAATCTGTACTCGTAAAAATAGCAACTTTTATAGAAAATAACTTGTCCTGTGATTAATTCTCTTGCTCTTGTGATCATAAACGTTGCTCTGAAGCTCTGAGGCTGTTCTGTAAACAGTTTTCTAATAAGTATAGCAACTTCTGATCAACTCAAATCAATTTCAGGCTTAAATTAACAACTTCCAGGTTACCATATGTAAGATTAATGGATGTTTGTTCTGATGAAATTGATGAATTTGTATTTTTGTTTTTTTACGATTACAATTATTATTATTTTTGTATGATTATTATGACTGTATGATTATTTTAACATATGGTTGGTATTGTTTTGTGGCTCCTTATATTAAAAAAAGTATAAAGAGGTCCAGTTTGGATGAATGCTTTAATTTATTTTCAAGCTCTATACTTCCATAATCTGTGTGTAGTTTTATTATTTAGTGATAATATGAGTTTTTATGAGAAATACTGTGTTTAAGTAGTTGTGGCTCTCCCTGGCTCACTGCGCATGCCCGATCTGTGGAGGGGGGGGCGGGGTTCTGCGCTCCCTGCTCCATCCGGGAACTTCAGAATTACCATTGACAGCCGAAGCGCAACTTTTCCCCAGGCAAAGTGAAATCAAGCCGCGGACTCGGACAAAATATAGTCCCCGTTTTTCAACTTAAAATTATCGAAAGAAAAGCTAACCCGCTTCCCCGTCGGACCCCTCGACGTTCGGCCGTAATCTGGAGAGGACCCGTCCGGGGCCTGAGCTCTTTCCGCCGGGTTTGGAGCACTTTTGAAGACGGGCGGAAAGTGGGTGATGAGTCCTAGCCTGTAAAGAAGCGAGAACTTGCTTTGCAGCCTGAGTAGTTCTTCTTTCAATTGTTATTGTCGCTTTAAAAAATCTTTAATTCACTTAAACTTCGTCTCGGCCGCGTCGAAAGTGGGAGAAAAGTGCTTTTCCGGTCGGAACATGGAACTACAAGGCCTGCAAGAGGCGTTGAAAGTAGAAATCCAATGTCATCAGGTAAATGAAACATCGTGTTATTCTACCCTTATTGGTGTTATGAGCAAGTGAGAGCAGGAGGGGGAAAATCTGAAGGGACGAGAGGTTAACACTCCGAGGGAAGAACTATGCGACATGTCGCTTACAATGTCCGCCGGCGACACAGCGTCCACTTCCAAGTCTGATTAAGTGCACTTTTCGCAGTACTTTGGCTAATTGTCGCAGGTCTTTTTCTCCGAGCAACAAGAATTTTTTGGAGTGATAATGCGGTGGTGCTGTGTGGCGATCGGGACGCGACCTGAATATTTATGAGGTGCAAGAAACTGAGTCGCCGTGGCTCATCATCATCATCATCAACCCCGCTTTGTTCCTCCCTTACATACTAACTTGAGACACTTTTTTTTTTTTTTTTTGTAATTCCCATTTCACTTCCTCCATCGCTTGCAAACTAGTTGCACAGATGAAGCAAGACCCACAGGTAAACGTTATATTTTCCCCGAGAGCTTCTCCGCCATGCGATCCGAGCGGGCGGATCGGGGAGTGTGCGAGAAACTTTATCAGCATAAATCTCCTCTTCTTTTCGGTTAACATCACTAGCTTACTAGTTAGCCAGCCTGGCTTTTATTTTATTGTATTTTGGCAGCTTTAGCTACCTTCGTCGTGACTTTGCTGGGGGAGGGAGGAGGGGGGGATATACAAAAAAAATATATATATATATTATATATATACATCCCGTTTTATGTGGTGTGAAGTTTCATTGTTGTAAAAAAAAAAGGTCATTTACACTGACAATGTTTTTGTTTAATTGTAGGACGGAGAGCTTAAGAGGCAGCTGCACGACAGGCAAACAAGAATAACAGCCCTAAGCGATAAACAAGTAAGCTCCGATGTGTTTCGCTTTGAGGATTGTTTGGGGGCTTTTTTGCCATTTCTGTGCCCGCTGAGGAAGCTTTTCTCCCGGCACAACTAGCCATAACAACATGGTGGACGTGAAAGTGGACCGTTAACCCCCTCTCGTTGTTGTGTTCTGATGGGTAGCACAGCTAGCTTAACCGCCGGGCTTCGTTCCGGTTCTTGTCTCGGCACTCAAAGTTGTGTAATGTTGAGGAAAAAAAAAAAAAAATTTTTTTAGCGTCCATTTTGAGAGTAGGTCGACATGTTTCTGGAGAGTAAACGGCGGAGGCTAATAAAGGAGCAGCCTAGCTAACTATCCGGCTCGGACTTTTTTTTGGAAACATTATTGTTGAAGTTTAATCGGTTAAACTAACCGTTAATATCACCCCGGAGTTGCCTTTTTAAACGTCTTTTACGCCGTTAAACACCCCGGTTTTGTTACTTTATACTTAGTCTGGTGGTATTAATTCTTGTCGGTCACATGACCACAGCGGTGCATTTGATTCGCCACCGATTACGCTTTCACTTTTTTACTATCTTTGGAGCTAGCGAGCGGTGTCCTATATTAACTTTGAAGCTAAGCTAAGTGGCTAGCCGGGTAGCAGCGGGGTCTGGGCGGATGCCGAGGGAGGCAGCAACAGTGTTCAGCACCGCGGCCAGCTCCCCCCGGCTGCTCCGGCTCCCTGCTGCACCGCCCCGCCGGTCGGTCCCGGCCCGACAGCGGCGCACACAACTTCCCCACATTAGCAAGAAGAATGATTCACGGAAAATAGGTCGATTTTTATTTAGCCACTCGTTGTATTGTGTTTTATTTTAATTGTTAGAGGTCTGTCCCCCCCCCCTGCTTGACTTTAATCGATCCCATTTCCTGTGGAATGCAGTTTCTAAGCACTTGGAGCAGCGCCTTGATTTGTTGCAGTTACAGTTAAACCCATTAAACTTGCTGTGTGTTTAAAAAAAACCCCACATAGCAAGACAATAGCAAGACACAGCACCATCCAGCTGGTAATCCAGTTTCTAGTCATGATGCTGGCCTGGATCCTGAATCTAAATCCTTGTTGTTTGTGTTGTAGTGTGTGTATTTTCTTTCCTCTTCTTCTTCTTCTTTCAGTTTGGTAGTGGAAGCTTCCATTTTGAGAGAGAAAGGGGGTGGTTTCTTCCCCCCTCTAACATGGAGAGGAAAAAAGTCTGCAGAGTTTCATGCAGGAGGAGGAGGAGGAGGAGGAGGGGGGGATGGGCCCCATTCATGCCTAACATTACCATTTTGATTGCTTTGATGCTGTTTTTGGTTTGGAGGGGGGGAGGGGTGGCAGGGAAAAGAGAGACAGAAAGCCCAGTCAGCACTGCACGGCGGTGTTTTTAATCACAACACACTATACTGATTTTGTTTCTTGTTTTTTAGCAGCAAAATGTGACCTTTTACTTTTCCCCCTGCACACGTATGAACCGCTGCGTTTCTCTTAAACCAAATTAGCCTTAAATTAAACACCTACACAGGACTGTTCCGAGAGAGATTTCACGATGATCTTGGCCAAAACTAAAGTACACTTTGAGGCTGAGTCAACATTTGCTATTACCTCGAAATAAACTCGCCTTGAACTTTAAGCGGCTAAGAGAGCGAGTGTTTATCAGTTGGAAGCAGAAATAATTAGATAACTGCACAAGTGTTTGTTAGTAGCATTGAGGAAATGTCTCCTGGCTGGAATAAAGCCTGGAGGTCATTTCATGGTCACAGTTTGAGGCCTGTAGATGAAAAGTTTTATTTCCTTTTTAACAGAGAGGGAGAAAATGTAAGTTAAAGCTTCTACTTAATCAGCGGGAGGATTTAATTTGGAGTCGAGCTTTGAATATGGAGCGCAGTCTGTCTTCAGCGTCCATGTTGTGAATAAGAACACGTTTTTAATAACACCCTGTTTTGCTCCAGAAAACAGCCAGTGTTTATCAGAGGAGGGGGAACAGGCTGCTCTCCGGAGCTGACGGATGTAAATGCAAACTAGGAATGATTAGAAAATAAAAATAACTTAACTGGAGAACTGCAAAATAGATGGGATGCATTCATGAATTTGAGTGCAGTTTTATTCCCCTCATATATTCTGGTTCAGTGTGAAGGCCTCTCTCCACTATAACATCTACATCGACTACCTTTATCCTTGATGGCCGTGTTTTTGGCCCTTGAAGAAGAATGGATTCATTGATTCTTCTTCACTCTGCTCCACTTGCTCGCTGTTGCATCATGGCATCAGTTTTTACTGGCTTGTCAGGTGGAGACGAGTTGTTTTTGTTCCTTTTTAGACAGTTCTGCTCCATTTATTGTTTTATTTATTTCTTAAAGCAGATCACCATCGATCAGGGTGCTTGCAGCTTCTGGAGAAAACTCTTAAGTGGATTTAACTCCCGAATACGGACGAGTCGAGGATTTCATTCTTATATTTATTCCATTTGTGGAGTAAAATTGTTGTTTATTGTCTTGAGAAGTGTTACATTTAACTTGAAACAAAGGCCACAGCTAATTGACTGGAAAGATTTCCAGTGACAGTAGTAAAGTCCTTTCAAAGGCAGCATCTGTAACCATGGATACTTCTTACACATTCACAGTGTGTAGACTTCATTAAGGCTTTTTTTATTTATATTTTTTTAAAGTTTCGCATAGGGACATCTATACAGGAAGTGTATTTTTGATATATGTGTGTGTGTACATGTGAACAGCGTCAAAGCAAAGAGAAAGTAGTGCTCTCTAAAATGTGATTTGCTGGAGAGGAGTGTGATTTGGAGGAGCGATGAAGGACAGGAGAGGAGGACACAGCTGTAGTAAAACGGATGAAGGCTGATGTTGGCGTGGAGCTGCTTTTTTATTTGGTCTGTGAAGAGGAATGCAGGCGTCTGATTGGTGCGAGTTACCTGTGACAGCTCCTGTTATTGGATGACATGGAGGAAAAGGCGGGTCAAGAGTCTGCTCACAGTTTAAAGTAAGTGGTTTTAATCAGCTTTGTTCTAGTGAGAAAATGGTGTGTTTCTGGGTGGTTGGATATCCGGGACTTTGCTGTGTTTTTAAAGGTCATGACTAACGCCGTGTGTCCCAGTTGCATACTGTTTACCGAGGACGTAAAGTACACACTATGTACTAATATTCTGCCTGTTAGTATACAAGAAATGAATGCACCAGAAAGTACTGTCGCATTAAACTCGTTAGATGAAACTCTGATGATGGGGTGAATAAATAACATTTCAAGCAGAGTGATGCTGCACTTTGTAGTCTGGTAGTGTGATGGTCTTACAAAGCTAGAATAATGACTTCTGCATTTCCAGTGTTTCCACTGCTGCACGGCGTGAATTCACACGTCAGAACTGAAGAAAAATTTAAAGAGTTCGCAAACAAAAAAAAAACCACGTTTTCAGCCGTGCAGGCTTCAGCTGGAGTGAATAACAAATGGAGTGATTATTTGCAGGATGGCAGTGTAACGTGATCGTGCTTTAACAGTAAATAACAGCAATTGTCCAATGTTTGTGCTTAATTCTTTTATTGCAACGTCCTTGTCTCCTCACTTTTAATTGTGACAATGTTTGGCTCAATACACTTAGTTGCTATTTATGTTGGTGTATGTAGTATTTAGTCTATACCTCCGTTTTTTATTTTAGGTTTTTCACGCTTCATTTATATATTCATATATTTAGATGTAGTACGTGTATATAGTATTCGAGTATTTCCCTTAAGTCCCTTAGCTGCACTTGAATTTTCCTGCATGGGATCAATTCAGTTTACCTTATCTTAACGCAAGCTGTTGTCGAAAATGTTTTTCTGAGGATTTAAGAGTTTGTTTTCTGAGCTGCTGCCCTACTATTATTCCAATGTTGTTTTCCAGCTGTGAGCGGCTGCTCGGTTTCCCTTTTGTTGTGTTGCATTGTGGGATGAAAGTTAGTACATTTACATGCACTCCAGAAACCAGGTTACTCCGAGACATCAGTGTGCGTGCACTGCAGTGACCTGGTGAATGTAAAATCTGTGTTTATGTGCAGCAGCTCTGTAATCAGGCTTCTTTTGGAGTGTTTAAGTGATACAAGAGGCAGCTTCCTGATTAGTTTTTTTTTTTTTTTCCTGTCTGGATTTTACAAATAGTCAAATATTCGCCTGTGGATTTAGAGAGGCTGCTTCTTAGTTTCAGTTTTCTGTTTGATTATGTTGAATGCAAGGATGCATCTCTATGTGCAGTGATCTCTTCTTTTATCCCAACTTTCCCCGTCTGAAGTCTTCATCATGCACATGCTCACGTGTAAAAAGACGAGTTAGAAACCTGGTTACCAGCATACACGGCCAAGAAATCGTCCAGCTGGGAGATCAAGTTTGTCTAATCCCCCACCGACTGCAGAGACCAGGCTTTTGACTTTAATCTGGTTACCGAAATACACGTAAACAGTCAGAAACACCACACAAAATGTAACTTTTAGTACCAGTGCTGCCATTTTTAAGTATACTTCAGTTTCATTTTCCGATGTGAATGCACTACACACTCAGAACTGATTATTATCTGCATGTAGTGTGCAAACGGGGGTGTTAAACATTTCTAGAAAGAACTGGCCACTGACTGCAACGCTGCATGCAAACAACAACCCTAAATACACTTAAACATGGCTGTTATGTTACCGTTTAAAACAGCTTGAATATGCTATACATGGTGAACGCATTAGAATCCTAGAGAGTTTAATGCTAATAATAATAATAAAACTTTATTTATAGAGCACTTATCAAAACAAAGTACAAAGTGCTTCACAACAAGAGAAATAAAACACCACAGTGAATGATGAAATATAAAGAAATAAAACACATAAAAGCAATAAACAGCCAGTTCAGGTAAAATCAGGATCTGCTTTCAGATAAAAATGGGTTTTGAGACGAGACTTAAACGAAGACTCTGACTCAGACAGCCTGATGTCTTCGGGCAGGTTGTTCCAGAGCCTCGGGGCCCTGATGGCAAAAGCTCTGTCCCCCTTAGTTTCCATCCTGGACTCAGGAACAGACAGGAGACCCCTGCCCGAAGATCTCAGACTACGTGGAGGTTCATAAGGGATTACAAGGTCTAAAATATGATCTGGGGCCATGAAGAGCCTTAAAAGTAATCAACAAGATCTTAAAGTCGATCCTGAAACCAACAGGGAGCCGATGTAAAGAGGCTGAACCAGGTGTGATGTGGTCGCAGCTCTCGGTCCTGGTTTACAGCCGAGCAGCTGAGTCCTGTACAGTCTGCAGTCTGTCAGAGTGTTTAGATTAAGACGAGTGAACGGGCTGTTACAATAATCGAGGCGTGAGGAGATAAAAGCATGAACAACAGTTTCTGCATCACTAAGATTTAAAATAGATCGGATTTAATATAAGGGTTTTTAGTCTGGTTAACTCTTCCATAATCTGAATTTTTCTCTTGTCCTCGATAGTAAGTTGTAAAATGAGAGATCACTGCTCAGAATTCATGAAGCTACTTCGCAGTGTTTCATAAAACTGGAGCTTCATGACAAAATGAATCAGATGAAGCTCAAGCAGGGCTGATGAAGAAGCTACCGTTATTTTAATTTGGGTAAGGCGGGGGGCGAACGCATCGTTGCTGTGTAGTTCAGGGATGCAATGTCTCGGGCAACGTCATAGATTTCTCACGGATTGTTTTGGGGGGGGTCTAGAAGACAGAATTACTGGATTTTCTCTGTAAAAAGGCAAATAACTAGTGTTGCCATGAGCACTGTAGGCTGGGACTAGGATCAGTTGATAGTGTAATAAATTAATTTACTAACTCGTTTAGTTTTACATCCCAGGGCCCCAGGTTTGCTGTGTGGTAGTTGGATTAAACATTAATTTAGGTGCAACGTATATAAACACAGAACTGAAATAGCGAAAGTCTCAAAACTAGGTTGTGAGCCTCAAGGTCAGGTAATAAAGCAGGACACACTTAAAGTGCTGCACACTCCCAAACCCAATAAAATGAGCTCAAACCAGTTGACGCACAGTAAGCCTGGAGCTTTCAGGGGCCCTGGAGCTCTTGGGGGGCCAAGCCAGTTGCTCGGTCAGTAATCCAGCCCTGGGTGATAGCTGTGAGCATTTTTATTTCGTAGTGAGTAACGTATGTAGTCTAGGAAATGATCATGGCGTTAAAGTATGCGTTTTATTCTCAAAATGTAGTGAAGCAAAGACATCAGAGGTAGATTCTTGAGTAAATAGCAAATTTCTGAAAAATAAAAGTCTTAAATCTTGTCTCTCGCCTGCTGTTGGCAGTAATGTGAGTTTATAAAATGTTTCTGATTGTGATTGCGCGCGGTCAGGAGACGCTCTACACCTCTAAACTAAAAGTGTGATTGTGCTGCAGGAGGCTCATCCGCTCATAGTGGCCAAGTGTTGATTTTTAGCAAAAACTTAAATGAACTTAATGAATCTTAAATCCATTTTCTGCTGCTTATCCAGGTAATATTATTAATTATATCATTAGAAATAATATATGTACCGCTGAAGTACTGAAAACGTGATATATAATTTGCTTCCTTTGGCCGGTGTGATCGTGAAACAGGTATTAGATTTTATTCTGAGTGGTATTTAAAGAGGTCTTGCAGAGTATAGACTTTAACTCTGTGAACCCTGCAGGATCCCTTCTATCTGTTCTCTTACAGCTCTGCCGGTGACATTACAGCTGCTGTAACTCGTACAGAAACTGTTTCCAGTCTAGCTAAAAGCCATTTAAAGACAACGCTGTCTTTTTTTTTTTCTGCACTAATTTCCTCTTTGCACATACATTAGTCAGCGAGGGTCAGCGGTCGGCCTGCGCTGCTAACTGTACTGTGTCATACATCAGCTCTGCTCAGTAATTGGACATTTGAGAGGCTGGAGAAGCTGTTGGTCTTCTCTGGTGGGCGTCAGCGAGACCCCCCCCCCATCCCTACACCCCTCCATCCCCGGCCCAGCACGAGGAGGCCTGGGATGGAGGTAAAGATTTCGGGGGGTGGTAGTCACGTTTGACCATGTATAGACTGAGGACAGGCTTTTTTTCTCTCTGCGGTCGTAAGGAAGCCGGTGAGCAGGCGAACTTTCCCAGCAACTCAAACCAAACTCCGGCTAATCCCACGACGGCTCATTACAGGCTCCTGCAGGGCTGATTAAACCAGGGGAAGGTTTAGGGATTTCTGCTGGACTAACTCGTGGTTTTACAGAGCAGATTGGTGTAAAGGACCAGGGTTCCCTCCAGGCTCACGCACAGCTTTTCTTTTGGAGGCCGATCTATACGTTTAAACAACTTTCTCCCTGAATTCACCCTGCTTTCTTTCTTCTTTTGTCTCTAAACTGAAGGAAGCTTTAACTGGATAATTACTGTGACTACATGGCCTCGCTGTTCCCTGGCCTGATGGCAAAATACACACTTCCTCTAACGGGGTTTTTTAGTATGCAGGATGTTCGCAGTGGGAAAATTACAAATTAATACCGTAAACCTAGAAACAGGGTACCTACAATGTGTATTAAAAGTGTACTGATGTCCCACAATGCAACACACAGCAGAAGAAGTAAAGAACTCAGTATGCTTCAAACTAACTAAGTCAAATGACGTGTCTACTACTTACTTTCACACCTAATCACACCTGGCCAGTTGGGCATTATTATCTTATCTGTTTCCGAAAGTTATAAAAACTGTTGGACGCAGCCCCCAAATCCCACCGTCGGAGCACGTTGCTTGAAGCATACTGACGCCTTTAGTTGGGACTTTTTTTTAATATTTTCAAGCAAAATGAGTGCGTTGCCATCGGCAACAGGATCTTGCAATGACAAATGTAATGGGTTACGTCTTTTTATTTATCTTTTTATTTATTCAGATAAAGGTCAGTTGGTTTGTACAGTTAATTTAATTGACAATAGCCGTCCAGTCGTTCTTGGTCAATTAGTTGCTTGGCAGAAAATTAACCAGCAGCTAAGTCACTTTTTTTTTTTTTAAAGCACAATTTCCAAACATCCTCTGGTCCCGGCGTCTCAAACGTAAATGAGGGTTTTCGTAGTTTTCGAAGAATATTTTTGATTAATCTGGAAAACGAAGGGAAATGGATATATTTCACCATTTACTGATATTTTATAGACAGACAATGAAGTGATTATAATTACCAGATAAATCAATAATTTATATAATCGTTAGTTGTAGCTGTAGTTGGAGGATTTTGTCTGCAGCATTTTCTATGTGATGGCTTTCTTGCTAGCTTATCAAATACTCCCATTATCTCTTTAGCAGTTTTGTAATCTATTTAGATGATACTGAGACCTTCTTAGATTGCCTTTACGTCTTTTATCATTTTCTATTAATATAAAATGCTAATATATATATATATATATACACACACACATGTAATCAAAAGCGCTGCACAGATAACGTTAGTACGGTGTGTAGTTTATAATGTGGAAGGGGACAGAGTGAGAGTCTCAGCAGGAAGTGTTTCAGGTTCATTTCCTGCTCCTCTCGCCTTCAGCTGGACTGTGGTCGCTAACTCGTCCATCAGTATGAACTGGAGCGTCTGTCCGTCTTTGTTCGCTCTGTGAGGAACTGGAAGCCTGTGCGGGGCGCCTCAGTGCATGCTGGGATGCACTTCAGTCCCGTCACCCTGAACAGAAAGAAAATGGAGTGGATTTTAGAGTCATGGCTTCCACACCTCATTTTAGGTAGACTGTAGCATAAACGATCGACGTCCTTCACTGAGACGTCAACCCTTTCTACACCTGATTGGACTCCAGCAGCAACAAACAGTTATTTTCATTATTGATTAATCTGCTGAAAAATGCCCGCTATAACTTCCCAGAGCCGAACTTGATTGATTCAGGTTGCTGGTTTTATCTGACAAACTGTTTCACCCAAACAGTTTTGATCATAGAAGAAAAAGAAAAGCCTCAAATTCTCATATTTGAGCAACCGGAAGCAGAGAATGTTTGGCAGTTGTTGCTCAGAAATGACAAAGTAGCTGCTGATTAATTTTCTGCCAGTTGACTAATTGATCAATCAACTAACTGATCAGCTTTAGATTGGACTCGTTAACCATTTTTGCTTGGCTGGAGCAGGAGCCATTGCCAAAATAAGTTTCAGAGCAGCTGACAAAACAATATCTCCTCACGGTCCACCCACTCACTGTTTATTTATTTATTTTTATTTTTTATAAAACCAGAAAACGTTCGAGAAGCTTGAACCAGTGAATTTAAAAAAAAAAAAAATCTCCAAAGTAGTTACAGATTAATTTCCTGTCGCTCGACAAATTGCTTAATCAACTGATTGTTTTAGGACTTCTTGTCCTTGTTGGCTTAAAAGTGGAGCTTGACAGTTAATTCCTTACCTTGGTGAGAAAACGAGTAAGTGGACCTTGAGTGGAGATTTTTCATCAATGAACTGTCAAGCTCAACTTTTAAGCTGAGTCCTAAAACTGCTCAGAATAATTGAAAAGTTTGAACGTCTACAGCTCCATTACAACTGAGCAAACTGCATGCACCGATGAAGACTGTGTGATACGGTTGAAAGTGAGTAAGTGCACCTTGAGTGGAGATTTTGTCTATTGCTATTTCCTGTCGAGAGTCACCGGAGTAAATTTCAGGTTGTGCATCTGAAGAATCGTGCTACCATTTTTATTTCCAACACCTTATTTTGAAGTTTTTAGGGGCAGCTGTCATCATGTAAACACTTCCTGTAGTTCTCTGATTGGTCGGACGCAGGAAGTTTGAGCTGAATTGCTGTGGATGCAAACACTTCCTGTAGTTCTGTGATTGGTCGGACGCAGGAAGTTTGAGCTGAATTGCTGTGGATGCAAACACTTCCTGTAGTTCTCCGATTGGTCGGACGCAGGAAGTTTGAGCTGAATTGCTGTGGATGCAAACACTTCCTGTAGTTCTCTGATTGGTCGGACGCACGTCTGTTTGAGCTGAATTGCTGTGGATGCAAACACTTCCTGTAGTTCTCTGATTGGTCGGACGCACGTCTGTTTGAGCTGAATTGCTGTGGATGCAAACACTTCCTGTAGTTCTCTGATTGGTCGGACGCAGGAAGTTTGAGCTGAATTGCTGTGGATGCAAACACTTCCTGTAGTTCTCTGATTGGTCGGACGCACGTCTGTTTGAGCTGAATTGCTGTGGATGGTTTCCAGACTTTAATCTTGTTGAGAAAATTGTGGCTTTACAGGTTTAGATCCTCACACTGTAGTAAGACAAATGGAGGTGTGTGTTCAGTGGGACGGGCCAACTAAAGGGCACCCACATATCACTAGCACGAAGCAGCAGATCCCTGTTCAGTCTCAGGACTGTAAATCTGCCCTCTTTTGTCCTCCTGCTCTTGAGGCTGCAGCGAATCTCCTCTTTTTTTTGTTTGCAGACTCTTTTTTAATCATTACTGGGAGGCAGCGCTCGGCTTTAATTAAAAGCAACGTAGCAGGAAACCCTGTGATGACTCTTCCTGAGGGAGGGCAGTCTGTCTTTTTACTCTTTTTTTACTAACGCATACCTTCACATCCGATGGTTCCCCTCTAAACAGAGGCCATTAACGGCAGCGTGCATTTGTTTTTTTTGGGGTTAAAAAGGTCGTTCCCGCTTCAAATGAGGTTAAAAATGTTGAGCCCCCTAGCAGCTTCGAGGAGATCAGCAGGGTGTCTGCATCAGTGTTTTAATCCGTGTTACCTTCAGTCGAATTGTGATGCTTTCCTGGAGTTAGTCTGAAACCGCCTGGAGTGAAGAGCGAGAGTTAGGAAACGGCTTTAAAGGAGCAGTCTGACATTTTAGGAAATCCTCACGTTTGCTGTTTTTTAGAGATGAGAAGATAAATATCAGTTTCATCTCAGTGATTAGTCTGTTAAGCTTTTTTTATTTCAGTTTTTTCAGTCACTGTTAGGCTTCCGCCAGTAAAACTCAACACTTCCTGCACTTCACATTAAAAGCACAATCCCACCTGTTCCTTGTACACTTTTAATTTCAAACATCTGAAATATTTTGTTTCACTTGACAGTAACTTAACAGCGATTTTGAAAGTAGAGTGGTGAGTATGACATGACTCTGCTGATGGAATTAGTGCTGTGGACATTTTAATTTAAACTGAATTTACCACGTGAACTATAATCGTACAGGTAAATCCAACCTCAGTGTTTTTAATATATATATTTTTAGACTTTTACTTGAGGATTAACGATGACGTCTTCTGTGAGAAAGCGAGACGTTGCTACAGCAAGTTTTTAAAACGGGTGCATATGACAACTTCAGGAATTACATGTTTGTTTATTTTGTGTTTTTGGGCTTTTTAAGCTTTTTATTACAGACAGTAAACGGACGACAGGAAGTGAAGGAGAGAGAGATGCAACAAACTCCGGCCGGACTCATTTTGAACATATGTATCAAAACTTTGTTAGAAACTCGGATGTTTTTCTAACGAGCACCCTTGTTAGGAAGCCCTGGCTGGTAAACAGGTTGCAGATCAGCCGCTGCAGACTCAAACCCAGCCTTCCTCGCGCTGTCCAGTCCAGGTTTGTATCTCCCTGCAGTCGTGGATCTGTGTGACGGCTTCCTATTACCGAACAGCAAACAGTCATTTCCAGAGACTCACAGAAAAGTGCTGATGTAGCTCAGCTGGCAGGCAGAGGGAGCAGAAAGGCTGCGATGAATTAACCCATGTTGACTGCCATGCTGCTGCTGCTCTCTCTAAAACACTGCCATCTTTCTTCACACAGCAACAGACTGTAATGTAAAAAAGGAGCAGCAGTAAATCTGTTTTGGTTTTTTCCCTCTAAGGAAGATCATAACTCACTTTCTGCAGAAAATACTAAAATCAGTACACAACTCAAACCGGCCTACCAACCCAGAATATACAATTTTTTACATTTGATTTGCATATAATTTATATTTTTCGTTCTAATTTAGTCCTCGCGCTGTTTTGGACGTCCTAGAAATACTGAAATCTGTTAGCATCAGTTTTATTTCATGTGTAATGTTTTAGTTCCTTTTTTAAATACTCAAACTGGCTCTTTTCTTTTTAAATATTTCAGCTGCATCCTATTAAAACGGGCTCCTGCAGTTTTTATGGGTCACAGTTCAACAGACATGAAATGAAAAGGGAAAAGGGCTAAAACACACCGCAGCCGCTCGCCGCGCGTCAAAGCAGAGTATGTTTTCTGTACGGCGGCGGCGCTCGTGGCAGTTGAGTCACATTTTCATCTGTATACGAACTTCTGTGATTTCAGTTTTACTTGAAATAACCTGAAAAGCTCAGAAAGAAGGCAAGGTGGAATATTTAGTGTTTGTTTTGTCCGGTAGGTTTCAGTGAAGATGAGCTTTATTAGTCGGGCTGCAACTAACGATGATTTTTTTTAGTATCTAATGATCTGTGGATTATTTTCTAGATTAATCGTTTTGTCTAATGCCCATTATAATTTTCCAGTGTCCGACCATCTGTATAAAACTCACGTTATATTCAGATAGCAGAGATACGAAACAGAACAAAGCAGCAAGCCCACACGTTTGAGAAGCTGGAATCACAGAAAATCTGGCATTTTTGCTCTGAAATGACTAATTTATTATCAAAATAGTTGCAGAAAATCAACTAATCGTTGCAGCTCTATTTATTACTAATACATTCATTTTGTTGTGGATTTTAAGGTCTGAAAATCTGAAATATCTGTAAAAGATACGAACACTCAACGCAAAGTCCAACTTACTTGTTTGTTCCGACGCTTTCAGCCACACCTGGCGGCCTTTCTTGGTGGATGGAGTCGCTCCGTCGTTAGGGAGATGCTGTCGTTGTGTTTTGGATTGATATTTTTTTATTTATTCCCTCGCAGACGTGAGCAGGGGACCAATTTACGCCTCACAAACCCTCACGGTTAAGCAAATGTTGAAAATATAATTGCCTGGGTGTCGTTGTATGCATGACACAATAATTAAGCTTCTTCATAATCGTCATCGTGTTTGTATTCCAGAGTCAATTGCATGAGAAAACAGGTGACTAACAGCTCTACATATCCCATCATGCAGTGAGGGCAAGTCTGTTTTACTGCTTTACGTCGCTTCAGTGTTTAGTAGCAGATATATGGCCGAGATCACAGGATCGGAGGGGATGAAGGTTTCTGCGTGTACAGTCTTTCCTGTGTGCTCAAAGCGAGGAGGCAAGGCTGAAGCTTCCCTCAGGCTCGTTCGGCAGCAGAGTTACAGTCTCTGGAAACAACAGCAGGTTCACAAAAAGACCAAAAAGTCATTAAATTTCATCTTCCTCTGTTCCACAACTCTTTATTTGTTGCGTTTGGAGCCGCTCCCCCTGGGAAATAATAAATAATGAGTGAGATTGTTTTTGGAAAACTGCTTTTTTTTTTTTTTTTTTTTAGTAGAGTGAAGAATGAAAGATGCAAGTTTAGTGAAATCGATAGTGTGAGCGTGAGGCGAGTCGTCCATACTGTACTGTAACTGCTGCACAGACGGTGTTCAGACCGGCTGCAGACACAACTCCTCCTTTACTTCGTCCCGTCGAGGCTTCTGTACTGTCGTTCTCTGCCCACTGTAACGTCACACACCTGTGATCACAGGTGAGAAGAGAAGGTATTTACTTCCTGTTAGTTGTTTATTGAACCACAACACTTGTTTGCACCGACCGAAATACGTCCATACCGCAGAGTATTGAAAATCTGCTCAGTTTCATAATCTTACTGACTCTTCGATCAGATGGTTCCTGATTTAAATCAAAGTTATTGCAATTTTAGACTGTATTTTATTTAGGTAAAGGTATACCCAAGTGTTCTAGTATACTCAAGAAACTTTATTTCATTTTGAATATTTATTTAAAACATTATTTTTCTTGTGAAATTACAACTTGATCTTTTAGCATAATAACTTTTCCTCAAATTATGACTTACTGTTGTCTCATATTCTGTATTTCTCATGAAATCATGATTTTATCTTGCGACCTTTTCTCATAATTACGTTATGAATTATGACTTTTTGTCTTAAAATTGCAACATTATCTCAGGATATCACCGCTTTTTCTAATAACATTACAGCATTATGTGACAGCTTTTTCTTGTAAAATTAAGACTTTATCTCATGATATTTTGACTTGTTCTTGTAAAAACGTGATTTTTCATGATATTACATTTTTTCCTCACACTTTTAACTGAATCCTCGTACTATTATGAGACTTAAGTTGTACTTTTCCAAGAAAAGACATAATTTACAATTTAAGGCACGATATTCTGACTTATCTAGTAAAATTACAGCTTTATTGTTATGATACAACATTTTTCTCATATAATTATGACTTAATCCTAAAATTATGACTTTTTATGACTCTTAATAAATTACTTATTTCTTGAAAAAGTGATTTATTCCCATAATATCAGGACATTATCTTATGATATTGATTTTCTTGTAAAATAAGGACTTTATTCATGAAATGACTTTATTCTGATGATACGACTTTTTTCATGACTGTGCATCTTATCTTATAGTGAATTACTTTTTATTGTAGTATTATTACTTTTTCATGAAATTACGACACTATTCTCACAACAATTTTCTTCTGAAACGCTCAGATATTTTCCGTCACAGTGGCCGCGTTACTCCAGCGTGTTCGTGACGCCGTCTCTTCCCTCACAGACCTGACCGCGTGTACAGCATATTCATTTTAACGAGCGTCTAAACCAGGGCTGTTTCAAATTCAGCCGGGTCAGATTTTAAAACCAGGAAATGCAGATGGGCCAGACATCTTCAGCAGCCTATTTAAAAGCTTTTTTTTGTTTTGTTTTTGGTAATGACACATTTTAAACAAAGGCGTTCGGAGATGGCGGTAAAATAAACAAACGCTCGCCGGTCCAGGCGGCGTTAAACTGACGGCTTTCATTGTCAGATTTGCGTTTCAGCGTTGACGGAGACACATTTTCAGCAGAGCACTTCCTGCTTGTGACCGTCGACAGCCAGATGTTTTGAGGAGCTGCTCAGCTGGTCGGAGCTCACGTGAGGAAACGTTGATTTGTGTAAGATGTGATCGGCGGCGGCGGCGGCGCTACATCCGCGAACATCCCGCCCGATCGGTGCTGCGCATGTGCAGCTCTCAGCAGAGATGAGAAGGAAGCGAGGCGGCTCACTCGTTAGCTGCTTCCATACACCGCATGTGTAGTTGACTTATTTTGTCATACATCAGATTCATGTACGCTGGGCCACTCGGAGGCTGCTGCCGGGCCGGATTTGGCCCGCGGGCCGCCAGTTGAATAGGCCCGATCTAAAGCCCCAGGGGAAGCGTAACATCAGGTATAGAAGTGATGCGATGACATGCCCCCGTGCTTTAGATGTGGCTTCATTAGTAAAGAAGAAGCCTGGAAACATTTTCTTCTTCTGTAGCGAGCTGTGAAGGTGGCAGGTGGAAACATCCTTCAGCGCCGTCAGACTGTCTTGTTCTCCCTTCGGGGAACGACAGAGTCATGTACTGGAGTGCTGCAGAGCTCGGATTATCCTGCTCAAAAAGCAGAGAAAATTGCTGTAATAATTCAAAAATTGCCTCCCTGCATCGTGCGCAGAGCCTCTTCTTCTTTTTGAAGATGTGTTTGTGTAGCAGAGACAAAGTGCTACAGTGGCTGAGTAATTTGCATGTTTTGTTTATGAGCCCTTTTGTGGAGACGGTGTTTTCAGCACAAGTCCATATCATTGCTCAATTTCATGCAGACCTGAAGTTAATTGTTGTGGTTTCATGGACATCAATGTGTTTTCCCTGCCAGCGGACACAGCGCTATGTTCTCCTGCACTCAAATACCATCCACACACGCCGCTGTAGGGCGAGGAAACTTACAGTCAATTATATCGGCGTATTTGGTATTTACAAAGTTCAACCTGATTGTCCAAGGAAGGATCTCTGAGTATCACGAGGTGCGGAGTTCACAGAGAGACTCACAGATAAATCAGGACTCGTTGCGATGCTAATTAATCAAAGCGCACACAGGCTGTAGGGTAATATTCTTATACAGGGGAACGATGCTGATGTTTGGTGGAATTGACCAGTTAAAGGAAGTCTTTTTCATTTTGAAATGAGGAATAACACATTTATGCTCCTAACAATACGATTCTCTGTTGCACAAACAGAAAAGATAAACCTTTATTGATTTCCAGAAGGGGAACCCACTCTTCTCTTATGTTTTACAATCTACATTTTGTCACCATAATTGTATAAACTATGATTTTTCTGTAGTGAATCTATTCTGTACACATATCTATTTCCTGTCTGTCCCTCCTGGGAGAGAGGGATCCGTCCTCTGTTGCTCTTCCTGAGCTTTCTAACATTTTATTCCCCCTAAAAGGTTTGTTTTTGAGGAGTTTTTCCTCATTCGAGTCGAGGGTCTGAGGACGGAGGGGGTCGTGTGCTGGACAGATTGTTAAGCCCCTTGAGGCAAATTATGATTTGTGATACTGGGCTGTATAAATAAAATCGACTTGACTTGGAAATTCGTGTGTTACAGCAGCACAAGGGCATAAATAAGTACAGATAAATAGAGAAAAGTAAAAAATAATTAGCAGTGGATATAAAATTAATTTAACAATATAAATAAAATAAGAACAATACAAATTAAACAATACAAATATACAATACAAATTAAACTCAAACTTACAAGGCGAGCAGTACATGTACAGTGCACACGACCAGTGTTGTACTTAAACTAACTAGTAGTGCAGTACTTTCTCTTTTATCTGAACACGTTAACCAACACCACCAGTGTTTTTAACGGAGACACTGTTTCTACATCAGAGCGAGACCGATAAATCAGCCAGGCCAGTACGCACACGTTGGTTTCGGAGTATATGTCGGCCGATTAGTAACAAAAGAACTGCAGTGCAGAAATGCCAAACTAGGTTTGAGGTCATTTAGAAACGGTGTCTCCTTTACGGAGTTCGTCCGCCCGAGACTTGTTTAGTTTTACACTGTAAAATGTCTGTGGGTCACAAGTAGAAAAGAAAAACAAATCTAATGGATCCGTATCAAGATTGTTTGTTTGTGCCAGGTTAAAATAATCAGTTTACGCCAGAAGGTTACAGTTAAACTACACTTTATTGGTAGAGCTGCAACTAACGATTAATGAAATTATCCAGCAATCTGTGGATTATTTCCTCGATTTTAATCATTTTTTCCACACAGTGTCACCAGTTAGTGACAAATGCCAGTTATAATTTCCCAGAGCCCCAAAATCGACGTCTTCAGATGTCTTGTTTCGTCCGACCACCTGTCTGAAACAGTTTACGATCCTCACACCTGAGAAGCCGGACTCACAGAAAGCTCGGCATTTTTGCTTGAAAAATGACCGAAGTGAATAACCGCTTATCAAAAATAGCTGCTGTTTAATTTTCTGTCTATCGACTAATCTATAAATCCACTAATGGTTTGCAGCTCTTTTTTATTAGAAATACACGAATTTTGTTGTAGACATGAAGGTCTAAAAATGTGATTGTGTTGAGAAGTGATTGTCAAACCAATTTATACAAAGTCCAACTTACTTTGTCGCCGTTGTCGTCCTACTCTTACAGCTGAAAGACTAAAAGTCAGTTCTATGACAAAATACGTTACTAGCATAGCTACATATCCCATCATGCAATGAGGGGATTTAAAGAATTTGCTATAGGTCGATATATCAATATCTGATTTTGTTTTATTTTTTTCAACTCCCAAATATCTGCTTGTCTGTCGCGCTGTATTCTACATATCTCAAACATTTCTGTTCACTTGCTAGCGGCTGACGTACACACACCAATGCCGCTCCGTCTGCGATAAGCTAACGTTGGTACCTGAGCGTGTAGTGGTGTGATTTACTGCTGTTTTTTTGAAAAGTGCCATACAAGTAAATCTCTTTAGTGTTATTATGTCCTTTTATTACGTAACAGAACGGCCGACCGAGCGATGTACAGCGTGAATCTCTGCGTCTGTGCAGACGGAGAGGAGCTGCAGTATCTGTGCGACACATGGCAGCTTGCGGAGGTCAGTTGATCTCCGCCGTCAGATCTGAAGGGCTTCGGTCTGTCGGCTGCACAGCCGGCGTAGTGATGAGCTGCAGGGACAAAAGCTGCACTCATTTGTTTCCTCTCTCTGTGGAGCTTCAGTCTTCCTCATTCACAGGCCTCACCCTTAATGAACTTCCTCACATTTTCTCACCTCGGTATCGTAGCAACACGCTTTATCACCGTCCAGTCATCTGGGCCTCAGCTTTGTGTGCACACGGCCGCTTCTACAAGAATAGAAGTACAGGAACAGTCATTATCTTCTTCTCAGACCTTCAGAATAAAAGCGTTTAGGCATGGATTTGAATTTGTGATTTTCTTTTTTTTAATTTGAGGGTAATGGGTTTAGAAAAGTGTGTACACATGTTTCTGTTTGTTGTCAGCCGGGTCATTGTCATTCGCACGGTTCAGATTCAGTCTTTTTCTCTTCTTCCTCCACCCACTCGTATCGTCCACGTCTCAGCCGTCCAGCTGACTGACACGATGAATAACGTCTTTCTGAAGAGAACGACGAGACGCGAGCAAATTCCTTGACATGGAAGCGACTTGTGTACGTGAGCTCTTTCATGCATAACAGATTACAGTGCGGCTCAGGTTTGAGTCACCACTAATCTGTCAATCAGCGGACAATAGTGGACCGAGCTCTCTTTATTCGAGACGCCAAAGCAGAAGATGTTGTTGGGTGTTGTTAACCTCTTCAGCTTTGATTTGCGCTTTCATTTCCTCGGTGTCTGCTTGCTGTTGTGCTTCATTGGGGATTTTTTTTTTTACATTCACTGAAACACGTTTTCATCAAGTAGAAGTTTTCTACACGTCCTGTGATTCAGAGTTCCTGATCTCCAGGAGAATTTCAAATAAAGTTGTGTGATTTCGAATAGTGTTTGCACAAACGATGTGAGTTTCTAAAGATGGGTCGAGGGGTTAAAAAGGTGGAGGCGTCATTTAACATTTAACACTGTGTGTCATGATACAACTTTAACATTTAATGCTGATTTTGATAAATTACATCGTAGTATAACTGGTTATATTTGACAAAAAAAGACCGTATGTCGTGGTCTTCCTCAGCAGATGGAGTTAGTTCCATGACCACCGAGCAGCTGAAGGCTCAGGGAAAAAAGCTAGTAAGTGAACTTTGAGTGGTTTTTGTCAAACTACTGTTTAAGTAAGTTTGAGAATGAACTTTCATGCTCTAAATTAGATGTAAACATTGTAGATTATGTGCTTTTAATGAATAGAACCAGATGAAAATGTTTGCTGGACTGATATTATTAGCATATCACAGTAAAAGCAGCATTAGCATACGCTGCTGTATATTGAACCGTAAGTAACAAGAAACGGCTAAAAGAGTACTGGAAGAATAATTTATCACACAAAGAAGTTATTAGTCATTATTTTTCAACTCGTATCAAAAATGTATTTCTCATTATACAGGCCTGCCGACACGACGGACTACTTCATTTATGTTTATTATATTTCCGTACAGCTTATTATAGTTGTGATTTGAAAGAAGTTACATAGTTCATAGTTATTTTTATATAATATTTTCTTTTTTTCTCAACTTTAATATTCTTTGGTGTGCTGTTTTGTTGTTGTTGTTGGTACAAAGTGAGATTTACAGTTTAAAAGGTACTGTTATAGTTTGCTGTTAGTGTTATATCTTAACAAGTTTATTTTTCTGCTGTAGAAGTTTGATTTTCCTTATCTGTCAATAACAGAGCCGAAACGATTAGTCGATCAGTCGATCATCTGAAGGTTATTTGGCAACAGTCTCGAGTTCACTGGTTCCAGGTTTGCAAATGTGAATATGTGCTGGATTTCGTCGTCTTTTATGATAATAAACGTGATATGTTGGGGTGTCAGTCAGGCAAAACAAGCTATGAAAATGAAAACCCTGACTCTGGGAAATTTTACGGACAAAATGATTTAATTGAGAAAATAATGTGCAGATTAATCGATATTATATATTTTAAAAAAACTCAAATCAAGTATTAGTATTAGGACTCTAGTAATGAACAGAAATAACTAACCAACATTGAAAACATAAGGAAAATGTTAAAAGGGCTCAGTTGTGATTTGACTCCCAGCACCTGGTTATAAACATGTTGTCACTCTGAAACGCATTAACATATTTTCAGCGAGACCAGCTGGTAAAGTCTAAAGTATTTTGGTCCTGTACGGCCTCCGTACCTCTCGAAGCAGCAGTTGATCACCAATTGATCGGTGTAGCTCTGCCCACGTGAACCTTTGTAACAGACCTTCATAAACAATGAATACAAACCGTTTTTCTTTCTGAATTTTAGAAAATTAGAGACTGAAATAAAACAAGTACCCACCAGTCCTGCTGCTTACATGTAAATCAACCAGAAAGCCCTGCAGAGGCTCGATAAACTCACCTTGAACGCTGTAATTTAAAGGACAGTTCTGACTTTTTCCACAGAGATTAGAATCGGGTCCTTGTTGAAGCATTTTTCCTTCCTGTAAAGGGCACAGCATTAGGAAAGGCAGCCGTATTGACTTTTTCCTTGATAAGGTTTTCCAGCTCGTCTCTGTGTTGATAACCGAGTGCAGCGGCGGGCTGAGGCTTCGGTCAGCAGCTTACCGGCTGACAACACCGCTGTGCACAGTCAGCAGTGGGACCCGGCCAGATAGACCCACTTTATCATCAAATGCTGAGCCGCAACATCTCAACCCCACTTTATGGCAGATTATTTTGACAGTTACCATGACAGCAGCGTCTGAAATGTCTTCATGTGAGATTTCAACAAGGAGATGTCCTTAAAACTTCTCAAAGTGACACAACTTTCTACCTTAAAGCTGCATTTTGAAAGACTTTTTATATAAAAACAATCTAATCTGACTAAACTGGAGAAAATCAAGTGTTATGTATTTCTTTGGTGACCTTTTTGTTATAAAACCATTACTATAAACCAGGCGGGTTGGTAAACACGAGCATGCTTTAAATCACGTAAAACTTTGGCCTGATGTTGGCGCTACAGAAAAGGTCTTGAGGTCACCAGAATTAGTCTGAATCGTCCCATGTGGACCAAGAATATCTACAATGAATTACATGAAAATGTATTTTTTATGATTCAAAGAGCTGGATGGAGACTTTTTCCACAGAGCACAATGAGGCGAAGTGGATTGTGTGGATGGTCCACGTCATAAGTTGTTATATAACTGCAGTGGAGTGTACTATACCACTTTTTTCATCTCCGCTTGCCAAAGATATCTATTTATTTTATAAGTGAGCTTATTCTTTGGCACTTCTTCGTCAACCTTGGTATAAATACTCCAACAAATGGGGACAAGCTGTAGCCTTGTAATTGGCACAGACTGTCAACGTAGCATCTGAATTTCTTTGAGATCCATTTTCTATCGCTTTCCTTGAATCATGTTTTCAATTTATCATGCTTTGTACTGTAAAAAGTTCAAGTTCATACAAACAATAACAAAAACTCCACTATGGCAATCATCTGTGAGTCATCAGTAGCCTGATAATCAGACTGAATTTCTATTTTGTTACGTGTTGATACAGAAACTGTGGTCGAAGCGAAGTATAAGTGATTGGGAAATAATCAGTGAATGAAGACAAAGTGTTTCCAGCAGAGTGTTGAATATAACATGGCTCTGTTGTTTTACTAATGAAACTAGAGCTGCGGAAATGTACATGATACTGAATTAACCACGTGAACCATTATAGAACATACATAGCTTTTATTTGTCCGTGTGGGCCAGGCTATTATTTGAGACCACCTTAAACCATTACACAACAGCTATACGATGCAGATGGGAGTATGCATTTGAATTTCTGTAAAATTGTCTGCTAATTGGCAGACCTTCAGAAACCAAACTTGACCTTGAAAATGAAATCTGCCTCTCCTCGATGTTTCCCACCAAGCGATGATCCCCCGAACAGGAAGTGTGGTCTTTGGGTTTGTGGTGAGCGGGTCCGGTGTCTTCGATCAATTAAAGGGTAAGCATGTATGGACAGGGGGGGACGCCCCGCACACAATTGATTCAGTTAACCCACAGACTGACAGGATGATGGGCTGTAGCAGCCTGCTGCTCCCATAACCCACTGCACCTCCATCTGTCAGACTGAGAGAGGAGTGTAAACTCAGGAGCTTCACTATCTGGACCTGACAACGTTACGTTGAATCTTTGTCATGTTGAGATTCCTGCAGCTGCTTTTCCAAACAGCAGGAAAATGTGTTTCTTACCTTCATGATGTGTTAGGAGGTTTGTGGTTCGCCTAAACTATCGCCTGCAGAGTGCAGCATCTTTAAAATAAAACCTGAATATTGTCCGAACGTAGATGTGGGCCAGTTTTTAGCAAACATATAGAGCTGTAGTGCTGGCACCACTTTCTGTCTGGCCATTGTTAGGTTCAGGTTTCCATAGCTGGATCTGGTTCCAGGTTGTCGAAATACTTTATTTCTTGGTGTTTAGAAAATCCAACAGAGGTGGAAGAAGTACTCAAAGTAAGTAAAAGTACTAACACCACAGTGTAGAAATACTCTGCTACAAGTAAAAGCCCTCCATTCAAAATGTTACTTAAGTAAAAGTACAAAAGTATGAGCATTAAAATATACTTAAAGTACCAAAAGTGAAAGTACTCATTCTGCTGAATGGCCCATTTCAGAATAATATACATTATTGGATTTTAATTATTGATGCATTAATGTGTTCATCACTTTAATGTTGCAGCTGGTAAATGTGGAGCTCACTTTAATTACTTTATATACTGCTGGGTAGCTTAATCCATAAAAATACATCAGAATTTATTAGTTGATTAAATTTTGTGTTAATAATCTGAATCTGCAAAGTAACTGTCAAAATAAATGTAGTGGAGTAAAAAGTACATTTGCCTCCAAAATGTGGTAAAGTAGAAGTATAAAGTAACAAAGTGGAAATACTCAAATACAATTACCTCACAACTGTACAATACAAAAGTACAGGACTTGTGTAAATGTACTGAGTTACTTTCCACCACTGGAATTCAGCTAACGGCTTCACATATTTAGCCGACGCTGACCGTAGCTCTTGTGGCAGATTATAATTAACTTTAATCATATAAAATTAACTTTAATCACATATAATTAACTTTTTGTAGGTAATTTGCCAAAAGGTGAAAATAAAATGTGTCTGTTATATGGGCAAAGTGCTCTCTGCAAGCCGGCGACTGCACTTGACCAAAGATCATTTTGTGACTGTGAAGTAAAAGAAGCATCACTCGACGTTCACTTGTGGGATTCAAAAGGATTCAGATTCGATAAAAGGCTATCGACTTTAGCATTACTAGTTAGTGTAACTCCATACAATCCCTCAGTGTGGGTTTCTTCTATCGCTCTTTCTGAAAAGTGACGTTTCTGGGTTTTACTATCCATATTGTAAGATCAGTGAGTTTCCACTACAGCACGATTCATTTGTTAGCATTCAGGAAACTACAGATCCCAGGTCAGTTCTGCCAGTTTTCAGACCGTTAAAGCAGCAGCAGACTTCATTACAGCAGGCCGGGACAGCAGATCACAGAACAGCGTGAGGCTGATGTCTAATTCGGACGCTGGGAATCACCGACCCACAAACCTTCGCTCACGTGGGGAGCAGATTTCTTCAGAAGCTGTCGTATCGTGCAGACTTCCAGGTTTTACGGACGATGACTATGATGGAAGTTCAAAGCATTTTTTCATTATAAAAGTAAACAATCAGACTTTTGATCTTATCGCTCAGCCCTGAAACTCCTCCATTAGCTACAAAACCACTACACAGCTAAACTTAATTAGCCTTTTAACCTTTTAACAGTCCGTCGAACAACCGCTTGAACTGCCGGACTGCTTTGAAAGTAGACTCCGTATTTTTAAGGTTGTGTATTGTACCTGGATTATTTTTACAACAGGGTGTTCTGTTTGAAAACGACCACAATGGCTGAAAAGAGAGAAATCTCACCTATCAATACACATATTGCATGTTCAGATTCATGTAGCTTTTCGTAGTACTAGCAGGTGGAATAGTGGGTGGTTAAAAGTTAAAAATGGCGCTTTTCTGTGGTTGCCTACATCAGGTGACACTCGGCTGCTTGGCTTCAGACGTTGAGGTTTCTGAAGGTTTTATTGGAGTTTCTCTGGTGTTAGACATCTCTTGGGTTGTTTTTAGGTTGAAATTTTATCTTCAGAATCAGCTTTATTGGCCAGGTACGTGCACACATTAAAGGACTTTGACTGTCGGTGTACATACACAGAAATAGACATAAAAACAGCTAAAAACAAGGACAACAAGGTAAACAAACATTAAGCTACTATGTGCATCAGAAATACTTTATTGATCCCTGAAGGGAAACTCTTTGTTACAGCAGCTCGCCTTTACGTCAGTGCACACAGGAGAAAGTACCAGCAAAAAATATAATACAATACACTATAAAAACTATAAAAACAGGTCAGATAATACATTAAGTACCAGGTGGGTATAAGTATAAGATAAAATAAGTGTGAAGTACCAAGTGGGTTTACCGGTTGATGATGATAATACGGTATAATAATACAATTTAATAATATAAGTAATAAGCAGTGGTGCATGTACTGTTGAGTTAAGTGTAGCTTATTGAGGTTATTAAGATATTGCACAGCAGTAATGGAGGTATGAATAATATCAATAAATAGGAAAACTAACATGGGAAAACTAAATATTGCACGGAAGTATTGACACAGAATATTGCACAATTATTTCAAGTATGGCAGAGATGTTAATGATCAATGTCCAGTTTAGTGACTTCGGGTCATACAGACTGACACTTAATGTAGATATATAGTACAAAAACAACAGTAACATTAGTAAACAGTATGTCAATTGGGGAAATAAATATGATTATAAAGCAGCCTGTTACATTAAACGTTAGGTAGGTGGATATGAGCGTGTGTAGATTTAAAAAGTGATATTTACATTAACACAGATAAATTTACATCGCTGTAACTGCCTGTCTTGGCCAGGATACTCTTGAAAGAGATGTTTAATCCCGACGAGGCTTTCCTGGTTAAATAAAGGTTAAATAAATAAATGAAAAATGTTCCTTTGCTCCACCTGTTCAGCTACAGAAGACGTAGAACAACCGACCCTGGTTGTAGTAGTGTTTTGGACATAAAACCTCTCCACCGCCTTCTCTGTTCTCTCCCATAAAGTGGTGAGTTATAGTTGTTTGTCAGCGTCAGCCTCGCTGCAGTGTCAGTTTCATCAGGCTGCTGTTATTGTTGGTGAGGAGAGTCAACAGCTCAAACTGGCGCAGGCCCGGAGAAGTCTGGAGTCGAAAGTGAGTTTCTGAGCTCCCCAGTCTCCTGCTTTTGTATTAACTGGGCTCTTCTTTAATCTTTTATTTATCCCCTGAACTAAAGAGGTCATCCTGATTAAACATTGAGTGGGAGTGCTGCAGTTTGGGGAGTTTACAAGGGGGGGGGGGGGGCGACTGACGGGAGTTGAAAGTCATTTTGTTGCTGTTTTGGCTGCCGGGCGTCGACTCCTGTTATCACCGGATCACATCTCTTCCTCCCACCGCTGGGATTAGTCGATTAGGGATCAGACAACTCTGCTGACCTGTCCCGCAATCCTCCTCATGTCCCGTTTGGATCCTTTTCTCTAAACTGAAAATTATCCGCCGCAATTTGACGGTGTGCAGAGATTGTAGGGAAGAGGAAACGAACGATTAGGAGCAGAAGAAGTCTGGTGTCGTAATTAAACCACTGCTTATTAATACCTCCACCAACACAGGCCTGTCGTCAGCCAGCGTGGGCTCCGTCTCCAGAGCTGCTGAGTCAGCCCCTCCTCAGCATCCTGACCCCTGATTGGCTCAGATGGCCCTGTTAAATGGGTAATTATGGAAATGCCAGGGGTGCTGTTCCATGAATAATGTTGAATGACTGCTCACTGCAAATTATTAATTGTTTTACTTGATCTGTTGAACTCGTGTGGACTCGCAGCGAATCAATTAGGATGTTGTTGTAAGTGTTGGCAGTGGAAATCCAACACAACCTCAAACTTTAAGAAGCACTTCTGTCCTGGTTTGAGAGATGTGCAACACGGAGCGACCTGATGTATCTACCTGTATTAATACTTACTGGTATTTGACCTCCGATATTCCTCAACTTCCAAAACAGCCTCATGACTTTTGCTTCTCCGTCTTGATTTTAAGACGACGATAAGCTGTAATCAGCGTGTCCTTCACTTTGAATAACTTCAGGCTTTCACTTCTACCAGAATTGTCTTATTTATCATCATATTGTTTTGTTTTTCTTTTTTAATCCACTTGAGCCACAGATGTGTGCGCAGACAGCGATTAGAAACCTGGCTGTGGTGTTTGTATGCTCTGGGGAGGCGGAAGCAGATCACATGATGCAGACTTTAAGTTTTTATGGGTCCACGTTGGGTGTTAACTAAACCACTAAAAGCTGAACATGACAGACCTGTTGCGAGCTGAAACAAACGGACCGTTCTTGATTGTTAGACCATTACGATGTGGTTGAACATAATGTTTTCAAGGATTTTTAACACTTCTGGACTGCCAGACTGCTTTGAACGTGGGGAGACACCAAACATTTAGCCCCGCTAGCAGCGTGCCCAATGTTTTCACATCTCCAATGATGAGCATGTTTGATGCCAGTTAAGGCTACAACAGGAGTCTTACAGGTAAAACTAGACACTATACAAAATAATATAGAAGTACAGAAGTGTAATTTCGTGGCTGCCGTGAATAATATAGAAAATATACCAAACTGCTCAAAGAGTTTTTTGTTACATAAAGAACTTTGCTTAAATAAAACAAAATATATATATTAGTTAGAAACATTCGATGCCAACTTACCTGACAGGTTTGATACTCACTTCTTAAAGTGGTCATAATATGCTCATTTTCAGGTTCATAATTGTATTTTGGGGTTGTACCAGAATATGTTTACATGGTTTAATTTTGCTGCTCCGTTTTAGCTCCCGAGTGAGGCGTCGCGATTCTATTCGATCTTTGTTGGGAGTTGCACATGTGCAGTACCGAGCTAAGGACTACTAGCCAATCAGAAGCAGAGTAGGGCCGGTCCTGACGGTTACTACGGCTTCGGTTCAGCCAACAGCCCGAAGCAGCTCCACAACGCAGACGGGAGCGAGACGCTTCACAGTGGGAAGTTATTCATTTGTAACTAGTTTATCTTTCATAGCTAACGTTTTAATGAGCTCTGTCTCTACGTCACAGTAACAGCTTTATGCCCATTGGCTGCCTGGAGGGTATCTAACGTTATTATAATTTCGTATTTAGGTGTACTTGTTGAAACGGCTCTATTCGTGCATCATGACGCGTGCGACACAGCGATGTAGAGTAGAGGAAGTAAAGGCCGGACTGCAGTCGAGCTGTTCAGTTCAGGAGCAGAGTCTTCTGTGGGAGAGGGAAACTCCCTTTGGGCTTTTTCACTTTGCAAACTATTACATGCACAAAAAAAAAGATATATAACACAGTGACGGAAAGGGGGAAAGCCAAAAAGCATAATGTGACCACTTTAAGACACATTTTGATTCATATGCCAAAATGCTGAGTTTACCTTTCATAGTGCGGTTTCTCAAACAGGATTAAAGCTCACCTGGCTTTCTGTAACCGAGATATGACGGTAACAAACGAGGAAACACCTTTTGCTAATGACACCCAGCAGACTACGTACTCTTAGATACTTTTTTTTTAGTTTAGAATAAACTCGATGTTTCCGGCCGTGAACGTGTAGAGGAGCGGCGTTCGCCGTCGCAGGTCTTTGTCTTTGTGAGAAAGCGAGCGGAGAAAAGAGAGGAATGTTATTGTCTTTTCCACAGCAGCTGGTTCCTTCTCAGCCCCTGCTGTCCAGGCCTCATTCACTGCTCTCTGATTAGGTTTTTGTTGCCTCTCCCTCCGTCTCCTGCCTGTATATATGTGTGTGTGTGTGTGTGTGTGTGTGTGGGTGAGGAAGTGGTTCGTTCGTCAAGGCTTTTTTAGGAACAGACAATGGACTCACTCAGCCAGCTAAACAGACATCAGCAGAAAGAGGTCAATTATGGAAAAGGACTAACAAAGAGCAAAAAATTCTCAGCGTTAGTCTGATTAGTCTTTGTTACGGAAACCATTTTGTATACTTCAGCTCGGAGAAATTGGCCTCCTGCTGTCTGCGTCGGGCCCTGATTGTACGTCTGACATCTATGAAAATGTGAAATGCTGCATCTATTTATTTATTTATTTATTTTTTGCTCTTTTCACTCTACAAGCTTCTTGTGATGGGGGGAAGAAAGAACATTTTGTCCTGCTGGAGCTGCTGCTATCCTCGAGTCGGGTCAAAACACATTAAATGGGGAAAAAACTCACAACTTAAAACTGCAGAAAAATTAGTTTTTTTCTCTATTTAAATCAGAACAATGTGTTGGAGTGGCCTGTGTGTTTGGCCTTCTTACCCAGCATTCATTTACATACTCCTTCTAGGCCAGCATCCCACAATGCCCTGCTTTTTATGCATTATTGAGTCTCCTAGTGACATCCTTAAAAGGGGGAAGAGGCCTCGCCATAAATGGAAGCAGGACTCTGCATTCAACAAGGGCGACTTCAAAGACCCTTTTGAAAAATTGATCAGGTGGGTTTGTAGCTAAAGTAGATCTCAGGCTGAGGCCTTTTCATCAGGTTAACAACACAAAACACAACCACAGAGAGAAAAACTCTTATTTATGTGCATGAAAGGGAATAAAGCATCAGCGGACGATTCCTCTGGTGGGAGTGGGGCTCCTTGGCCACTTCTTCTAAAGAGGTCACATCTTTCTTCTTTTTCAGCTGTTTTTCCCTTAAACGTTCATTTTTCCTCACAAAGTGTTGCACCGAAGGGTATATTACTATGATATGATAAAACTCGATGGCAATAGAGTAAAGTTTCCACGGTAACGGCGTTGCCGCTGAGGTTCATCATCAGATCTTGATTGCGACTCATGATGTTGATGTTTTTGTTGTTGTTGTTTTTTACAGCGAGGTCACTAAAAAACAACAGAGGAAATCCGAGAAAAAGGAGCCGGACTGGACCGAGGAGGACACGCGTGTGTTAACAGATGAATCTGACAAAACGAAAACAGATGCTGCGAAGTAAAAATCCGATCTAAACGCATTGTCCAATCTGTGGCAGCAAATGTGGAGAGAAATACTCGACTCGAGACTCTGCCTGGTAGATTTTTACACGTCGAAGAAACTCGTTTGTGCTGCTTATCCTTTTATTATTGTGTCTGCTTCTTTTGAGCTCTATAGGATTGTGTATGATATGAGCGCAGAGGAGTGTCGTGTGAATCTGCTGTAGACAGACTCTTCATCTCCAGCGTCTGAATAAGTTCAGTTTTCAACCAACAACAGGACTTGTCTGCTTTGTACTCTGGGGGCCCAACGTAGGGGCCAGTCGGCTCGTGCATTTTTATCAGTGGATGAATCAATCGGTCAATCGATTTGAATATTAATCTGCAACAATTTTCATAATGAATAATCATTTTTTTTAAAGCTGAATTGTCTAAATGTTGTCTTTTATTCCCTCAGCTTTGAGAAAGACTGCGTCAGTAAGTAGTACAAGCATCGGATATGTTTGGATTCAGTAAATATTCCTGCTGGTTTTCTTCTGTGATAGTAAACTGGATGATTTTTGGCTGGTCAGAATAATCGTTTAATAGCTCTTCAGAAACGCAGCCCATCTTTTCTTTGGTCCCAATCGTTAGCTCGAGGGCAACACGCACCAGAGGCGTCGGCAGCAGCGTCAACGCACATTCGCTCTCCAGAAACTCTGCAGGTTTCTCACGTTCAGCCCAGCCGTTTGCATCGACCACTTGATACAGGCGTCAACACATAAGAGTTTTGTCTCGTCAAGATATTTGTGTGATATTTGAGTTAAGAGCCTCAGAATCCACATAACAATAAAACCTTATTTAAGTATATTGTCAAAGGACATGACTTAACTTAGATATGTGCTGAATACTGTCTTTTTTTATTATAGAAATCGTTAAAGTTCAGAAGAAAATATTTGCCTTATTAGTTCTCTAAAGAGCAACTTACACTCTCTGCATTCAGGCACGTTGCCTTGATCTTTGCCACAGAGATTTTTAAGGTCTTACACGCAGCATTATTAGAAAAACATCCAAAGAATCGATTATAAGACTTAAAATCGAATCGACTAACTCAGAAAAGTGACTTCACATTTGAGTTGCTCTTTAACGCGGCCGTCCACAGACGTTAAAACACAAAGGCAACTCATTGTTGTGTTACACAGTCAGTGCTATTTGCTTTTTCCAGCACCAGCAAAGCAAAGACGAGTCGCTAATGTCTTAGTTTAAGTCTTTTAGCTGCCGTTAATCCAGTCCTCGTGATGCTCCTGGCTGACGGTCAGTCCCGGTATCTGTGGCTTTCGCATTTATGGTCGAGCGGTTCAATAAGCTGCAGTGTTGTGACTTCTGTGAGGTCCCGTCTGAGCGTCTGTCCTCGGCCAGTGAAGTCCCAGCTGCGTCATCGGCCCCATCGGCCCATTGTTGTCGTCCACGGCGGCCGTGTGTTTGAGTGACAGCCCACGCCCGAGGCCGCGCTGCGTCTGACTGTTGGAGTCTGCGACGCCTCCTCCTTTTCTCTGTGGAAGGTCACGGGGTCGAACATCACATTACATCACCCGGATGATAATAAAGACGGCACTAAACGTCACGCGCTGCATCGCAGGGGCCGGCAATAAATAACTGAGGCTTCAGCCTGGAGGTGTTGGTGCTCACTGCAGGGACCGGAGTTCAGAAGGGAAGAGGGACAATCAGGTGACTTTATCCACTGATATGCCCTAAAAATATTTGATTATATGGAAAATGTAATTTTATTTTACAATTTTACGTTTCAAATCTGAGATACAAAGAGCTTGAAAAGGTCAAAAGAATCAGACATGATACTAAAATGTTGAAATAGGATTTTAAAAATCGCACAATGGCAAAAGTAAAAGAAGATCTTAGGGCCCCAAATGCACTACTGACGTCTTGAAACTCACCAGTGAACTATGTTGTTCAATTTTGGGATTCAGAGATGCTGTTAGGAGTTATATCAAAACATAAATACATACTTATAAATAAAAATATGTATTATTAAAAAAAAAAACAGGAAAAAAGAAAAGAGAACTAAATCATTAATAAAACCTGTATATCTCACATGTAAACTGCCACTTTAACTCCTTTTTAGTAAATCTGTTTCAGCTCCCACTTCACCTCCTTTAGTATTGCAGCCTCACCTGATGTCCTTGTGTGTAAAAAATGTATATAATTTGTATATATTTATGTTGTAAAATGCTAACGCACCTTAACGCCCGCAGGAAGGTCTCGTTAGCATTTTATGACTTCCATCTAATTAAATCTTAATGATCATGCAGTCGTTGAACAGTCATGAAATGCCAGTGGGCAAATATTCCCGTTTATATACGCGTTAAATGAACGAGGAGAACAAAGTAAAAGTAACCAGCAGATGTTTTGATTTGCTGTCTTTGTTCTTGTTCTCTTGGCTTCACCATTACTATTCTCTTATTATCAAAAAATGTCAACGAAGAGGAGAAATTAGTCTGACCAAGAGGAAGAAGGAAGTGAAAGAGATGGAAGTGAGTAACTCTCTGCCCAGCAGATGCGGCGAGGAGTGGATGTAGCTGAAACTGACCTGCAGCAGTGATGTAGGAGAGCGATGCTCGTGTTTGCATCGCAGCCCAGGAGGAGTTGTCCTGATTTACTAAAGGCTTCCCTGTTGTCCCATGATGAAGCAGAGGAGGAGGAGGAGGAGGAGGAGGGTGGGAGTGGTAGAGAGGAAGATGAATGTGTCACATGATGCAGGGCCCTCACAGTCGTTCATTATGTGGCGCCGGGCGGTAGAGAGGTGGGGTTATGGTAAAAAATCGAAAACATTGCCACAGAGAAGCCTCGCTCATTACTGTCACACCATTTTTTGATTGTTACATCACCAGAAAAAACCCGAATCACACTCCAGCGGCCACTGCGTCGGTTAATAGTTTCTCTCCATGTAGTGTTTGTACTTCAGCAGTTTCATTTTGTGCCATTTTTAGGAATATTTGAATTTAACTAACGCAGGAATCAGTTTTGGTCAAAACAAGAGTCCAAGTCTACAGCCGTGCCAGTGACTCTGTGATTCTGCACTTAGGCGGCGCATTGAGCTAAATGCTAACATCAGCATGCTATGTTTAGCACGTTAGCACGTTTGGTGAGGTGAATAAAGCAGCGCTGGCAGGTATAATATTTCACCATCTTAGTTTAACTTGTTAGCATGCTAACATTTGCCAATTAGCACTAAACACAAAGTGCAGCTGTTATCTGGTTTTGGGATTTGGTCATAAACCAAAGAACTGGACAAATTCAGATTTGGACCTGATTGTGTGTTGGATGAAAAGTGAAGGGATCATGAACGTCTATTCCAAATTTCATGGAAATCCATTCAATAGTTGTCAAGAAGGTTATTCTGAATTATTCTCTCATGTAGCGCCACCATGAGGCCATAATTTCCCTCTGACCAACACGTTAGATATCTGTTTATGGCTGGATTTCCATAATATTTGCGCCACTTCAGTCCTTCTTGTGGCCCCAGAGGCCCCTGAAGTACAAAAGCGTTGGACAGAACAAGACATGTTATGTTTTTACTTTTCTTCGGAGCGTCCAAATGGAAGTGATTGATCCTCTGGAGGGCACGAATGTGACCAACCAATTCCACAACAGATACTTAAAACATTTACTAGGAAGTGGTTTAACCCAGTCAGTCCCTGACGAACTCCACGAAGTGACTGCATGTGTGTTCTTTGAGTGTGTTCAGACATATTTAACAAAACGGGAACTGAAAAAGTTTTTTCCTGAAAAGTGCAGCGTCACCCTCGCCCCTCCCCTGTTCTCGCCGGCAGCTTGGATCTGGTCCTGGGTCCAGATATTTAGGAGACGGAGGGATATCGTTGGTGTCGTGGGGATCGTGCCCGTGTTAAGCTGTGATGAGCTGTCAGGTCTACGCCTCGTTGTGTCTAATCCTGCCATCCCTCTCAAATCTGATCTCATCCACAGATCTCAAGCATAGCTCCAGGCATCGCTGCTTTAATACTGATAATGCCTTTCTAGATTGTGGGGAATATAATCTTTGGAAATCCCCTTAATCAAAGCAGCAGTGACACAAACATTGCCTTGGAAAACGGCCGAGTAAAGGCTTAATACGGCAAAATGCTACAGAGCCCCCCCCCTGTTGTTCACATGTGATGTTACGAGCTAAATTTACCTCCGCCGGAGCCGAGAATAACGCCACAGTTTAATTCTATTGAAGACATGAGGCAGTTATCACTCTTCATGTACACACTGCGAACACATGCAGGTATCTGCGAGCATCTTCAGAGTCAATATGATTAAGATTCTCCGGGCTTCAATTTCAATTAAATTTGGCACTTAACATCCCAATATTATTTACATATCAGTTTAGAAAGCGTTAATAAAGCTATCTGTACAGTGCACCTCCTAAATTGTTTGGAAATAATTAGTATTGCCTCAAGCTTATTATTTAACTATAAAATGAATCTTGTGAACAAAATGTAAACCTTGTTGTGATATAGTGTGGTGAAATAAAAATATTATTAAATAAAAACTCAAAAGTACAGTTTCTATATTTACAATTGTTCCCTCAGATTGTCTGTTATGTAATTGTTGCTTGAATTATTATTATTATTATTATTATTATTTCATAGCATAAACATCTGCCTTGATAAAAGCATCAAAGTTCATTCTTCACCTTGGAAATAGTAGCAAAACTCAAGGTCCACTTACCTGCTTTATCTGGAGCTTTCAGTTATATCACATGTGGAGGTAAAACAATCAGTCAATCGACAGAAAACTAAGAAAGATAATTGATCGATTTAGTCATTCAAACAATCTCCAGTTTTTCAGTTTGTTTTCTTTGTCTTATGTGACAGTAAATCAATCATTTTTGAGTCTTTGGACTCTTAAGCTCTTTGGAGACATCAATTTGGGCTTTAGGAAATTGTAACGGGCATTTTCCCTTGTGTGAACTATGAACTCACACTTGTATAAAATGTTCACTTGACGTTTTTTAGACCAGTAACAGGCAGATTACTGTACTCCACTTACTAGCTTTTTCCTGGAGCTTTTAATCGTAACGCACAGTCTTCATCAGCCGCTGGCGTTTGCTCAGTCGTCTTGGTAATGGATGTAAACTCAGTCTTAAGCTGGAAAGAGTTCGACACAACAATGTCAGCTCATAACTGGAATAAGTGTTTTGTCAAGCGCCATCTGCGGTTTGCTGATGATCAACGGCGCTGAGTCTTTGTAGTGGAAAGTTTGGCCTGGTGGTGTCACTAGAGGAAAAGGTCAAGGGGTCACCTAAACCACTAGAACGCGTCCTCTGGGGACCACGATTATCCAAATTGTACTGAAATCTGGCCAGTAGCTGTCCAGATACTTTGCTCCAGATGTTACATTTTTTTACCCAGCAGCCTCCACTGTGTGACTGTCTGCTTGTTGTCGTCCCAGACAGAAACCGGGACGGTGAAAGGTAGCGACTCTGAGTTGAAAGCGGCGAAGATAGCGAGTTGCCACCACGGAGGAGCGGCTGCGCTTTGAAGTGGAGTGTGTTTTCTTTCTTGCAGTAGTGGAGGAGCCTCTAGGGAGGCTCTCAGCCTTCATCCAGACTCCTCCCACTGTCGGCCGCCGCTCGGCAGCCTCCCTGATCAGCTTCAAAGTTGGGGACGTTTCTGCCTCAAAAGTGTCTCTGCTTTGAAGTTAGGACGGGGCGCAGTCACAAAGGTACATTCGTGGAGCTGTAAAACAGACTCAGCTCGCTAACTCTGCATTGATATCTAGATGTGTTATTGCCGCACAGTGCCCAAAGGTTTGCCAGAAGTTGAACTAACAATGAAAGTGTGTCCTGACTGAAAACACTCAGACATCTTTGAAATGGATCGTCAGAGTCTCTGCAGGCAGTTAAAAAGTCAGGAAAAATAATTTGACTTCATAGACCAAAAAAAAAAAAAGTCTTCCATACTGGTTTTACTATACACAGTGAGAGTTGTCTTTGTGCTGTGTTACTCTAAGCACACCTTTACCTTTACCTTTACCGTACCTCGACACCTTTAAGTTCCCATATTCTACCCGTCTGCTGTATGATTTCAGAACTACGTATTGGATTTTGTCTGTGTTGGTTCATTTGGCCGTGAAATTAGGCTCAACTCTCCGATGGCATCCAAAAAAGTCTCTACGAGTCTTTGAGGCAGGTGTGAAAGCTGTCAATCAAACCAAGACCACCTGAAAAGAGGGTCTAGGTCCACTTCCAAGTGAACTCTGGTGGGGTTCGTTTGTGGCTAGAAAGCAAAACAGACCAACCACATGAACTTATGATATTAGTTATGTTAAGTTATCTATCTATCTATCTATCTATCTATCTATCTATCTATCTATCTATCTATCTATCTATCTATCTATCTATCTATCTATCTATCTATCTATCTATCTATCTATCTATCTATCTATCTATCTATCTATCTATCTATCTATCTATCTATCTATCTATCTATCTATCTATCTATCTATCTATCTATCTATCTATCTATAGCAGTTCAGACTGTTGTTTAGTTCCTCATCGAAACACAGCGACCACGCAGTAACTGCCCTCCTGTAATGTTACAGTGCGAGACGCCTCTTTTTAGTCCAGCTTACGACTGCAGGGGTATTGATTATTTTCATTATCGATTAGTCATTTGGTTATTTTCTTGATTAATCGACAGTCAGAAATATTCAGTTAACAGCAGCAAATCCTCACATTTGAGCAGCTGGAACCAGCAAATGTTGGCTGGAAGAATGACTGAAACAACTAATCGATTGTTAAAATGGTTGCCAATTAATTTTCTGTCAATCGATTAACCGACTAATTGTTTGGACATGCCTGTTGATCTGTATTTATGGCAGATGAGGTGGAGTCTGGACTCTTAGTGCTGATAATCAGTCATTTCTTGGTGAGCTCATGTTCAGTAAAGTGCAGCGGGACTGCGTCAGTCCAACCAGCGAGTTCACTGAACCACCCGGTTACCTCTTGTGCACCCTGGTGTTTTGTATAACTACCACATTTGTGCACCTATTATGTAATTGCATAGGGAGTACAGGAGGACACGATGAACCTGAAACCTCGCTGATGCTGCTTGTTTTTGATGTTCAGGATATTCGAACATATCAATCAGACGTTAACATGTATATAACTCTCGATTCCTTGTAATCAACAATCTTAAAATAAACTCTGAACCCATCATCTTTTCTATAGCTCTTCACAGCTACAGTGACGGAGGTGCTAGACTAATTAATTCTACTTTCGATGGCGCTATTTCCAGCCGTGTGTTCAGGACAGCAGAAGGCCTGGATGCATTTGAGAAAATGAAAACGCACCATTCAGCGGCGACCGGGCCCTTTTATCCTGCTGCAAATCCTCCCTGTGTTAGCTCGTTACCGCTCAAGCACTCTGTTAAGACATTAAGTCAAGAAGTGGAAGCGTGGAGGAAAGAGAGAGAGAGAGATGTGTGTCTGCGTGAGTCACTCACCTAAAAATATCACCCATATTCCTCCTGTTCGTTCTGCCGGGTAACGCTGACCTGTGAGTCAGAGCTTCAGCTGGAAAGGTTTGGAAGCAGCCGGCGTTCAGGGGTGACCGGGGTGATCTGACCGGGAGGAGATGGCGTTTGTCGGGGGGGGGGATCAGGTGACTGTGGCGATACAGACTCGGTGCTACGGGACAGGTGGAAAAGCAGGAGAAAGACTGGAAGAGGTCCAATGCAACAAACACGGAGCTGGGACAGTTGAAGCAAATTCACAGGCCGAAAACAAAATGGCTGCCTTTTGGTTGCTCAGTTTTACAGAAGCTGAGAGCAGAAAGTTGTTGCTGATCTTTTCAAGGCTGTTCGGCTGTTAGCTTGAGATTGATGTTAGATATTTGACCGATACGTTGAGTGCACAGGTTATTATCTTATGCAAGCAGGACAGTAGAGCCTCATAGGCCTGTCACGATTATGAAATTTTAGTTGATGATTAATTGTCATAGAAATAATTGCGATTAACTATTTAATTGTCTGTTCATTTTATGCCACTATTATATTATAAGCCTGATAATAGTTTAATAAAACACATACACCTTATGAAGGCATTCAACATTACCCTGTTTCTAAAGTAGGTTATTTCTGATTTCACCATTTTAATTCTACTTAATTCTCCACCTTATTTTAGTGTTTACTCACAAACTGCTTTAATCTGCTCACCTTGCTCCCTTCAGCCCCCCCATCCAGCTGTTTTATACAGGTGAACGGAAACAATTCTAACGATTATGCTAAATTATTGCAGTCAGCTCAAATAATTGCAATCAGGTGATTATGTATTATCAAGATTTTAATTTGTGCACAAGGTAAAGCTCAGATATCTTGCGTGCAAAAGATAACTTGCACACACACAAGATATTAACGTGATTGAACAAGATGCGGATCTAAGATCTTGTGCAGGCAGATCAGAACTCGTCGTTTTCTGGACCGACGAACGCAATTGGCCGCAGATCCTGGTGGGAAGCCGGTGAGGGCTAATGTCTTTGCAGCTCCACCAGCGACTCCTGCTGGTTGGTTGGGGCGCCTGCGCAGAGTGCAGTTGCTGTGGTGAGGGTGAGATGTCATCTGATTATCGTAAATAGTTATTGTTTTTCAACAGTACTGCTATCAAAACTATGCTTTTTTTTTTTTTGAAGAAGCCAAAGATCTCGAATGTTCGATGTCTCAACACGAGCAGCCAAACGAGAACTTTGTCTGATAAAATAAAGAAGAACATGTTGACAAGATTAGAAATCTGACATGACAGTTTTCTGTACTTCTTCTGCTGAGGTAACCGACACATTTAGTTTGAGTATTGAGGTTCAGCACCCAGCCCTGATCATTTAAAAATTCATGTTTTTGGCCTCAGACCAATAAGAAAAACATGCCCACGTTGTTTTTGTTTATTTTCACTTGTTTTAGCCATAACTGGCAGCAGAGCGACAGCTGAAGAATGACACACGGTGATAGTGTAGTAAAAGGAACTCTTGTGGAAATGATTGGTTCCTGTCAAAGTGTCAGTATTGGATGCTTTTCTGTTTCCTTTGTTCGAGCCGCAGTCCACTTCAGAGAGAATAAAACAAACAGGAGTCGCTGTTGTCTTTTCGTTTCTTACATTTCCGTCAGATCGTTTTTCAGGAGGACGCGATGTTAAATGAGATGCTTTTGGAAACCGAGCTCAGCACCTGGAGTGCAGTGACACGTTCCTGCGTTGTGTCTCTGGTTTCTTATCGTTTGTGAGCAGCATCGTCTCCGTTTCCACTTCCACGCCGGTTGGATGTCGACAGTGACAGGATGTTCTCCCTCTCTCCACGTTCAGCCTCTTTTCTCTCTGCTGCAGCCAGAAGATGGCATGGTTCGTATGCAGTCTCCTCTCAAACTAGAGATCAGGGCTGCCGCGCTATTAATAGCCCTGCCATGCTTTTAAAATGCGTGTGCGTCTGTAAATAAACCGCTGCTCGCTGGGAAGTCGGGCCTCGCTCTGGAAAACGGCACAGAAATGCAAACATGCACATGAAGCAACATGACAGTTTATTGCTGTGTAAGTGGCTGATGATTGTGATTCAAACTGAAAAGGGATTTCCTGGTTTGAGCTGAGATTCGGGGCTGCAAATGTGTCACCTTTCCTCTGCCAAGACGATTTTCTGACAGATTTTCTTGGCCGCAGGGCGCCGTCGACAACCGCGTTTTCCACCCAGGTTTTTATCACTACCCGGCTTTCAGGACAGCAGCGCCAGTCACAATTTTGCAAAGGCACTGACATGCTGTGAGTGGATAAAGAGCTACATGTGAGGAATTAAAAGCAGGAGTAGAGAGACTAACAGGCCTGAACTGAAATGTGTTTCATCGGGCCTTCAGAGGGGAGAATAATATGTTTGCTTAATCACGTCTCACTTAAAATGTGCTGCCAAGTTGCTTGGTAACTAAAGTGGAGCAGACTTAAAAAACATAATTTAACAAAAGCAGCAGGAAAATATCTTCATTCAAGGCTTTAAAAACGTCCTTGAATGCAGCGACGTGCAGCGCTGGAGTCATGAATCCAGCTGCTGTGTTCCCTTTAGGATCTGCATTTTCAGATCCATTTACACGCTGAAATCAGACTTCAGCCTCATAAAACAGCTGTTTATGCTGTTACCTTTAGCATTTTATAACAAAAGCGGGGTGAAAATATCTTTTGGATATTGTGATCATCTATATTCAAGGCCTCAAAACATCCTCGAGCGCAGCTTTTTGAATCATTTACATGTTTCGGTGGTTTATAATTCTGTTTTTAAGATGATAGGAACATCTTTTTCAGATCCAAATATGTGATTTACTGTGAGAAACACTCTTTGTAAGATAACAGTAGCTGATGAAAGATTCACATTATATTAAAAGCAGGGTGACACATCTTTGAATGTGTATTAATTATCTATATTCAAGGCCTCAAAACGTCCTTGAACACAGCTTTTGGATCCTGTGTGATTGTTTCTTTTCCGTATTTTCAGATGCATTTTAAAGTCACGCTGTCTAAAGCAAATATGATTATACTTCTTTGTATTTTCAGATGCATCTGCATGTGGAGATCGGACTTTAACGTTATGAGACTCTCTTGAATGTCTTCAAATATGTTTCATGCGTTGGAATCGTGAATTCAGTGTTAAAGTTGTTGTCGTTCCCTTCAGGACCATCGAGTTTTTTATTTGCATTTTCATATCAGTTCACGTACTGAAAGCAGAGTTAATGTTATCTACAGCTCACACTTAACCTACAGTATTTAAGATTAGTAAAGCTACAGTACGGTTTTGTTTGATATTATTTTGTAAATGATCCGTAATATCCAATATACAGTGTGGCTCTGCTGTAGCAGGAAGGTCTGGACAAGTTTAAGACTCGCTTCAACCTCGGCATGAACGAAACAAACCTATCTGTATTTTATTTTATGACAAATCCCCATCAAAGAACACGTTTAGCTCACTAAATTTGGATTGCCTCTTGTTTTAAACTGTTTCATTGTGTGACATTTTATCATGTATAGGAATTTTCCTCATTACACAAAATTGATTATTAAGAATTTACATATTCTCCATTGCTGCCTCTAAGGAAGGGGAGTCATTTGTGTCTAAAGCTGAGTTCATGTTTGAGCTTCACCTTGAAAAGTTCAGCTAACAGTGAACAAACCTGCACTTTTAGTACTTTTACAGTTTAAATTTTAAGCCAGCTTTGAAGGACTGACAACGAAAACTATAGAATATTACCAGCTTTATCCTTTAACCTTTTCAGACACTTGTGGAAGCCAGGAGCGGTTAAGGTTGATAAATCTGAACATTTCATGAGGTTTGTATTTGGTTAAATGACTCTTGAGGATAACCTTGAGATGAAGGAGCGGCCCGGCGGAAAAAGTGCTCTTGAAGCATGAGAATGAAGTCCTGAATGAAAAATAACTGTTCTGATTTATTCATCTCTCTCTCTGTGTGTGTGCGCGAGGGTCATCCGTTCCCCGAGAGACCGAGCAGGAAGAAGACAAATTATCGGGCTAATAAAGCCACAAATAGTTGATCAGAACCAGAATAATTTGTACAGAGTGTTTGTTGGGGAGGCTGGCGTTTGGGCTTAAATTTAGCCGTAGAGGGGGCCGTCCTTGTGCTGCCAGTCAGGCGCTAACAAAGAGTGCGGCATAATAAATGGGACTTTAATTTGTTTTTCCTCCACAAGGTCGCCGTGAGTGATGGGTGAAGGCAGCGATGGGATGTCGTGTCGGAGTGAAGGGGGGGGACGGGGCGGGGCGGGCGATAAAGGCCTCAATTTAAGTGAATGTGTTTTGTTGTGGCTAAAAATGTCAAAATCTACAAGGTCATTCTGCTTAGAGAAGTCATTCTTACGATTTCTTTGACTGCACACGAATGCATCAGGACGGGAGGACTGAAGGACCTGCTTGTGAGATGCTTTTTTTTTTGTCTCCATGGCAACAGGCAGATAAGGCTTATGGGTGCTGTAGTATTAAGAGCAATCTGACGCTCTAAACTTTGCAGAAATGTAGTTCTCTATAGTTTTTTTTTTTTTAACGTTTCTCGAGACTGGGAGCTAGTTTGGGTCACATGATTAAAAAGACTAATATCTGAATACGCTATATGGCCAAAAGTATGTGGACACCCCTTTTATGCACACTTTGGCATACTTTTGTTCTGGGTCTGTTTTCCCTAGCTTTAGCTTTCCTTAGCTTCAATGAAGGTAAATCTTAATGCTGCAGCATACAATGATATTTTATCAGATGCATATTTTAACTGATGTTTCTTTAATAATACTGGGTATTTTTACCTCTTCAGGCCTCTAATACGATTCAAATGAAATAATCTTAATGGGGAACGTCACTCTCACAGCTCATAGACATACGCAACCCGTGACAAGGGGTCATGAGTAGACACGGCTTCATTTTAAAAGGCCAAAAAGGTTACGAATGAATTGTTTCAGACAGTAGTGTATATATGACCCATTTACATGGAGCAGTAAAATGCTTAATATATAATATGATCAACATATCTGACTTTACAATTGTTTGAAATGCTTAATAACAATGTAATGTTGCTTTTCACAAAAATAACACAATATACCTGAAATTACAAAAGTAATATTGTAAGACTAAATAACCAAATAACATTGCTTAGGTTGCATAATCAATATTTCCCCTAAACTGCATGAAAACTACTAACTCTGTATGCAGATACAGATGTTTTCCACCAACCAGTTTACACACGAATGAAGTCTTTACTAGCTAAGACATTTTAGTTTTAAAGCAACCTGATTTATCACTAGTTTGAAAATGACTAGTAGGTAGTTAAGAAGGACTTCATACACAAACTGGTTTCAGGGATCATTTCTGGTGAATGACAGGATTCAGAAACTAAATGATTCCACATTTTTCCTGCTGGAGCCCTGAAACTCCCTATAAAACTTACAAAATTCAAAAGAATACAAAAAAAAAAACAACGCACGAAGAAGAAGGCAGGCAGGCGGCCATGTTTTCAGTGCACTACAAGGTGTTTTTAAGTAAAACCAGCACTTACCGGCTTCAGAGGTCATTTCAGCTCCCCTCACTTCTGATAAGCACTTAATTGGTGCTCACAGATCCGCAAAGATCTCTTCTTCTTAATGTTTGGCCGTGACACAGTCTGACTCTCAGCCTCAGTATCTGTGAAACTGCCTCCGACCAGACGGCCGTGGTACGTCTTCTTTGCCCTCTGACATACAATGTGTTTACACGTAGCCCGTCAGGGACACCAGCTGCTTTGTTAGCACGCGTATGGAAATCTAAACTGTGCGCAGAAAACTAATGAAAGCAGCAGAATGAGGTTCACACTCGTGCTGCAGAAGAAGAAGAAGAAGAATCGCTGCACTCTGAAGCAATGAGTTTTATTTTAAAGGCTGACATTTTTAGCTACCTCCTGTAAATGTATTCAAATTAATTTCCCATTATTGCCTTGCTTATCGGAGGCCGCGGAGACGTAAACAAAGATGCGGACAAAAGCAATTAAAAATAAATGGGGTTTGGACAGAAGTGCCCCAGAGAAAGAGATAAAGGCAGAAACAGTATGGAGGCTGTTAGCTGCAGCCGAGTCAGAGCTGCTGCTGCTGCCGCCGCCTCATTTTTATTTTTGTCACAACTGTTGTAGCTGCTGTGGACTTTTTGGGCGCCGTCCTGAGGCGTCATCACACTAAACGGCTAAATTAACCCAATTATTTGGAGCTCGCTGAAGTGGCGCTGCTGCCTACAGGCGCTGTGTTATTCTGAGGACTGTACATCCATATTGTCTCTCCACAGCTTCTGGCTATGAGTGTGTGTCTTTGTGTGTGTGTGTGTGTGTGTGTGTGTGTTCACTACACATTATTCAACGGTCAGCTGAATCTGTGCCTGGAAAGGAAGAGTGATTACTGTGCTGCTTTGCTTAATGAAAAATAATGACTTGCTTGCCACAGAGTTTCTTTTTTGTTCATGCTCTTTAGCGCGGCATTAAACTCTGCCGTACCTGAGCTCCATGTCAAAGGGATACTTGAGAAATGAAAAGAAAAGCCTCGGCACAGTTTGTTCTATCCTTCGCGAAAGAGGCAACAATAGTTCTTTAAACGAAGGCCAGTTTCCGTAGCAACATGCCAAATATAACAAGGCTTCTGCTCGCATAAAGATAAAGACGCAGGGATGCAGACGTGCAGCCCTGGTAAGGTTGTCTGCTGACAGAAGCAGGACTGCAGGCCTGATCTAACTCTCTGATGGTATTCAGTCTTTAAAACATGTCATTCAAATGAACGCTAATGCCGGATGCTCGCCTACCGCTGTAACGCTGCTACAAAACAGAGCCACAATTACTTTTTATTACCCAAACGACCATGATGCAGGGTGTATGTTTTTCTTCTGCCTTTTATCAGCTCAGTAAACGTACATCACGGTGGTTTCCACGCGCTGGTGTCATTGACCTCTGCTGTGTTTCTCCGCCACATCAGGCTCCTCCCATCTCCTCACACTGAGGACAAAGCAGAGCCCGAAGCTCGACAGCAGAAGCTGCTGTGTGAGAGACAGAAACAGCCAAAACTGAAGCAGCAGAGGTGGAGATATCCTGACTTTTAGTCTGTAGCGTGGGCCGAGCTCCAAAAACACCAGATCCGACATTTCCCACAATGCAACTTGATAGCATCTCTTGGTTAGACCCTTTCCTGCGTGGTACACACCCAAAATTGTGAATGAAAAAAGTCATTTCATTTTCACAAAAATAAAAGAAGCCCCAGGCTGTTACGAAACTAGAATTCGCTTTTAATAAAGTGCTGCAGGAATGTAACAGGGTTTTAATCTAAAACTTGGAAAACATGCAGCAAATAAACGTGAGCACGTTCATCAAGACTGATGGTTCCCCCCCCAGCGCGGTGTGGTCGGGACTCTGGTCGGCACTATTAGTCATTGTGACAGGGTGAGGGAGGAGAAGAACAGTCACATGCAGACATTTCATTTCGTATACTTAATGAAATGGTTCATAATTTAATTAGATAGTACTCCTTAACATATTCTGGGATTTGGTTTTACTTTCCTATAATGATCTTTTTTTGAAAAAATCTGGCTGTGTCCGCTATCACTCCCGTATTCACTCATTCACTCCCCCCTGTCTAATGGACGCTATGGTTTACTCTGTAGTGAGCAGTATATTGAGATTTTGGTCATTTTTGCATCGCAGACACTCAAATAAAATGGCGGACAGTAAAAGTAGTTTTATGCCGTTTTGTTGAGTATAAATAAAATGCGGAACATTTCTTCTGTTTGAGGATGAACTTTGTAGGCGTAACAAGTCTTTTAGAGTTTTTATATAATTGGAAAGCTAATTTGTTACTGAATGTATGTAAATCTGTGCATTTCTTTAAATCGACAGTTTTCTTTACAGAGTTTGTCTTTGGTTTTAACGTCATCAGTTTGTTTTCAGACTTAAACTGTCGCCCAGATGTGTCCAGTTTAACAACATAGCATATTTCTGAGCAAATAACACTTTTATTTATATAAATATATAAATAAATAAATAAAATTTGGAATTGACTCAAATTTAAAACCAGTTCTCGATAACTGTATTCATTATGTGTTGCATCAAAAGACCATCTTACCTGAAAGCACAAAGCAACTAGGAGATTTATCAAAAACTGAAAGAAAAACAAAGATTATGAGGTTGAGGGAAGTTTGACACCAAAAAGCAATTTTACAAAAAAATCACGAACAGCACAACTTCACTGAGTCCTGGTCTGCAGGGTTTCCGTCCTCAGTGACGTACGCGTCATCCTGTCAACGCTGTGATGGATTCTGTGTCCGTACACGGACGGCTTCCCTCTCACATGTGCAGCAGCAGCAGAGACGGAAGACAATTTCATTTACCTGCATCTAATGAAAAGGCAATTTGCTGCGTGCTAGCATGGAGATGGAGTGGGACGCTGACAGACAGATACACAATCGTCCTGCCTGCAGGTTCACCGCAGAAATGAATGACACTGTGTCGTCTGCACCTCCCAGAGGCAAACTGAGAGGCCGCACCACGTCTGCAACTCCACAAACTCATTTTCTCCACAGTGACCTGTTAGAGACCAGTTATTAATGGTCTCGCTCAGTATTAGCCTTGAAAGCTCTGTTTTTGATGCACGATAGTGAAAACTGGAAGCCAGTGCAAGCAGAAAACTGATTTGGTGGTTTAAATGATGATGAAAACAAGAAAGATCTTTTTTAAAATCTGTGTATTTCTTCCTTTCCCTTTATAAACTGCTACTTAGGTGTTCTAGATTTAAATGTAAGCAGGATTTAGCACCTGCATGGCCTCTTTCTTGCATTACATTTACTCAAACAAGGATGTCTGGGCAGGCACTTTAGGTCCGGTTTGTCATTTTCTGAAGAGCTGCCGTGTTTTTATCGTTTTGAAAAGTAAAAAGCAATAAAAGCCCAGGAAGTGGCTTGTTTGTTGTTTGTCCAGTCAGGTGCAGGAAAAGTTCATTGTCTCAAACCATTGAGAGATTTATACAAGCAGCAATAATAATCTACAACACACTAAGAACCAGTGCATTTATTTGCATCGTCTTTAAGAGACTCGGACTTCAGAACGAGCCAGAGTTAACTCAGTTTTTTGGGACCTGAGATAAGACCTAGAAATAAAAGCATGGACAAGTTTCCTGTAGTCATGCCTGGACATAAATCCTCTGATTGTTGCTGTTTTTAAGACGGTAATATGCAGACTTTGTTACAGATTTGATATGTCAGTTAAGGTTCAGCTGTGTGTCCATGATTACTCCACATTTCTGACTTGTCAAGATGAGTGCTAACTCTCGCTCGAATGAGTTTATTTTAGTTTTGTCTGTGTTTAGCTAAAGTAGATTTGAGCATAACCAGTCATTGATTAGTTCAAAACACATACTGAGAGTCTTTATGAGACTGTGTTCTCGTGGTGACAGACGAAGGTAAATTTGGGTGTCATCTGCATAATTATGCTGGTTAATTTTTTTTGTTTTGTATAATTTGGCCAAAGTAAAACATGCAAATGTTAAAGGTCCAGTGTGTAACATTTAGGAGGATCTATTGGCAGAAATGGAATATAATAATTAAGTTTTCATATGTTTTCATTAGTGTTTAATCACCTGAAAATAAGAAGCGTTGTGTTTTCATTATCCTAGAATCAGCCCTTTACATCTACAGAGGGAGCGGGCCCCCTTCCACGGAGGCCGCCATGTTGCACCGCCATGTTTCTACAGTAGCCCAGAACGGACAAACCAAACACCGGCTCTAGATAGGGCCGTTCACGTTTTTCTCAAGTTTCGAGGCCACTGTAGTTTCTCCTACACGCTTGGAAGGGGAGGGTGAGGCGAGCGGGATTCAAATGGTTGCAAACTACTCTAAAGCCTTTAGTTGCTTACGTACTTATTTACCCTCTGTATTAGAAAGTGGTACCAAAAATTGAAGCAGCTGCTGTTGGAGAATCCTGCTTGTACAAAAAGCAGCACTTCTGCAAAGAAAAATCTTTACTCTAAAAATTGACAGAACAGCTGGTAAATCGAGCTTCCAAGAGCTTCTTTTAATTAACATGTAGAAACAGTATCCACAGGCGTCCTAAATGATGCTCCAACAGTCATTTTCACTGTAACTAAGTGGCTGTTTCTCCAGCTGGAGCTGTGAATATGTGAGAGCCACACCTCTAATTGAACACTGGCATGTCGGAGCATGTTTCAGTTTCACGCTGCCATCAGCTGCTGATACACCAGGGACCAGGCCTCCTCCTCCTTTAGACCCCCGCCTCAGGCCTAGCCATCTCCTGCTCCTGTACTTCTCAGACTACCTCCAGTCCCCTGGGATTGGCTTCTCCAACACACCAGCCAGTGTCCTGAAGTCAGGGTCACTTGTTTAGGACTGGTAAACATAACCGTAGACTACCTGGCAAGAATATTTTTCTTCTCTGGCCAAAACAAACATTTTTTTGAATATTGATGTCACCAGATCTTTTGCCAACACTGGTGTAGAGAAAGGTATCTCAACAACTAGTCTGCCTCAGATATTTATGGTTTCCAGAGGATGATTCCCCCGACATGTCTGTGAACCCCTTTCCTCTAGCGCCAGCATTAGGCCGAGATGTTACTTCACCAACATTTTGATCTATGACAAGATATTTGAAAAAACTAATTGCTGGATTTTCATTAAATCTGCTGTGGATATTCATGTTCCCTGGAGGATGATTCCTAAAGATTTTCCTGACCCCCTGACCTTTCCTCAGGCCAAAACATCCACTTGACCAATATTTTGGTCTGTGATGAGATATTACAAAAACTAATTGCTGCATTTTCATGAACTCTGCTGTGGTTATTCATGGTCCCCAGAGGACCTCAGTGATATCCTTTTCCTCTAGCGCCACAATTAAGCCAAATATTTAACTTTCTACTACTTTTCCACACTATTTCTGTATTCAGTCATGTTGGATTTGACCTTTGACCATGACCTTCAAACATTATCGCCCTGAAACGTTACTGCCACTTTTGGCACTTTCCCCTTGTTGGTGAAACCAACAAAGACACATTTTCCAGACATTTGGCGGGTGTTAAATTTGGGTCCTGGACTGCATTGGACAGAAGAGTGTTGTGAGGAAGGCGATGGAGGCAGCTGGGCAGGTGGCCGCCGTTTCCCACGAGGCTCCACGGTTGCAGCTTTGAGAGATGAAGCCCGTCAGAGTTAGCCAAACAGCGCTAATGCTCTCCCCAGAAAGCCTCCCCGTCCAAATGCTAACAAGAAAGCAAAAGCCGGCTGTGTTTGTGTGCATTTTGAACAGATGCTCTGGCTGTAAATACGGGGGAAATGCCATTTGTTTTCATTTTGTTGCATTCAGGGGACGGGGGAGGATTATGTTGTGAGAGAAAACAGTCATTCAGATGCAGTCGGCAGCAAATTCAGCGAGTGAGTTGATCTTTATCTTGTGCCCTGCAAACCCAATATTTATATTTAAGGAATGAAGGACAAATACAAACATATGCAGCGTACCTGCTTTTAATAGAGAAATCGTGCATAAAATTGCCCCTCAGTTTTTGTGAGCATGAACTGAGGGCTGGTTTGTTGACAAAAGTGGCAGCAAGATACCAACACAGCATGTTTCACAAACAAATGTTGCTCACAAATTGCAGATAAATTTGCAGATAAATGTGTCGGAAGTGTGGTGATTGTTTTGATGGGTGAAATCTCTCAAAATGAGCGAGAAGAAACTCATGGTGCAAATCTGTTGTAAATTTGGTAAAACTGTCCCCATGTTGGGGGGGAAAACAAACAACCGAGCCAATCAGAGCTCTGTAGGCGGGATCAAGAATGAGGAAGAATGAGGATCTTACTCCGAGGACGGATGAATCGGACGCAGCTGTACAGGCTGTTGTTCCAGACATAACACCTATTAAAGAGTTGATTAAAACGCCACTGCACTTTGGACAGGTGAGAAACATGGCTGCACCGGCCTCTGTGGGCCGAAAGGAACAAGTCCGTTGCGAGCAAGAACCAATCACCTTGCCTTCATGTCTTCTTATCCAATCAGCAGCTCCCTTTTGAAGTCTTTTCCACTTTTCAAAATATATTTTCAGTTTGTTTCAGAAAAGTTTAATTTTACTTTCACAGTGCTCATTTCATTCTGACAAATCAAACTTGTATTTGTCTTCCTTTCAAAACTCTGGAAAAAAATAACTTTCCTAATCAGTAAATGAAACTCGGATTTCAGAGAATAGACCACAAATAAATAAAATATGTGTTTAATTGACAGTTTGCCACGAAGTAAGTCATAACTTTATAAGCGAGTCACAAAACTGAAGAGAAATTCGGCAGAAAAAGGAGCTTTTGCAAATGGTTGTTTTTAGTAGTTTTCTGCTTTATAGGAAACTGGTGTTTCTGTTATTTTGAGTAGTATTTGTTGTTGTTGTTGTCAAGTGAGTGACGCTTCTGTTTAGACAAAATGTAAAGCTGCATTGCTCACAGTATCCTGAAGCCACGCACTGAACATTTCCCCCCCCAGCCCCTCTGTGCTGTTAATGCTGTAGTAGTAGAGGTCGTCTCCTTCAGTTATCACCCCTGCTGATGACTGTGGTAACCTCAGACCGAACCAGTGTGGAAAACTACCAGGTCCTCTGCAGAAACACTGACTGAACACTCTGAAATGAAACTGCAGGAAAGCCCGGACACAGACAGAGACAGAGAGCGCAGTAATAGTGAATAAGTCGACATAGTAAAGCGTCAAACGCAGTGTAGATGTTGTAAAATGGTTCAGGCTTTGCAGTGTGGTAATCTCTCTCTGACGCAACGCCGCTCAACTCCTGAGTGCAACTGATTTGGAAACTATCAGCACTCTGCTTATAAATTTCCCCAGTGTGAAAAGCAATGCATACAGAATGAATCTGCCTCTATTTATCTATCTGACTATCCACACACTCCTCTCGCTCTATCCGAACCACCTGCCCTTCTGGAGGAAAACAAAAAAAAATCAACTCGGCTTCAGTTTTTCCGCTCTGGTCCCCAGGCGTTTCTACATGTATCCATTAGATTACAGATGACAAATAGATGCAGATCTTCGTCTGCCGGCTGGGAACGGTCCAGCTGTGATAGCGCGACGGTGTTTCTGCCTCCTGAGGTTTCACTGGTGTTTGTTAGTGTTTTGTTAAAGTGCAGGGTGGGCGAGGACGAGGATTCACTGCAGCATGAAGGGGATCAGACAGAACGCACCGAAGAAGCAAAAGTTTGCAGAGGAAAATCAGCTGCTGACAGAAACCGAAACAGACCTCATAAAATCAATAAATAATACTCTCCCATACTACATTTCATCGATTAACCTCCAAGTCCTTTAATAACAGTGGCGCACGTTCCAGATAGAAAATATTCCGATCAATAATAATCGGCCATTTATGAAAGTTTTCCAGTTCAAGACTCTGAATCTCTGCCCACATCTCCCGTTCAAATGTTTCTTTGGTGGCGTTTCACGAAAGTGATTAGCGAGCAGTTTACATGCAGATTGCATCATCATGTTTCACAAATTGCAGATAAATTTGCAGATAAATGTGTCGGAAGTGTGGTGATTGTTTTGATGGGTGAAATCTCTCAAAATGAGCGAGAAGAAACTCATCTTATGGTGCAAATCTGTTGTAAATTTGGTAAAACTGTCCCCATGTTGGGGGGGAAAACAAACAACCGAGCCAATCAGAGCTCTGTAGGCGGGATCAAGAATGAGGAAGAATGAGGATCTTACTCCGAGGACGGATGAATCGGACGCAGCTGTACAGGCTGTTGTTCCAGACATAACACCTATTAAAGAGTTGATTAAAACGCCACTGCACTTTGGACAGGTGAGAAACATGGCTGCACCGGCCTCTGTGGGCCGAAAGGAACAAGTCCGTTGCACCTCTGACCGCAGCCGGGTGTGGTCAGGTGGTGCAACCGGTATCTCGGTGCTGTCGGTACATCACTGCTGCACAGGGTGCAGAAAAAGCACGTTGTCACCGCTAGTTTGCAGGGCAAACCAGATTATTAGACCGGGTGATGTTCCTCTTTAAATCGACATTTTCTGATTGATTAAGGTGTCGTTGCTTTGTGCCGTTCGAGGCCGTTGCATCTGGGATTTTTGGGTTAGTTACAGATATACAGGAGCCTGAACGCCACAGCAGTTTTCTTCCATCTTGGGTAAACATGTTTTTGTAAAATAATAGAACAGTGTTGATATGAATATGACCCTATACTGTAAAGGTCCACCACTGTATTTATAACGTTATAATTTCAGCACGAACATTTTATTTACTCTTCTTTTTCTTTCTGTTTTGCAGAATCAGACGTTGTGCAAAGGCCTCAATGAACTTCAAAATGGACAGGTATGGAGACGCACACCGGTTCTGTTTTCACTACACCGATGAAATGTATAAGTAATATTTACAATATAAAAATTCTAACCTGACTATTTGTCTTAGAGAAAGAAACTATTGTCACTATAGAAACGTGCGATTGTGTTTCAGTTTGTAAAGTCTTTAGTTGGTCCCTGTCAACAGATTCTACGTTATCTGCCTCTTTACACAAGATCAGGTGTTGAATCGTCCTCTTCAGTGGTGGAAGAAGTCTTGCATTTAAAATCCTACTTAAGTAAAAGTGCAGAATATTATCAGCAAAATGTAAAAGTACTAGTTTTTACTGCTTTATATACTGTTAGCTAGTTTAGTCCAGTGGTTCCCAACCTCGGGGTCGGGCCCCTCCAAAGGGTCACCAGATAAATCTGAGGGGCCGTGAGATGATTGATGGGAGAGGAAAGAAGAAAAAACACAACAGTTTTAGCTCTTTGAGCCTCAAACTGTTATTTAAATGAGACAATCTAAGAAGTTCAGAGGGGAAATGTGTCTTTGGTGGAACTGCTAACAACTCGTAGACATCTGAAACATGACACAACAAGTTTTTAAGGCGTTAAAAGCCAAAAAGGTTGGAAACTGCCGGTTTAATTTGTGATTATCATGTATTTTCTTATGTAAACTCTTAATCTGAAAAGTAACTTCAGCTGTCAAATAAATGTAGTGCAGTAAAAAGTTCAGTGCGTCCCTCTGAGACGTGGCGGAGTAGAAGCAGAAAGCAGCATAAAATGGAAATACTCAAGTTAAGTACAAGTACTGCAGATTTGACTTAAATACAGTCCTTCAGCAAATGTACTTTCCACCACTGATCATCTTTCTTAAAAACTTTGAAAAGATGTTTCTGTTCCTGATACAGCTCCCTATTTGCTTTTTTCCTTGTAATCTTGTAAAAATTAAAAATTCACTAAAAATGATCGAATTGACTCATCTAATTTGCCAACCTTTCTTTTGATACTTTGCATTTGGCCCGCTGCTGTAGATCAAAGAGGAGACAAACCGATTGTCCTCCAACAGAAGCTCCACCTCCCCTCCTCCTCCTCCTCCTCCTCCTTCATGGATTTTAGAAAAGTGAACGGGGCAGTTTCCTTTGTGTCGGCCTGCATGGGACCACAGTTCATCTGTCCTTTTCCAAAGTGACAGTAAGCATTTGTGACTGCAGGAAAATGCTGAAGAATGTAAATGGCTTCTTTGGCTGCTTTCAGAGAGCAGAGACAAACGGGAGGAGAGTTTAAAAAGGAAAAAAAGATGGAGATTCATTACACGTCGGCTTAATTTCAGAGCTGCGATTCATTACGGAGTGGAAGCCGATTTTGCCTTTCTGCAGGCCCTCGCAGAGCAGAGCATGCAATGCATAAGAGCCCGGGAAAACCTAATTAAAATGAACTTTGCGCTCTGTGATGGGTGGATAATTGTTGCAAGGCATCGGCGTGTATAATTGAGGCTGAATTTGTTTTACAGGTTTACCTTGTAAATGGGTAGATTTGCATTTTGTCCCCTCCTCAGCTGGTTATGGCAGGACTACGTTTGAACAGCGTCCAATCGCTTTCAACGCGGCACGACAGCCGTGTTGTAAAATATGTTTTTATCAGTGTATTTTTATTCCTGTTGCCGTTAACCAGAGGAGGTAATTAAAACCGTCTAACAACTGTCGTTTCAATGACACCCGCAAAAGTTACCAGTTATTTTTTTACAGAACAAAAACATAAAAATCCCCGGAGGTGTTGAGAAAAACTGCCGTCGGCCATATTAGCACAGCAGACAAAACACACATATTTATTTTTTTGTGTGGCTAAAGACTCTGAGAGGCTGCCAAGGTCCTCCTCCAGCCAAGTAATGTAGAGTACGCTGTGCAACACCTTCCTTTTGTTACCTCCCCAAGGCATAATTAGACACAGCCAAAGAGGGAGATCAATTCTGAACATCATAATGAAACACAGAGTGAAGCTGTTAAATGATTCTCTGGAGAGTTTTCGGAGGTTCTGCGGTGTTTAACAGCCAGTCAACATCAAGGGAGGCGGGATGCTGTCTTAATTCCCTAAAAACGGAGTAATTCAGGATGGAACCGGCTCCTTTGACCCCCCTTCATCCTCCTCCTGTTTTCAACACCTGTGTTGATTTTCAGGTAGTCACGGAATATCCCAGCATGCACTGAGACAACCAGGACTGATCTACAGCTCATCACGCAGACAGACAATCACATTAAGGACACTGTAGATACTGATTTGTTCCTGAAATAGTCTTCCAAGTCTTTATTTTCTGGGTTTAAAATGGTTAAATACATCCTTTTAAAATCAGAAATTGATCTTTAGACGTCTTTGAAAAAGCTGTCAGAGTTGTTACAGTCTGTTAGTCCATCAAGACACCTTGACCTTTACCGGCCAGGTAGCTTCACAAAATCTGAAAGAAGACGACATGTTTACTGTCCGTAAGATAAATCAGTATCTTCTACAGCACGCGCTATTAGAATTTCAATCCTTTGAGAATATAGTAGTTTAAACGTTAAACTTGTTAGAATATAAAAAAACAAACTACAGCTCCAGTGAAGATACTATATGCCACCATAACTTGGTTTCTTCTGATTTTATTATTTAATCTTTCCAATTTTTAAGCTGTAATCTCTTCAGTTTAAATGCCGCTGAGCCCTCCCTGTTTATTTCCACTCAGCTGGCTGCTGACCTGTAACCTGTGACTGTGGGCTTGTGGGAAATGGTGTTCGTCAAAGACAGAAATACTGAATAAACAATGATATTACGCTGTTCTTTAAAAATGTTCCATCATTATTTAGACATATGGAGTGAGCCACACGACATGCTGTTGAGCAGCGCTGGATTTTTATTAATTTGCGTTATTACAGATGGCCGTGTGATTCTAATGTCATGAAATGTGCGGTGGATTTTCATGTTCTCCAGAAGATGAATTCTAATGATTTTGGTTATTAGCAAAATCATCTGTATGTTGTTTTTTACTGTCCAACGCTTTCATATTGTCGGGGGAAGTTGCTCATTTCCAGGCTTTGGCTTTTGTTGTTATCGTGTTCGTTTCAGTGGAAACGTGGTTTAGTAAATAATTGTTGAAAGTGATTTAAAAAATAGTCTGGTGCTATTCTAAACTTCCCTCATCGTTAACAAATCTCATGTGCAGCTCCAAAGCCTCAATGTGTCAGCGCATCTCTCAGTACTCTCTGACTTCCTGTCTGCGGCTCTCAGCTGCGAGCCCATTGGTTCCTGCTGAAGACGTAAATCTTTAAAAACACAGATATATAGTTTCCTGTTTTAAAAAGGTTCAGTAAAACAGCTGATCGCTGTAGTTTTTAATCAGACTAACAGGAGGAAACAGTGCATCTGCTGGGGACTATTTCCAGCGGCGGATGAATCCACATGTGGTGCTGTAGTGAGTGTTTGGGGCAGCAGGACGGTGTGTGTGGGGCTGAGTCAGAATAAACTACAGTGTGTGTGTTTGTGGTGATGAAGGAACATGTCGCCCAGTGCAGCAGAGCGGCTCACTGATGTGTTTTAATAGTTTCTGGACAACGATGGAGGAAGAAGATCCATCACACACCTGTCAGCGGATACGTTCGCTGTTTGTCTCTGTTCACGGGATTTAATGACAAGAAGAAAAACATTAAATATCAGCAGACTTGCCCTTTTAAATCTTAGTACATCTAGGAATTTATATCTGGGATCTGTTGAAATCTTCAGATGCCGTCAGCCTTCAGAAAGTAGCAGGAAACAAACCATAATTTCCAGTTTTCTGCGATTTCTCCGTGTGTCTCAGCCCTCTCAGTGCTTCATATGAAGGACACCGTCTTTATGGTGGAGGCCTGTGCTGGAGATCCACCATGTCTCTGACTAAATCACCACCTGCTATGGGCAAATTAAACATTGACTTCTCATATTGACTTGTAGATCTAATTTGAAGTGATTGCGGATGAGCAATAATGGTGCAGAAAAAAGAGTTGGGGGGGCACCTTTGATGGCAGGCTGTTGGTTGTTAAGGGCGCCGTAATTGGCTGGATTGAGTGAATCGTTGAGTTGGAGAGGGAACTATGTCACTCTGTGCGATCTGTACGGCGAATACACACCTGTGTTTCATGATTCAATCAGGGCCGACGCTGCGGAGAGGCTGAAATGTGTCTGAATCAAAACAGAAAAAGGATTGAGTGAAGAGAAAGTGATTGAAAAGGTTTGTACTGGAGGAATTGATGGTTCAGGACCAGCTGAGTTGATGGCGGCGGCAGCAGCCAGTGGGACAGATGTAGGGAGGGGAAATAAATTAAAGAAAATGGCTTGTGTTGATGGGAGGCCCCTGCAGCCTGGCGGAGCCCCACGGCACCGTCCAAATATCCTCCATCGTCCTCAAACGAGCCCCGCCGCCATGCAGAACCTCCTCTGACCGGAGAGGAAAACTCATCTCAGACGCACCGCTGCAGAAATGCAGTGTCCTTCATTCAGATCCACTCTGTCAATATTTGCCCGCTGGCCTCAAACCAAACACACTGATATTGAAAGTCGTCACACTCGGCGAGGCGAGGAGGAGGAGGAGGAGGAGGAGGAGGAGGAAGCAGCCAGACAGACAGACAGACAGAGAGAGGAGATGTGCTGCAGAAAGAGAGGCAGCTCCACACCTCCTCCAGAAACTGTGATAAGAAGATTTCAGCCAGGAAAGCATTTAAAGGAAGGTTCAGGTGTCCATATACTTTAGGCCATGTAGTGTACCTGGTTTAGCTCCGACTTCCTTGTTTCTATCAAAGTATAAACGAATTATACTGTTTTGAAAAGAGAGACTGAAGGGAAATATTGACTAACTGTTGTTATTCTTCACCATTTCTAAAATGTACAAACAGCTGTCAGATACGAGAGAAGAAGGTAACGGTCTTCAGGTTCATGTCTCGTCTTGGTCTCGTCTCCTCTGACACGGAGCGTAATTACACACCATATGCTGAGTCTGCCTCCAACATTTGGTTAACCACGGTCTCTTGTCTGTTTGGATAAAACGCTTCATTTACATCCACCGTTCGCTTTGAGCAGCAGCGCTCCTGCTTTCATCTGCCGCCGTTAGCTCGGCTATCTGTCCGCTGCACGTCCTGGCACGCCGAGCTCAGCCAGGCTTCGGCGGTTAGAGGTTATTGTAAGTTGCGGCTGAGTAAACAGGAAACAAAGACGATAACCGGCTGCATAAATGCATCTTTAAAACAGGGAATCGACAGCATCCCTGGCTTCGCCGGTCCAGGTCTGGTGTTTGGAGTCCACGCTTGCCTCGGCAGCTTAGTTTGCAGCAAAACTGAGAAGAATTGTAGGCTCGCAGTCTCGAGATCACGACTTCATTTTCTAAAAGACACGTTTTTTTTTCTTGTCGTTACAAGTTATGTCGTCATCTTGAGATTAAAAAATGCTTCTCATATTTAGATTTTTATTACAAGATCTTCAACCCAAGATAATGATGAAGCTACTGGCTGATTAATTGATTAGTTGGGAAAGAGAAAATGATTTGATGAGTAATAATTTAATACATTTTTTTAAAGCAAAAATGACGCAGTATTTCGTCAGGATGATGAGATAATCACCAGAGTTGATGCAGCCTGCGTTTACCAGGTAAGGCGGGTCTAATGAAAAGACTATCCAGTTGCATTATGGGGAATGTAGGTTACATACTAGAGACTATAAGTCAGGATATCTCCACCTCTGCTGCACAGATTTTGACTATTCCAACTTAACTTCAGTACTTTAATAGATGGAGTTTAACTTAACCTGTCATTTGTGTTTCACCCGGTGATGTTGCTGCTCCCTGGAGGAGATATGGGAGCTCCTTGTCAGTTAAGTCCTCTGCAGGACCCTGCATGGACGAGTGTGTTGGGATGTTTCCTCTCTGCCTCGGGCTGTGTCGCCCCTCAGTAGAAGGGGCGGGGGGGTTGGGAGGGACAAAACCCCTCCCTTCGTCCCCCCCAGAGCCCCCAGGGGGACCGCAGGAAGTTCTCAAATATCTCAGAGAGGCAGCGTGGTTCTGTTGGCAGCAGCTGTTCAGTTATTACACTGATGCTACTGCCGCTCCAACGAAACTCAAAAAGGGTGCAGGAAAATAGTTCTTTGTCTGTAATTGACTCATTAAAGGTTCATTTTCTCAAAACAAGTGACGATATTTCAACCTGTTTCCAATGCAGATCAACATGTTTTAAGTATTTTATAAAATCGACGCAACGTATTCTGGAAAGTTCTTGAAACAAGTCGATCTCTTTTGGAAACGGGTTGAAATAATATTCTTACCGCACTGGCGGGTTTTTCACGTTATAAGAAGGACTTGATGGTTCATTTTACGTTTGTTTATCAGAGTGCAGAAAAAAACACTTGAGATAATTAACAAATTGTCATAATTGAACACAGAAAGTCTGAAGAAACGCTTCACCAAACGCTTCACACGCTCCTGCGTTCATCATCCCCAGTTTTTTATATGCAATCCATCAATTAGTCATGTGACTTCCAAATTAGTACAAACACCAGATATTCGCAGCGGCACTACACCTGTCTTTTCAGAGCAGCTTTTACAGAACACAATGGAGAGAATTTAAATTGTTGATACAAGATGCAACATCAGACCGACATGTTTTTAACAAACACGACATCTCGTCTAAACTTGACAATGGTCATAACGTTACGTTTCAAAACACACCATAATTAAAATTTCATCCATCTTTTAATGCTAAATGATCATTTTTCAGTCAATCAATAGTTGACCTCAGCACACACCCTGGTGTGTGTGTGTGTGTGTGTGTGTGTGTGTGTTCTCAAAGGAAGAAACTTAAATCTTATTTTATTTTTTTTACAGTTATTTATATTTTCTTGGGAGGAAATATTAGTATTTTGTAAATCACACACAATACCAAGGAAAAACGTAAAAAATATCCCAAACAAAGAGCGCAGCTTCGGTTCAGTACGGGTTATGCAGATTCAAGGACAGTTTATAAAACAAATCAAACTATAAATGGCATGAGACACAAACATTGTTGGCAGAAGATTAAAGCATTAAATAAGTTAACACGGCCCCCTCCGTGGTGACACGGCACACACGAGAAGCTGGGACGTTGAATGTGTTTGTGAAACCAGACCGGAACCTCTGATATTCAGGTCGAGGTTTCGGGGTTGTCAGTCTGCGTCGGAGCACCTGTTGGCAGGCAGGTGAACTGCAGCTTCGGGACATTTCGACACTGGCCTCCGTGTTCACATTTGGAGGTCGCCTCTTGGTTTTTGTGCGTTGGAGTGAGTGTGTGTGTGTGTGTGTGTGTGTGTGTGTTGAGTGTGTGGTCGCGGCTCTTTGTGGCTGCATCTGTCTGCCTCTATTGTTTGCAGGGGTCCATCTGCTGGCCTCCAGCTCAGCCCCTCCTCCCCCCTCAGTCCCCCGCTCAGGCAACAAACACCCCCGACCTCCCCCTCCTCCCCCTCCCGTCCTCTGTCTGTGTCTCTGCCTCTCTAGGAAAGCCAGCTGTCCCCCTCTTCCTCTCCTCTGTCCCTCCATCACTGAGGTTTAGTGTTCAGAAACCTCGTTGATCAGTCGAAGAGGCCTTTAGTCCAGTTTAGGCAACTTTAACGTTAGATTTAACTTTAGTCAGGCTTTGCTGCTTGTCTTTGTGTTATTTAACTTATTTTATCTTATACTTATACCCACCTGGTACTTAATTTATTATCTGACCTGTATTATAGTGTATTATATTGTTTGCTGGTACTTTCTCCTGTGTGCACTGACGTAAAGGCGAGCTGCTGTAACAAAGAGTTTCCCTTCGGGGATCAATAAAGTATTTCTGATTCTGATAATAATAATAGGGAATTTAGGGAATTGTTTGGGTATTTCCACTGATCTGACATTTTAAGAACAAACAATTCATAGATAGATAGATAGATTGAGAAAATAATAAATAAAAAAGTCTTTGTTATAATGTTCAAATTTATTTTATGTCAACTTTCCCTTTTGACAAACGGAGATCATGAAACTTGATGAAGGTTATTATACGGGGCTTTAAATGTCTCGCGTAAGACGTTGACTGGGTTTGGTTTATACTCTGATCAATAGTGATTGATCTCTGAGCTGGGGCATCAGCATTCACTTTGTGATGATGGTTAAGTTTGGTGTGTTTATGAACTTTGAGCGACACGTGCTTGGCAGCTCAGCATATTAATCTGTTCAGATTCTGTATTTTTGGAGGTAGCTGTGGTATTGTGTGTTTTGTTTTGTGATATAATGTGAAAGTTTTCGTGTCAGCCTCTTTCAGTAAGTCTCGGGGGTAAGAAAGTGTCACGGAGATAAATAATGTATACGATGAGGAACATTCTTCTTAATTAAATAAAGACTTCCCTTAAAAGTAAGCGGCAGATTATTTATTCATCTATAAAGGTCACTTTCTGTCTTCGTGACACACATTTACAAAATGAAAGTGACAGTGTGGAGCACAGGGAGAACTGTATTAATACTCCCAGTTAACAAAAATGATGAAGTTCCAGCAAAATTAAAATTGATTTACTCAGTTTTATACCCTGAAAATCAGATTTTTTTTAAGTTTAGCAAAGGTTATAAAATCGCATCAGTTTTTTTTTTAAGAATCCGAAGAAATAATACAATATCAGCGTAGAGCGATGTACAAAAGGACCAAGATGGCGGCGCGTGTACATCGCGAGGCTCAGTGTCTCTCCAGTTTTTGCATTTATGCAGTGTTTTTCTTGCTCATCTCGGGTCTGTTCGTGCAGAACAGCTGTGCCTTTACATCGAACGCCCGGCGTCAGCTCTGGGATATTGGTTTGCGCATTCCTGGCAGTTTGATCTATTTCATTATACTGCTCTATCCTGCGTTTCTGCACACACTTTATATCCCGCTCTTGCTTCTTGCACTTCTGGTCAGACCTAAACTGCATTTCGATGCCTTGTACTTGTACATGTGTAATGACAATAAAGTTGAATCTAAACAATAAAGTTATTGTAAACTAAAATGGGATCATGGTTAGTCAGGTGGTGGACAGCTTGAGCTATAAGTGACTGTGAGAGAAAGCGTGTTTCCAGTTAGTATGAAGGCAGTTTGAAGACATTATAGAGTTCGTCGTGAGCAGTTTCATGTAGGAGCTATCTGTAGAAAGAAAATAGTCCCTCCATGAAACTGCTCACAACAAACCTGAGGATTATCTTCAGTAACCGGGTCCTGATTTCTGGAAACAGACGTCGCTGTTGAGTTTTTCAGGTGTATTTTTTGGCGCTTTGAGCTCCACAAGCCGAGCGCCATGTAGTCCCGTTACATTCAGACGTCTCTACGGCAGATATCTCCAAAACTCTGCAGCTCGCACCGAAACTATCCAGACGGATAAACAGCTCTGCAGGTGAGAGGAGACACATGTTTTAGATTTTGGGGTGAACTGCCCCTTTAATGTTGCAGGTGCTTCAGGTTGTGCATCATGTATTTTTTAGCAGTTGAAACTCAAGCAAAACGCACGTCTCAGACGAATGTACTAGAAGTAAAATGTCCAATACTTCCTTCATGAGAGACTGTGAAGTAGAAGCACAAACCCTCACAAAACTGGACATTTTCTAATTTGTACCGAAACCACTTCCTGAGTAGCTGAATCTCCTCCAGCTGTAATATTCGCCTCCCGATGAGATCCAGACTCTGACTTTTAATGTCTCGCACCTCCTGGTTCGTTCTTTGCCGTCGCAGCAGGAAAGATAAAACCGACAGAAGCATCTCATTTTGCTCAACAGATGTCCTTAATCCCGGCTAATCCAACATGTTAAGCGGTTGTTTTCTCTGCAGTGAGCGCAGGGCGCCGACCCTGGCACCGAAGCTTCCCACAGGCCAGTTGGACTCCCTCAGACCCCCTCTGGTCCTGGTCTAGTGCTCTCCAGCTCCCCCTCCGCACTGCCAAGTAGAAGCTGAATTAATAAACTGTCTGTTTCCGCGGCCATATGTGAGGCTATTTATGACTGAGAGGGGTAGGAAAAAATATGACTTTTAAAATGTATTTTGGCCTTGAGTCTACAGAATACTCCACCATCAGAAATACATGCAAAATAGATGAATTTCAAAATAATGGTCTCATGTCACAGAGAAAACGTACTGATTCATGATGGTCTACTACGACTTGTTCCAGCCCTCATCGGCAACGTAGGAAGCAAGCTGATGTTTTGTCACGACGACTGCGCCAATATAAACCAGTGCTGCTCAGAAATGACCCTTTAGCATTTATGACCTTCAGTGAAATCACTGTTTTATACGTTGTCTGACAACAACAGAGCCCTGTAGGTGATAAATCGTTCCTTTACATTAGTAATTTGTCCCCTTAAATAACTTTTTATTCCCTCAGTTTAGTAATTCATACCCTCAAATGACTCAATGCGTTCCCTCTAATTAATAATTTGTGCCCTCAAATGACTAAATCGTGGTCTGAAATGACTTCATTTACCCCCCCCTTCCCTCTCTCGTGTGCATCAGCCACGATGAGATCCGAAACCTTGAAGCTGAGTTTTTGTGAACTGGAGATCATCCGCAGTATCACCCGTTTTTCCAGCGAAACCATCTGTTATCCTTTTAAAGTCGTTTCAAGGGATGTCAAAGATACAACTTTGTGTTCAGCAGACTGAAATAGAAGTCGCTCCTCATATCTCTGTCCAAAATCAAATTGAGGTTCACGGTGAAAGTGATAACCGTACGCCATTAATTTGAAGGAATTAATTATACTTTGAGGGCACCGATTATTTTAAGAACAGGCGCGTACATTTAAAGGTATGGACTACAAAATTGAGGAATAAAAGTAATAAAAATAATAAATAAATTTATCCAAAATGTTCCCCTCAAACACCAAACTGGGTCCAGTAGACAACAGAAAGATATCATCTGGATAATGTGATCAGCTATATTGATAAGCGATTAGTGAATACAGTGATTTAGAGGACAGAACAGAGTTTTAATCTGCTAAAACCGAGCTGAGTAACCATGTTTACTAAACGCTTTATCCATCCATCAGAGCCCCCTCCTCCCCAGACGGTGGCAGTAACTCACATTTAATGAAAATGGAAGAGATTGAACCATTTTTCTGTTGTTCTGTGATTTAAGGAGGAAAGAGCAGGAAATGGAAACCTACTGTGAAGTGGCGAATCTCTAATGACGAACTCATCGTGCTCTAGTATGTGGGAACCTGAACCTGAACCAGTAAACCCAGTAAAGAAATCTGTAACTGATATTTGTCAGGTCCACACATGGAGTGAGTTTTGGAAAAGCTTTTCCACCAAAACACTGCATGCTCCATCAAGTCCTTTTAGTTTTTCCTCTCTGGTGCTCTTAGTGAAGCGTAATCTTGACAGGCAGCCATTTAAATTACACAAATCTCTTCCTGTCTTTGTGAACGTATTAATTACAGCCTATCTATAATGTTTGATTAACTATAGCACATTAATAACAATTGATTGAGGCTTTTACCTGTGGAAACCATGTATCGCCAAAACGCCTGCTTTTCATGAGCTAAGGAAAACAGACCTGTTTTCAGCTTTGTGGCAGTGCATCTTTAGCAGTTTTTTAAATGGTGTATTTAGCTTAAGAAGCAGGACTCAACCCTAAAGGAACCCTAAAGTGGTTTTTCACGCGACAGCGATATAGAGCTTTGGCTTCTACTTCTTCTGTTTTCTCTTTTCTCACATTGTCTTCTCAAACTATGTTGTCCACTGAAATTGAATGGTGTTTTGGACAGTAGTCCACCTGGTGAAGAAAGTGGCAGGTGCAGGATCACTGTCTCCAGCATCTCCGTAAGGTGAACTGCTGGCTCTGAGAACCGCGTCGGCCGATCGGAGGTCGGACGCTTCTGTAGCTGCAGACGTCTCGCGTGGAGTTGGAATGAAGGCGGAACATCCTGTTTCAACAGTAATTCAATCATGTTGAGGAAGCAAAGAGGTCAGTTTCATGGTGTGGACGTACACATTTTTTAGAAAAGGATCTTAAAGCACGAGCATCTCAGCTGCGTCCTCATCCAGTTTGACGTGTGACAGTGACCCCTCTTGGGCGGTTCAGACCAGATCTCACTAAAGACGAATGAAATCTGATTATTTCAACAACCTCTGGAGGAGGTCTGAGACGCTTTCTAGCCAGATGTTGCATCCTTAGACGGATAGCTAATCTCCTCCTGCAGTGTAACTACTTTCAGTGAGCCATTTCTACACACATGATCAAATACATCTGATCAGTTGATCAGATCAGCCACTGAATCATCGGTGTGGCAGCGGTGTGAGTTGGAGCCGTGAACACGATAGCTTTTGTCATTCATGAGTTTGCGTTAGCTTGTGGACAGTTGTCCCCTCGTGCTAGCTAAAGTGTTATTGTTGTAGCTAAACAAAGTTCTTCTTCTGTTGTTTTTGCCAGTTACCAAACAGCTTCAGGTGCATCGCCACCTTCTTACACACGACTGTAATCAGATTTGTGATCTGACCGACGGAGACGCAGATACGTGGCCGAGTGTAAATAAAAGTGTCTTAAATCTCGTCTGGATTTTATTAAGACGTTTGAAATGACGAGTGGAAGCGGGGCCAGTGTATTAAAACGTCTCCTTAGTGTGAACATGGCTGACACACAGAGACACTAACCGTCTATTTAATCAGCACCAATAACGTCTGCTGCTGCTCTTTCTGCCATTTTTCATTCTCTTATTATCTGCGATTAGGAGAGGAGAGTTGAGATGATCAGTGGACGCAGCAGCAGCTCTATAATTTCTTCTCGACTCTTCACTTAATATAGAGTTTGACCTTTCAGCGGTTTGTGATTGTCGCCGCCGCCGCCGCCGCCGGTCAATATTCTCCGCTCTCGCTGAAGGTGCGAGCCCGTTCGGTCCGCAAATAAATGTCTTCATTACAGCAACGGCCCCGAGCCACGTTCCTCTCCGTGATGTTCAGATCGTTTCTGCTGCAGCCGGTGATTTAGTTTGGCCTCAGATAAACGCCGTGGGAGCTCTCCATGTTTCTCCATCGAGGAGAGATTAAAGACGCTCAGTTTTCACAGGTGAGCGAATTATAAGCAGCTCTGCGGGTCGGTGCGATGGAAGTTTGCTTTAGTAACTGCAGCCATGCCAGTTTAATTGCTGCATGGTTGCATGCTGAATTAGATAACATAAGTAACACTGCAATAATACATCTTGTGGCATTTTATAGCTGCTTTCCACCTAAAACCTGGAACGGATTGCAGCAACAAGCTGCATTCAGTTTTTCCTGAATCTGAATTGCTATTTCAAAGTTTTCTATAAATAATCTCCTAAATGTTCCTCAACATTAAACCACAGGAGCCTCCTGGTTAATTGACTCATACTGTGTGCTTGTATTCTGACAAACAGTTTGAATTATTTCAATTTAGATTCGATTTAGAGAAATTAGATTGTTTGTTTCCGTCAGTTTGGTGGATGTCTCTAAATACTACGATACCCATGAGCCTCAGCTGCCGTTACTGTAGAGAACAAGTCAGTCAGAGGTCGTTAGGGCTCGTTATTTACTGTTTTTTTATAAAATGAATAAATAGATAAACAAATCAATAAGAGACATATTTAAAAGATCCGGGAATTTACTGGTGAGAATCGGTACAAACTGTGAGCCCAGAGTAAAAACTCCATTTAGATTATTTAGTTAATTTAAGATTTGTATAAAAAACTGATTGGATCAATACTGCTTTTACAGTATATTGATCCAGGAGTTGGCCCCCCAAAAACAGCAGCATGCTCCTTCATCTGTCAGACAGGAAGACCATAGTTCCTTTCAGTATAAAAGCGTCAGCAGAGTGTCACCTGCTGCTGCTCCTCGCCTGCTGGGCCTCTTCCTCGCCGTCGATGGCGAGGTGAATCCCCACCTCTCTCCCCGAGGCTGATGGGAAGTGACAGGAAGCGGCTGGGTCTCGATAATGAAACGGGCGTGCACACATGTAAGGATGAACACAAACTGAGCTTTTATTAAAACGTCTTTAACAAACCCAGAGAAGATTCAGACAAGCTTCTTCTTCTCTTGTTTTATTCTGCTCTTCGTTGTCTTCATTTACATACCAGCTCCCCTGCTGTGTGGGCTGCAACTGTGATCGAGTGACAGGTCTCTATAGCAACATTTCTTTTCTCTGCGAGATTGTGATGCTGCAGGAGCGAAATAAAGACAGACATCCCTCTCTGGCTGGTCCTTTTAGCCTCTGAGCAAACATCGCTTCAGTCTCAAATCACAGAGACAGAAACGAGCCGGGCTGACATGCTATTTAACTTGTAATAAAAGCAGGGGCGGCGTCGCCAATAGGGAGTGTGAGATTTGATCATTTATTTTTTATTGAGAGGAGCTGCGGTGAGAGCAGCAGGCAGTGTCAGCGTGTCACAACACCCTCGATTACATTTCAGTTTTTCAACAAATCAACACGTCCTCGCTCTGCGGCGCGGACTGAAATAGGTTGAAGATGTAGAAAAAGGGGTCCCTCCATCCCACACTCGCATCTTTTATCAACTTCCATTCATCTGTGCTGCGCGGTGGCTCTGTCACTTCTGAAAACCCAATTAGCAGAGATTGGCGATTGAAATCTCAGCGATGATGGCGATGATAGCTGGAAACTCGCAGCGGGCTCGGCTCAGAAACGGTTTTGTTCCTGTTTTGGCATTCAGTCGGTGAAATATCTTCTGGGCACTTTGCTGAAAAGTTAATTGATGATAAACAAACCAGAGTTTGATGCTGCTGCTGCTGTGATATCCTGTTTTATTCTCTCCTCCAAAAAAATAAAAGAAATCAAAGAACTTGCAGGCCGTTAGAAAACAAAGTGATTAGGGTATTGATCGATTGAAGAAGCATTGTCACAAATTCTGTTTTTGTACTTAAAGTTTTCTCTTTAGCTCTGTTTACCAAGCCAGCAGAGCCTTTTCTTTTTTATCTTTTTGTGCAAACAAACTACCGTTGACTCTGTAATCATTAGGATATGATAATACACATCATTTTGTTTTGTTTTTTTAGAAAATAATTTCAACATTTTTCCAGTTTTTCCAGACAGTCGCTCAAACTGTCAATGAAACTTGACACTAAAGTTTTTTTTTTACATTAAAAGCCTTCCACTGAGCGGAGGGATGATGCCCATTGATCTGCTGGAAGACTTTTAATGTGTAAAAGTGTCGAGGTTCATTGCCGCTGTCTTAACAGTGATGGGAAAAAACAGCAAAGTAGAAGTGACTGGAAAGAATTAGTGAATAAAAATAATATTTCTGCTAAAAAGAGAGATATTCAGAGCTCTGTTTCTGATCTCTAATAGTAACACTGTTTTTATTAACTCATTATTTCCAGTTGCTTCTACTTTGCTGTTTTTTCTTACGCAACGCTTCCTACATATGTTTCAAATTAAAAGTCTGCCTGTAAGTGCTGAGTGTCACTGACAGCAGCTCAAAGTAGAAGCGATTGGGATTAATTATAGCACAAAAACTATTTAAGTATTGGTGTTAAACAGTTCGGCAGTGGTGAGTCTGACGTGGCTCTGCTGTTGGATTAGTGCTGTGAAAATGCTCTTTATACTTAATTTATTAAGTCAACAGGTTAACATGGTGGAAATGGTAAGTTTACATCAACAGCAAATTAAAAGATCACAAAACAGGGAGACGTCTTTTGTAAATGATCAAATAACTTCATAAAACAGGAGAAATAAGAAATAAGGCCTGTTTGTATTATAAGTCCAATAAAGACCTACTGTTGACGTTAATAAAGAAAACAGATTTTTATTTGACTAATAGTCAAAAAAAACCAACCTAAATACTTTTTATTTACGGTGATATTAAACAGATTTACATTTGAGAATCTGGAACCATCAACTGTTTGTAGTTCGCCATCTCGTAAATGTTTAGTTACTTATCAGAGTTGTCATCCATCCACTAATCAATAAATCGATTGATTGCCTCAGCGTGGGTTTTAGACATTTCCTGCTGTCAGTTCAATACGGCAGCTGATGCTGTGTGTCTCATTCCAGTGAACTCTGTTTCTCATGAAGAAAATTAGACTCGGGGCGTGTTTGATTTGCATTTAAATGGATTTATTGTCCGCTGTCGGTGTGACGGGCGGAGACTGACCACATGATCAAACTGTTGGGGTTTTTCTATGAGAGGAAATTAGGATTCTGGATTTAATTCAGCTGCCTGAGTGTAACGCTGTGGGAACAAAGTTTGGCTGGACGCCTTCGGTGTTTGTAGTTTGGCTGCATAATGAACATTTTAATGTGATTACTATCTGCTGTTAGACAAAAGCCAAGGAGCAGTAATACTAACAACCAACGCTTAATATGGAGACCTGAAACACTGATCATCTGTAGTATTGAGCGTTATTGATTCTCTGTCAGTGTCGTTTCTGAATGTGTATGAAGCGGTTAGCAGCAGGTGACTGTTTACATTCTGCAGCAAACTTCATGACCGCTGATTATTCGGGTTAACTGTTTTACTAAGGCTATTACTAACGATGCTTCGAGATCTAAAAGTGAAGCAACTTGACGAGTTTTTAGCATAAATATTAGTTGTAGATATTATAGATGGAAACTGGCAAAAACAATGCTGTTTGCTTTCTGCTTCAGTTCATCAAATGCTCTCAGCTTTTAGCTGCAATATCGGCACGATACATGTCAGACTCCGTTCTGCTCTGTGCTAACATGGCAAGCTAACATGCTAAATGTTAATAACTTGAGAGACTTGTATTAAAAGTTCACATGACGTGAACATTTAGATATATTTGAATATAAATGTGTGGAATACATACATCTATGATTTAAAATGAAGATTCTTGTTAAACTGTTTTATCAAAGCGTCGACAAAGATGTTTGTGTGATGGTTAAAGCTGTTTGTAGGGATTCCTCAGAGTGAATATAACAGTTAAGTTTTGAGTAATTTTGAGATTTCGGGGGCATTATTGGACACTAAAAATTCAGAACGTATCAAGAAATGTATGCATTTTCTGAAGAAAATGTATGTGTGCTCTCAAAGAGCTTAATTGTGCTAAAATGTGTATTGCCTTGTTTAAAGTTTGGGAGCAGTCTGTAGCTTAAAGTATGTTGAAGTAGTTGAAATTCAAATTTGTGTTGAACCCACAGAACTTTGTCTTGCGAGCAGCAGCTTTCAGTAAATGATTTTCTTCTTTTTTCCACCTCCAATATTTAACAAAAGGCTGATATCTTTCCGCTGTTTTACTAAAACATTCATCTGTTCAAACCTAATCTGAGCTCCGGAGAGTCCAGGACATGAATCTGACTTTATCAGACCTGTCTTCCTGTGCTCGTCTCTGTCCCAGGAGGCTCACATTAAACTGGATCTGATCGCCCCGCTGCAGAGTCACAATTAGACGATCCAGACAAACCTGCACTGCCTCACAATCGGTTCCCGCCCTGGATGGATGGGGAGTGCAGGTTTTGTCGCATTGACACATGCGACAGTGGGTCGGTGTCGCCCCTCTGGACCGTTTCCCTGCTGGGTCACAGCCACTGGTCCCGCCGCTGTTCGAACAAACAGTGTGTGTCCATGCTGTGTTTGCTGGCTGAACCTCCACCTCCACATGTGGGGCAGCGGGGGCCTTGGTCCCTGATGCCCCCCTTTGCCAAACTGTGGGCAAGGGGCCAGATTGTCCTGTGTGCCCCTGTTGATAAGCTGTCCCACTGCCAGAGGAGGGAGTTTGCTTCTGCAGGAAATCAATCACCAACAACAGCAGCGCTGTTGGAGTCCATTTACTCCAGTCCCGAAACCAGTTTAAGGGTTCTGGTCCTCGGATATTTTCCTTTTTTGAGACTCTGCTTCCTATGTTGTAGATTCAGATGCTCAATGTTAGATAAGTTGGAGATACAAGACGTTTGACTGGACAACAGCCATATTTATCTAACTTCTAGATATTTATGAGTTTTAGAACATTTTCTCAACCTTTACAAGTCTTTATTTCTTTTCTTCAAAGGAAATCTGAAACCATGAAAATCCTCCAAACTGGCAGTTAAAGTTGAGATTGAAAGTCCCTTCATGACCTTGGAAGCAGTAGTCAACAAAACAATCTCACCACAAGGTCCATTTAGTACCTGCTGTGGAGCTTTCAGTTTTCAGTATCAACCTTCCACCGTCTTCCTCAGCAGATGGAGTTTGCACAGTGGTCATGGAATTGAAAATGTTTGAATTTCCATGGATGACAAGCCCGTAAAATGCCCCAAAAATGGAAATTCGAACGTCTACAATTCCCCGAGAACAGGGCAAACTCCATGGGATCAGGAAGATTGTGGGATATGATCAAAAGCTCAAGAACTGCTACTAAATGGACCTCTTGATGGGATTTTCTCAGCCTCAGAGGAGAGACTTTCATTGTATTTTCACCTTGAATATTTGAGTACACTTCACAGCTAATTTCTTTTTCTCTTTTACTGACGTACAATCGTGAGCGCAGGACATTTTTAAAGGAGTGTTTTTCTATTGTTGCGTTACAAAAGTGAAGGATTTGATTTTTTCTTCCATCACTGGGAGGAAAAAGGACAAACTGCAGCCGTCCGTCTCCTCAGCACCTTTCAGGACTGAAGGGCCTCGTTGTTAAATGGAGCGTAAACAAAGAAAACGTCTGGCAGCTGCACTGATGGAAATCTGAACAGCTACTAATGCGTTTTTCAGCAACCCCGTTATCTCAAAGGCACACTATCAAAACAGAGTACATAATGAGTGTGGATAATCCTGTCCTCTCGCTGGATCTGCAGTAAACAGCGCAGGGCGGACGGATGACCTCAACTGTGGCCGTCAAGCGGTGGCAGCGTTGTCAATTAAATTCTGCCAGACGAGTGGAGAAAGAGCAGCGCGTTCACAGATACTCTGATATCTGTTCAACTCCAACTGAATGAGAGTTTAGAAAGCAGAACATTTGTAACGTAAACAAAGGAAAAAAGTTAGTGCTGTTTTGCTTCATGCACTTAACCTTTCTAACTCCTAAAATTCCTATTTAGTATGTTTAAAGATAATAAAAATAATAATAAAACTTTATTTATAGAGCACTTATCAAAACAAAGTACAAAGTGCATCACAACAAGAGAAATAATATATCACAGTCAATGAAAGAAATAAAATACATAAAATACACAAAAGCAATGAAATAAACAGCCACTTCAGGTAAATTCAGGATCTGCTTTCAGGTAAAAATGTGTTTTGAGACGAGACTTAAACGAAGACACTGACTCTAATTTTCTAATATGCCATCTCTAACTTTGCTGTAGTGCCACGAATGCCCTAATTTCCTAAAGCTGTGACTGAAGTTGAAGCAGTGAAAGCAGTTAAAGTGGTACGTGAAACAGAAGCATCGAAAGAAAATTAAGTGGGAGATGAAATTTAAGTACTGAAAGATTTGAGTCAGTTGAATCGAAAGTGCTGAAGGTAGTTAAAGAGTCACTAGTATAAGTACAAGCAAGGAAAGGAGCTGAAGTGAGTTTGGAGATTTTGGGGCACTATAAAGACTTATACAATCTACTAGATGGGAAATTTCAGTTCAACTGTTTTCAAACTTAAAGTAAAAACAGGACGAGCGGTCTGGGATATAATTTTGAGCTTTTTTGGAGTTTTTGAAACATTTTTGTTGGAGTAATAGTTGTAGCTGAAGTTGAAGCACTGAAAGGATTTGAAGTGGCAGTTGAAACGGAAGCACCAATGGAAATTTCAGCGGGAGATTAAATTTAACCCCTGGAAGATTTGTGTAAGTGTTATTTATGTGAAAGTGCTCAAAGGAGTTTGAACAGTCAGTTGAATAATAATGAAGACGCAAATAATAGCACACTAATGGTCAGGGTAAACAAGAATTGGCAGTAAATGTACTTACTGTAAGTACTGACGGTAAAAGTACTCAAAAGTTAAAGCTCAAGAGTATTAAATTATTGATGTGTTAATGTGTAAATAGTATTTTAATGTTGTATTTAGTCCAGGTGGCAGATCATCCTAGTTTAAACTACTACTATTTAAGTTGTCAGATAAATGTGGCTCGACTTGTTGTACTGTATGTTCGCACGGAGCTGTTGTATCTGTTTTTCAGTTTTAACGCTAAAGGAAAGAAGTAAAGGAGTTAAACGTTCTTCTGAAATATAATGTTTCCTCTGGAAAAAATCCCCAAGGTACCAGTGTCTCTGTACTCAGTTACTTCCGACCTCTTGATATCAGCCATGTCACATGGACCCTTTTTCCTTTTCCTATCAGCTGACACAGTGCAGCTGCTACTGAGCCATGCCAGCTCCTAGTGCTTCAGGAGAGATGACCGGCTCGCTGGCTCCAGCTGACTTGTCTATCTCAAGCACTTTAACGGGTGTGCTCCCAAAAGTTTCAATTAACATGTTCCCTCAGCCTGCAAACAGCTGTGGTGATCTGTGTGGAGAGGAGCAGGGGAGGATCTGCTATCTGTGAGCACCGAACCCTGCATGACGGACCGACTCCTGCTTCTCCGTCACGGAAATATGGAAGCTGATAAATGACAAAACTACTGAGGAAGCACAAAGAAAATCTGAGCGGTTAACAATCTATAAATTCTGTTGGTTTTAATTCTTGGCAGTTTGTCTCCCGCGCATGTAAACTCCAAGATGGAGAGTAGTAAACTGAAATGGATTTGACCTGGAAGTGAGGTTGTCATTAATTTGAGGTCTGGATTTTCAGCATTAACATTTTATCTGATTTTGTTCCTCTTTTTGTCAGAATTGATATCTTCAGGGGTAAAATTCAGGAGTTTTTATCACCAATTAAACCCATCAACCTCATTCGTATATCTCCTCCTTTACGAAAAGGCCTATTTTAGAAAAGTAAGTCTCCTTTTATACTTCATATATTTTATATCTACCCTGTTATTAAGACTGAATAGCCATTTCATTTTACTTAATTGTATACACGTCCATTTCTGTTTGGGAGGGGGGTTATTGGTTTATTTTGCACTAACCAGTCAGTAGCGAGTGACGTGTCCTTTCTACCTGTGTCAATTTCATTCGACAGACAAACTGCGGTAGCAGCTGTTAGGAGCTGTTAAATCAACATGATAAATTTGAAGTTAAGAGTTGTTATGTTTGTAAATCAACGAACAACAACCTGTACAGCTGGGTCGAACTCATTGACCCGTGGCCATTTTTCTGTAGCTATTTTTCGTGGACGTAGCTAGCTAGCTATGTGGGAAGATGACGTCCCCAGTTTTAATCGCACCTACAAAGCTCTGATTGGTTGATTGTTTCTCCAACTGACGGAAACAACCATCAATGAGCACAACACCAGACCTATTTGAATCACTAAATAAAAGTCAGATGTAGCAACCAAATGTTAACACCCCAACAACCACCCTAAACACCCTAGTAGCAACTAGGGTGCAACTAGCAACCAGTAGCAACTACCACGAACTCCTTAAAACAACCACCTGTTAATGCTTTAACAATAATCCAGAACTCACCCTCATAAACTAATTAATTTCCTAGCAATGATCTAGTAGAATCATAGCAACACTGTAGTAACCTTGTAGCAACACCCTAGCTTTGAAAATGCAAACAAGCATCGCCTACTTATTAAACACACTTACACAAGAAAATGTAGGCTTTTCTAGATTGTTTGCACTAACTCACGCAGTGGTTTAGTTGTTAGTAATCTTGCATTCTGGACAAATATCCATGAGCTTAAGACTGGAAAGACAAGGCAAGATACGTCTTTGAAGCTCAAGTACACAGTTGGTGGTGATTTGCACCACTTTGATGTGCACCAGCTTGGAGTCGGACAATATGCTGAAGTGAATCATCAGCTCTCAAAGGCGAGTTAACGCGTGTAGCTGCAGAAAATTGGGCATGCATCAGAAAGCTCATTCCCCGTCTTCATGGTGTCCAGTTGTCATCAGAGCGGCTCTGTGAGGATGAAAGGGGAGCAGCGAGTGGACGCTGATGAAAGCCACGGCGGCCTGCTTCTAATTTAACCCTGCCTGATATATGGAGGAAATGGCTCGTTAAGACGCCGCCCCTTACAACGTTATTAAAATTTCCTCACATAAATTTTGGCCAATCAGGTGGAACTACCTGCTCAAGGGTCAGTCTGTCACCCAAAGTCTTCCAGCGTGATCCACCAATGAAGACACTCTGTATGAAAGTCATTTGCCGTCTTGTAGCTTCATGCCGAATGGTTTTGGACACGTGTGCACTCCGACTCAGGCCGGATCTCCAACCATCTGTCATACAAGTTACACAGCACTCTCAAGGGTCGTGTTGATGCAGAGCAATATATAAAATCACTCCTCGGGTATTGAGTCTTTTATTTGTCAGGCAAGAAGAAGCACCTTTCAACCGATTACTCCACTTGGTGTTGGACAAGACAAATGTGTTGAAGAATTAGAGGCACTCTTTTTGTCTCTGTGGTGTTTTCTTTTGCACCCTGCGTACATTAGAGGCCCCTCTATGTCTGAAAATCCATACCTGAGGGGCTGTAATGGCGCGATATGTGCAATCAACTCCTCCCTTAGAGGCACTTGTGTGATGCTGTAGGTGACGGGGACGACACCGTTTGGCAGCCGGCCCGAATGTCATCCAAAAAAAAAAAAGAAAAGATAAGCACAGCAGTTCTTGTAAATGCTTAAATTTGTCAATGCAGTTCAGTCTCACAAAGACCTCCAATGAAATGGCTTCTCTGTCTGAGAGTCTGATCTTCTGTCAGCTCCTCCACCTGACTTTGACTTCTTTTTCTGGGAGTTTGGACAGTGGCTAGCTCAGTATGTATTGCTATTCTCTCACATTTTGGGAAATCCTCTTGTTAGCCGTCTTACCCTGAGTCAGATGAGATGGAGATAAAGATGGATGTCAGTTTGGTCTCTGTGTGTCTATCAGAGAGAGATGACATTACATTCAAGTCACAGACTCCAAGAATCTGTTTTTCTACAAGATAAATCCCATTTAGCAAAACTTAATGCTGGTTTAAAGTTATTTCCAGGATCCTCAAAGACTCTTTTAGCCATTTAGATTAAAAAAAAAATCTTCCATCAGCTGCCGTTTCACAAGTTGTGACAGAATCCCAATAATTCTGCATTTCTGAGGCCAATATCAATAATTGAGATTATTTGTCCGATATGTGTTTTCTGACATAAATACATAAAATTTTTGATAAGGAATCCTGAAATTTGGGTATTTGTGACAAAGATGTGTCCTAACTTGCAACTTTTCAAAGATCATCTGGGATTTATCTTTTAGAAAAACTGATGTTTGGCTCTCTGACTCGATGTAATAACAACACAAGCGGGAAAAACTGGGGCTAGTCCAGCATGAATGTAGCCTAGCTTAGCACAAAGACTGGAAGCAGGGGGAAACTGCTAGCCTAGTTTCATCAAGGAAGAAAAAAATACGGCTTCCAACCCCAAAGCTGATTGGTGTCTCAGGAGTCAGCTGGGTTTTGTTGACAGTAGAGTTGGAATAGAGCTCAAACCTGACAACTCAATAATGGACTGTAATGTATTAAGGGCTTTTTTTTAAATGGGTTTTGAGCACCTCTGAGTTTTCTGCTTTAGATTATGTTTTTAATTAAGGTGCAAATGACTACAAATTTACTTGAGGTTAAACCTAATGGTTAAATTCATTAATTTAATTAATAGTTAATGGATTCAAATATATTAAAAGTTTTTAATGGGGTTTCTGCATGGATAAAGGGGATTTTAAGATTAAAAAAAAAACAAACAAAAAGCATTAAAGTGATCCCTGAATATAAACATTCAGGCTCTTTTTAAGGTATAAATCAATGGATGGCTTTCATGCTACTGTCGGCTATATGATATTTCTCATCCCTTAAATGTCTTGTGCAGAAAACCCATTAGGAAATGCTGGCCATCCATTAGTCCATTAATTACCCTGTAAAAATCCCTTAATTACGTCATTATCAGTGGGTAAATTAATTGTATTTCAGTGATGAGGCTCCAATGCTAACTGCTGCTAAAACCACACGTCGTCCTCTTTACATTTCTGTTTCTTCACCTGTTCAACAAACAACATAAAACATGTACATCAGAGCGACTCTGGAAGGTGGATTTTTTTCCACTTTCAACAGAGCCAGCACACTTGTGATTTTCACGAGCTGTGTTCAGTCAGGCTGCATTTTGTTGACTTATTTAAACCAGTTAATATTTGAAGACCTTGTTTTTTTTTTTCATCTCCATCTTTGGTGCTGAGGGTTGTTTCTGCACTGCGCCTCCTCCTGCAGATACTTGATCGGTGTGATCAGTTTCTTTGGACTTTCTGTGGATGTAGGTTGACTTTTTTGTAGCTTTTTATCCTTTTTTTTTTTTTTGCCTGTTTATTGCGGGAGCGTTTGCTGCTCGTGGTAACGTCCACAGTAACATGCATCATTTCTTGGAAATTTCCAAAGAAAGAGCTGCTTCACGGCAGATGTTTTGCCCATGAAATGTTAAAAGCTTTCATGAATCTTGAAGCTGTGTTGCGTCGGTCAGTAGCGTGGTTTATTTCTTTGTAAGTAAATCCTCCTTTAATTCCAGGTGGCTTTAAAAAGGTCTTAGAGCATCATAAATGTGGCTCTCTGATACCTGCTCTTATCACGTTCTGTATTTTCCCCTTCATTCACTTTCTCCTCGGCTCTCTCCAGGAGGGACGAGTCTCTGCTCTCCAGACTGGAGAGGCTTTAAATGAGTGACCTTTGAGACAATCAGAGGTGCCCGGCTCGAACAAATGCTGAATGGCGAGCCGTGGCCCCTGGGTCCTGATGCAGGCGGCTGCTCGGGCTGCCTGTGGATTACATTGATCCCCTGAAACAATGAGGCCCCACCATGCTCATTGTTGAGGGGGACTTAATAAATAACAGCATGTGAATAAATGCAGAGGGCTTTCTGGAGAGTCGGGGTTTAATACTGTACTCTTCGGAGGCCTTGACTGAAATAATCTGCACAGTGACAAAAGAGTTTCCTCTTCTTTTGTCACTGAAACCCTCGCAGTGAATCTGGGTTACTTTGCTTCTCACACAGTCAGCAGGTTTACAGAGCGAAATCTAAATCTGAGCCATACTTATATAACCACTTCCTGATTCATGTCCACGTACCAGGACTGGTGTCCAATTCAGGCATATTTGAAAATCCATCATAAGGTTCAGATGAGGCATGTGTGACATTTGATTTTAAAGATGTCATAATAATTACTAAAATAAGAAGAAACTAGAGATATACAGTTATTAGGACTTGATATTCAAAAGTAAAAATAATCTGATGATGATATATCAGCCAATAGTTGCTTTGTAAACAATCACAGACCTCCATTGTTGTCCAAAAACTGTAGTTTATTCTGACTCACACACACCGTCCTGCTGCCCCAAACACTCACTACAGCACCGCATGTGGATTCATCCGCCGCTGAAAATAGTCCCCAACAAATGCACTATTTCCTCCTGTTAGTTTGATAAAAACTACAGCGAGCAGCTGTTCGAGGAAACTACTGAGCCTTGAGAATTAAAATGATCATTTTAGCTGCGTAACATCATGTCGGCCTGAATAAGCTGAGCCGCTTTTAGCAGCCGTTAGAGGGAAGGAAGGGAAGTAGAAAAAGTGATAAGAAAGCGACTGAAACCCTCCTCAACAAGCAGATTAGAGCAGATTTGGACACAAACCCCTGCACCCCCTGAAAACCCTCAACCCTTTCACAACCTAACACTTCCAGTCCACCTTAAAGCTGCAGTCTCCATCTTCTGTTTTAAGGAGGACGACCTGATTAGTAATGCAGCATCTCAGGCAGCAGCGGGGCCCTAAATGAATGCGTAAACCCCCTGCTTCCCCCTGTTTTCTTCACGTCTTCCCCTCACAGCACTCTGGGTGGATAATAGAGAGCTCTAATGGTGAGCTTTTTGTGGGGGCAGATGGGGGGATGGAGGCTTTTCCACTCAGGAAAAATAAAAGTAAAAATACAGCTGTGATCAGCTCGTTCGGTTCAATTCTCCACAGTCTCTTTTGTGGTGATTTTTGAAAACTTTTCTTGTGAAATTGTGAAAACAAATGAAGCTGCAGATGGGAATATTTTCATCTGTGGAGTTATTTTCTTCAAACATACATATACTCTACTTCTTCTTGGCATTTGATGTTGTTTATCAAAGCGCCTGCCTCTTTGCTGATGTATTTACAAGGTAATTACTGCAGCGAGCAAGGACACCCGGGTCTGAAAACGCCTTCAAACTGTAAGCCACGTCGCCCGCACACAAATCTTTATTACTTTTTTTTCAGCGGATGCACAAACTGTCTGCTTCTGCCAGAGAAAAAGAAATCCCTCTCCCCTCCCCACACTCACGGACCTCACTGTAGTCCACAGAAAAGCATAAAAAAAGGCAGCGGCGGGATGAGAAGGGGCAGTGGGATGGAATATAAAATATTTAGAGAGCCTCTTCTTCTCAGTAGTGCGAGGGTGAAGCAGAGGGGAAAGCGAGATGTACTTATCTCTGCTTTGGAAGATGTATTTTTCTTTTCCAGGCTGAAGAGGAGGAGGAGGAGGAGGAGGGTGGGTGGGGGAGGGGTCTGAGTGTGATGATGAGGCCAGTCTGGTGGGTAGGACTGTAGGACGGCAGCAGCAGCAGAGTGTCTGGCACCGTGTGGACGAAGACACTGAACTGAACTGCTGCCAGACTGATTCTGTCTCACATTCGAGCGTTAAATAAAGACGCGGTAGAGCTGCTTTTCCGTTTGCTCTTGTTGCAACACAAGCTGACAGGAACTGTGTGTTGCAGCAGAGGCCTGGACGGTCCTGAAAGGTGAACGTTTGAAAGTTAAATCTGTCGCGTTTATCACGTATATTCATATTTTACAAAGTAATTATCGATGATATTTTTTGGGGGAAATCTTGTGTTTTTGATGTTTGACCTCCCCAAGTATGTTGTAATCCCATCTGGGAAAGATTTAGCAAAAATATTAATTAACTAACTTCTCTCACTAAACATTAATGATAGCAGTAGCTGTAACTGTGAGAAAAACATTAGCAGCAGTAGTAACAGTAGTACTGGTTGCAGTAGAAGTAGTAATACAATAGTAATGATAATATACACTTTAAACAAGGTTACAAAATGCAGAAACAGCAGTATTAGTCGTAGAAGAAGCAGTAGTAATACTAACACCTGAAGTAACGGCAGCAGTAGTTGGAATAGTTGCAGTACTAGTAGTGTTAACAGTAGTAGTAGTGCTGCTGTAGTAGTTGTGGTAACAGCAGTAGTAATAGTAGTAATAGTATCAGTTGTAGTAGCTGCTGCAGTAGTAACAACAGTAGCAGTAGTAATAGTTGAACTACTAGTAACAGTAGTAACACTAATAGTAGAAATACTTGCAGTAATAGTAACCGTAGTAGGAATAGTTATAGTATCAGAGGTGGTAGTTGTAGTTCTAGTAGCAGTTGTAGTAACTGTAGTGATTGTAACAGTACTGTAGTAGTGTTAGAAGTACTTGCAGTAGTGATTGTCAGCAGAATCAGTCTGCTCACTGTTTTCTGTCACACAGTGAGTTTTATTCTCACTTTGTTTCAAAACAAACTTTATTATTTCCTTTGCACAAGTTGATTTACAGTCACAGAGGTTGGTGTGAGTGCCATCAGCACCATCAGCACCATCAGCACCATCAGTGATGGTAACTGGAGTTTTAGGAGAAAGCTGTCGTCTGTGTTTTTCTGTCAGTGTGAGAACAGCAGTGAAGTGTGCTCTGTGTACAAACACTGAGAACGCCTGCAGTTACATGAATACACTGAGTCAACATGGCTGCCTGTCTCCTGTCTGTCTCTCTGTCTCCTGTCTGTCTCTCTGTCTCCTGTCTGTCTCTCTGTCTCCTGTCTGTCTCTCTGTTTCCTGTCTGTCTCTCTCTCTAGCTCTGTTTCCTGTCTGTCTCTCTGTCTCCTGTCTGTCTCTCTAGCTCTGTTTCCTGTCTTTCTCTCTGTTTCCTGTCTGTCTCTCTAACACTGTTTCCTGTCTGTCTCTCTGTTTCCTGTCTCTCTAGCACTGTTTCCTGTCTGTCTCTCTAGCTCTGTTTCCTGTCTGTCTCTCTAGCTCTGTTTCCTGTCTTTCTCTCTGTTTCCTGTCTGTCTCTCTAGCACTGTTTCCTGTCTGTCTCCTGTCTGTCTCTCTAACACGGTTTCCTGTCTGTCTCTCTGTGTCTCCCCTGCAGAAGCTGGCAGTCAGAAGTTGTCCTGTAGGGACGACTAAGCCGCTGTCTCTCATCAAGCCTCCCAGCCAGGGCATCGCCATCTCCGTGGTGCCGGCCAAGGCTCCCGTTTCCATGGTGACCGCACACATTAACGGACAGAAGGCGGCGAGCTCGGAGCCGCTGCAGACGTCCCCCATCAACCTCCAGACGGGCGGCAGGGTGGCGGCCGCCGGAGTCCACCCGTTCAGCAGCAGGAGAGCCGGAGAGCTGCCTCCCTCTCAGGTAAAACCACCGACAGCTCGACACCTGGAGCACCTGCGCGGGGGGAGGGGGGGAGGGGCCAACCAACCCCTGTGCAGGTGAGACCAGAGCGCTGCAGCTCCTGCCGTGAAGGAGGATAAACTTCTGTGCAGCTTCTTGGTTATTAACGAGCTTCCAAACCATCTTCTACATGTGTAAAATGGAAAAGAGGCAGAAAGTAATCTACGTGCTCAGCTCTGACTGGGCAGCTATTCTCTCCTGTTGCCTCTAAGCCAACAGCTCACTTCCTGAGCGATGTGTTTCCACGCGTCGTTTTTTTCTTCTTCCGGTCCCGGCAGCTCGTTGCACTTCCGTCGTAGTAATTTGGGAAGCCTCTGACCACAGTGATGAGCTTTTCTTCCGTTTTGTTTGAAGTTATTTGACGTAGTTGAGCGCAGCAGAAAACAACTGTCTGCAAAAAAGCTTCCCCACATCACGCCTTGTGGCTGAGTCAGCATGTTTTTTTTAAGGTTCAGTTCACAGTAAACGGCATCTACAGTGTGAATGCAGTTTAATTTAGTGTTGGGAGGGACGTGGCTGATGGAGGCAGAGAAGCAGCACTGCTGAAAAAATCTGAAGGTTTGAGTGTGTGCAGTTTTTATTTCCACCTACTGGTGCAAAAATGTTTTTTTTTTTTTTAAAGACATGTAAAACACATATTAACGTTGGGGGGAAAAAGCAAAATTTAGTTGGATTCTTTTGTGTCAGAGATGTTGTATTTTTCCTCTGAGTGTCTGTTAGGATTCAGGCCACAGCGTCTCCTCCACACTCAGTATTCAGCACCATCACCTCCATCAGCACACAGCCGGGGATCAGAGCTTCACGCTCAACACTGGCAGCCTCCACACATTACTGTAATTGCACGGCCCCATAGAGAGAGGAGGGCCGAGCCTTGGGGCCCCCAGGCTCCTGCTTTATAAATCCTCTGTCCATCCAGCAGATCTGACTCTCCGTCCATCAACGTGTCTTATTCAAGATGGAACATGTCTGTTATCATGAAACCTTAAAATAGACACGAAGACAGAAAAGAGTTCGTTTCTCTTTAAGTATTTTGCACTGTGAGCATGACTAATGAGGTTTCGACCAAAAAAATCTTAGTTGGAGATGTCATCAGTCACAGTGTGCGGCTTCTTAATTCCTGCTTGAAACAGTTCAGATTCAAACACTGAGTTTAGGATGATAAGACAAGAACTCTCAGGGTTTTATCAACACTCCTTTTAGGTAACGTGCAAAAAAGGACATTTAAATTTAAGATATGGACTTATATCACTTACAGATACTGTATATCTTTAAAATGGCTGCAGGTAACCATTATTTTCTTCCATTATTGACTATTTTTTCGATTAATTGTTTATTCCCAGAGTCCAAGGTGACGTCTTCAAATGCCTTGTTTTGTTCGACCAACAGCGTTAAACCCGCAGGAATTCAGCTTACTGAGATAGCAAACAAAGAAAAGCTGAAAATCTTTTGAGACATTTGAGAAGCTGAAACCAGAGAATGATTGACGTTTTTGCTTAATATATATGTATAATATATAAAACGGAAGTTGAAGAGAATACTACGACACAGGTTGGTGTATTTAAATAGTTAATGAGGTTCAGGGAGTTCAGGAGTTTTGGCGAGTCACATCAGGATCCTGTCACTCCTCAGAGGTCTCTGATTGGCTGATTCCTCGTGGGTGTAGCATTGCTTTGTGAGTCTCGTCCTCTGGTTGGGATGCAGAGCAGGTCTGAGGCTCCGACACAAAACGCAGACGTTTGCTGCGATAAAGCTGCTGTGTTTCATCAATGTGTCACTTTGGAGAAGCCCAGACTCCCCCCCCCTCCTCCTCCCATCCTCGGTCGTCATCCGGACTGAATCCCTCTCTGTCCTCACCCTCTCTCACCCTCCCTGTCGGGCTGTCGGACGGTGGAGGTGAGCGGGTCAGGCAGCAGGATCGTCTCCCGCCTCTTTATGGCTGTATTGTTAGAGGGAGTGGGCGCTCTTCACCCAGCTGGCTGCCCGCGTGCACGAGGCAATAAACAGAAAAAACCCTCGCAGGCCTCCACGCTTTTCTTACCTCCATCAATCAAGAGTCATAAAGGCTCGGCCAATCAGAGGCCGTCCTGGCTGGTGTGTAGACTGAGCAGAGGAGGTGGAGGGCGGCGGGTGGGGGTAGGCACAGGTCCCTCAGACCACCTGGCCACTAATTTGGAGATCAATAATGAGGTGTAATGGGATTGCCGCTCTGCATGAGTGCACACATTATAGCTGCATTGTTTCAGCTCTTCAGTGAACTCTGAGAGCCTCTACAAACACACACACACGGTTTCTGCTGCTGGGCCAATGCTGTGATCTGGTTTTATAAATTTAAATTACAGACTTTTTTCCAAACTTCTCTGATACTTATTTGTCTTTTCTTTTTTTTTTTTTTAATCTCTGGCAAATGGGCGAGCTGTCAGTCCTGTTTGTTAACTGAATTTCCCCCAAAAATGTGACAAATTTTAGTGGAATTTGGTTGAAAATTGGTCCATAAGTCAAGCAGTGATTCGATTTTTAATTTTTTTTCCCCCAGTATATTTGTTATTGAAAGAGAATTAAGATCGTAAAGAGCACCTCCCGAAATAACTTTTTTCACTGCAAAATTGTGAATTTATACAGATACAATAAAAGTTGCTATGAGCTCAGAGTTTTGCAGTTCTTTAGCTAAATTATTTTTAAAAAATCAAGGGCTTCTTGTGAACTCAACCTGACATCTTTCATTGACTAATCCTGTTCCCAATGTACAGGATCAGGAAAAAGGCCCCAAACAGGGGTTTATTCATTACCTCTGCCTAAAGAATAGAAAACAACGTTCACATTGTCGGATATATAATTATAGAGGTTATATTAAAAAAACAAAACAAAATGATAAAACAGAGGTTCAAGTCTTTTTTTCAAATGTTCTACAGGATTTTACGGAAGGTATCATTTAAACCAAATTAAAAAGAAACCTCTATATATTTTTGAAAATGGATCTAATAAATCTGTAGAAACACTCCTGAGCATCTCCTGAGTTTGGAGATATAATAACGGTTTATTTTGAGAGACTGAGCACCTTAAAAACATTGATGGGAGGAGATGTTTGTTGTTAAATCCATAACCAGTGATTGGATTTGCAGTTCTTTTTAGCGCCCGTTAGCTTGAAGCAGAGGAACAAAGAGGCAGAATCTGTTTAAAGGTCTGCTGCTTTAACGCTGATCTGCCTCTTTCACGGCTCTCCACCTTCCAAAAACATCTTTATCCTCTTTAAACAGCAGCCAAGGTCATCTCTGCCATCCGCCTCCAGGTCTCGCCAGAGCCGGAGGAAGGTAGATGCCCCCTTCGAGGGTCCGCTTTCCCACTCAGAGCCGTGAATGACGAACAGTGAGATAAAACACATTCAGTCCAGAACATCATGTGGTGTGAACCTCAGAGCTGAATTTCAGCTCTAGTTCTGCCACTGGAGTGTTTTCATTTGGGGACATTTTCCTCCACCATACAGAACGGACGATATGTAACGAAATCAGGATGTTAATGTCCTTCTATAAAAAAGGGTCCGGGAATTTCTAAAAGTCAGTTTTTACTAGAGACGGTTCCAGGAATCCTTGGATAGGTTCTAAAGGTGATGGAGGAGGTTCTAGGGGTCCTTCTAGATGTTTCAGGTCATGAAAAAGATTTCAGTGGTCCTGGACAAAGTTCCAGGGGTTCCAAGGAGGTTCTAAAGGTTCTTCATACTGAGCAGGTTCTGTTTATTATGGAGGATGTATGAGATCCTGGAGAAAGTTCCTCTGGTCCTTGAGGAGGTTCTCCAGGTCCTTCTGAATTTTTGACGTGTTTCAGCAAGTTCTAGTGGTCCTGGAGGTTATTCCAGGAGTAATGGAGGGAGATTCTAGGGGGTCCTTGAGCAACTTTCACGGGTTATAGAGGAGGTTCTAGCAGTCCTGGAGAAAGTTCCAGTGGTCCTTGAGGAGGTTCTAGGGGTCATCTTGGATATTTCAGCATCATATTGCTGGGGGTCATGATAGAGATTCAAGGGGTCCTGGGAAAAGTGGTCAAGTAGGAGGTTATAAGGGTCTGCATGATTCAGGAGTCGGTGGTCAAGGTCTTGGAGGTTACTCCAGGGGTCATGGAAGAGGTTCTTGGGATCCGATTTATAAGGAGGAGGATCTAAGGGACCTGGAGAAAGATCCAGTGGTTCTTAATGAGGTCAGGAGTCGTTGAGTAGGTTCCAGTGCTAATGGAGGAGGTTCTGGGGATCTATGAGGGACCATGTTGGAAATAAGGGTTTTACACTTTACATGTCATCCCTTATCGTTTGTCGTCTACATCCATAAATAAAAATCAATCAATCAAGGTTTTCCCGGGGAGGGTTTTAGAGGAGGGTCTGGGAACCTTGAAAAAGGTTTTCGTGGTCCTTGGGGAGGTTCCAGGGTTCATGAAAGCAGTTCTAGCGGTCCTGGAGAATGCTGTAATCCTTATCCTTGAGGAGGATCTAGGTGTCATTTGTAAGGATTAGGAGTCCTTGAGCAACTTCATGGACTCATTAAAGAGATTCCAGGGGTCCTGGAGAACATTCCAGGTGTTGTGGAGGAGGTTGTAGAGGTACGTGAGGAAAATTGTCAGATTCGATGAATGAGACGAGGAACAGCGTTACCATGGTAACTGCATTGTAGTCCTGCTGGTCCGAGGTCAGTGGAGCAGGCAGCAGTGACGCTCCGTCTCATGGACACCAGCAGCTGATTGATTTATTAGTTTATTAAACATGATCTCTGCCAGTTTTCAGCTTCTCGCTGGACTTTAATGTTCTCTCTTCCCAGCTGCTTTTGTTTCCTAATAACGTCGCGTTTGGAATCAGTTAATATGTAACTGCTAATTTGTACTAAAACATAGTGAGAAAATGTATTTAAATGTTTTGAGATTCCAAGAATTAGCCGAAAGATGTCAGGTTGAGTTTATAAGAAGCTGTAACGAACGGCATAACTCTGAACTCATAACGACTTCTTCTAGTTCATGTAATCAGAAGGCTTTTAATGACTGTACTGTTCTCCACTTTCACTGTAATTAGCACATAATCATACAGTACTGTAGGTGTATATGTACTATAAACTGCTTTCAAAGAAATTATTAGAACAAAGGCACCCTGAAACATATTTTATTTCATTTTTTTCTTATGTTTTATTTTGATGTCAGCATCTTATACAGTGCAGCACAATTTTAAAACATTTTCACATTTTAACATGGCAGTTTTCATCTGCCTTCATATTTTCCCAGCTATACGTGTATTTAAAAACATGTATTTTCAGTGTCAATAATTACAAAATGTAAGTAAATATATCATAGGAGTTAAATAACTTTATTGCATTAACATTGTCGTTACTGGACTCCACCTGTTTATAGATGTAGATTTATGTAATTTGCTCCATCTTACAAAGTTCCCATACTTTTTAAACCCGTGTAGTATGATGAAGGATCAGAGCTAATTGTAATCCACTTAATGAAAGACCTGACAGGATGTAAACTGGCTCGCTGGCGTTGTGTACACAGCCCGAGTCTCCTCACAGCAGCTCCTCGTTATCGTGCAGAGTTCATCTCCCTGCTCGGAGCATGAATGAAATGAGAAGCTTCTTCATGGTGAAGGTGGAGAGAGGTGAGAGCTGACGTGGCCTCGGGCGGCGCCCTCTGCTGGCAGCTGCAGGAACAGCAGCTTCACATATTCCTGCTCAGTGTGAAGTGACGTCTGCAGAGCTCTCTGATCTGCACTCTGTAAACACAGGCACAATGTGCAGTCTGCAATCCAATATGTGCCAGATATCTATCTATCTATCTATCTATCTATCTATCTATCTATCTATCTATCTATCTATCTATCTATCTATCTATCTATCTATCTATCTATCTATCTATCTATCTATCTATCTATCTATCTATCTATCTATCTATCTATCTATCTAGAGAGAGAGAGATCTATCTATCTATCTATCTATCTATCTATCTATCTATCTAGAGATCTATCTATCTATCTAGAGAGAGAGAGAGAGAGAGAGAGAGGAGAAAAGAGAAAGAGATAATAGTCTGGGTTTATAAGATAATAGTCTGGGTTTATAAGACGGTGTGGTCCCTCATTCGTCCAGGAGCGTTCTATCGTAGAAAAGGTTTCAGTCGTAGTCGTCTGGACGCTGTTTTCAGAATCAAGACGTTTCGGCTCCCATCCGGAAGTCATTCTCAATTGTGAAAATGGTCTGAGAACTCAGAAATTTAAGCTACTCTGTGTTACATAAGCCCCGCCCTCAGGAAGGAGTCTACCTGAGTGTCTGTTGATTACCCTGCCTAGTTTCACCTGAAACTGACCTAATAGTTTCCATGATGGCCCAGTAATCAGTAATCAGGCCTGTTGTTTTCTGGCTGCACCTCCCTCATCACTGTTAAGTACCTGATTAGCATGTGATTGGCTTGACCACGGTGTTAATACACTGTGGTAAACGGTTGGCAAGTTGAATCTCAGACCACCATTTCTGTTCAAAGAGGGGTTTTCTTTTTTCACAAAAATGGCTTCTTTGACTCCTCTTTCAAACCAACTCTTCTCTCTACTTCGAATCTTCACCTCGCTGTCTTCAAATGTGCGGTTTGTAGCTTTTAGATGCAAATGCACGGCGCTCTGTAATCCTGAGTTAGCGTGTCGTCTGTGCTGATAAAGTCTTTTGTGAAGCGGCTGTTTAGTCTCACCTATGTACCGTTCTTTTTACATGGGTTTAAAGTTAGAAAAAGAGAATGTTTTTTATTCATTCCAACAAATGGGTTAGGGTTGAATAACTACATTTTCTGTAAAACAGTAGGAAAACATTAAATGATCCAAAGTAGAAACGTTTTAATTGTTAACTTTGACGAGCTTGAACGTGAGTTGAATACTTCGTCTCGCCTCTGAGTTCTTCACTCTGCTGCTGAGTTCACGTTTCAGGAGGAGACGATGGTGAAGAAGAAACTTCCTCACAGATCAAACGTGTCGTCGTGTTTTGTCCTCGACTGCTGCGCGTGCACTTCCTCCTCCTCCTCCTCTTCCTCTTCCTCCTGCTGTGATGACAGGGCGAATGATGGCAAACTCAGAGCCTCAGCCCACCTTCAGCTGACGAGTTTATACCCACTTTTCTCTATAATCCCTCCGTCTCCTCCGTCACCACCTTGACTGGCTGATTCCTCTTATCCTCTCAGAAGTCAACTGACATGTTTTCTACGATTTTGTTATTTTTTTTTTTTCAGTAAACAACCACTTTTTGAGAATACTGTGGCACTGGAAGCTCAGTAGATTAAAAATTAAAGTCCCCTTTCTCAGTGTGATGATACAGTTAACTGGAAACTACATTGGATGAATTAGTAGCTTTAATGCTGCTAAAGGTTCTGTTTCCTCAGCTTATTGTCACTTTAATCTTGTTTCGGAGGTTATTTTTAGACGTCCGGCAGTCTGATACCGTTCACTTTTCTTTCCTTCCACTGGAAATAATAGAAAGCATCGTAGTGCTATTTGTTTTTTAAAACAAAGAGGGAAATTCTCCTGTTCTATGTCAATTTCATCTCTGTGTCCGGTACAGACGTAGTTCATAAAACTGCTGCATTAAAGCTTCCAGACATCAGCGGCTTTACTGAAAGCAAAATCTGAAACTGACCTGTAGAAAACCTGGGAGACCTGACCCCCAAAGGCACAGTCAGACCCAGTCCAGGAAAATCATACCAGATCCAAAATCCTTGATTTGATGATTGTGAAGTCGGCTTGGGTTCACTCGGATATTTCACATGCTGGTACACCAAGACCCTACCAGACCTGATTAGACTGAATCTAATTTGTACCCAACCCAACCTGTGTCCCAGGTCTGGTCTTGGTTACCTGGAACCAAGTGGACCCATGAAGATCTCCACTGAGAGGCGCTTCAGTCGCTGACTGAGGAAGAACACCTGCACCATGACTGTTATTACATTTGTATTGAATTTAATGGACTAGCCCTCCACCTGTCGGAAAGAAAGTCAGGTTTCTTTGTTACTTTACGTCCGCCTTACGTTCTTTCTTCCATCCATCCGTTTTCCACCGTTTATATGGGTCCAGGTCACAGTGGTATCAGGCTAAGCAAGGTAGCCCAGATGTCCCTCTACGTCCTCCTTTGGATCATGACATCATCCCAGGTTGGATGGGATATGTAATCCCTCCATCGTGTTCTGGCCGGGGGTCTCGGCGTCCAGGAGGCGTCCTGATCAGACCGCCTTCTGGATGTCTAAACTCCCCAGTCCATCTGTGAAGCTGAGTCCAGACACCCTGCAAAGGAATCCTCAGTCTTCTGGTCCAAACTCAGCACCATAGTTGGAAAGCAGATCGACCTTCGACCTCCAGCGTCCACATTTCTGCTGAGCTGGCACCAAACCGCCTGTCTGTCCATCTTGCCCTCACTCTTGAACAACTCCCCAAAATACCTAAAACCTTAATCACTTGGGGCAACAATTCACTCCCAGTCGGCCATTTCTTTTCCATCTTAGAAGTCGCTGAGAAGCTCCGACCACCAGGTGAGTTCGAACTGTGAAATGGACCATGATACAGAATCGGGGCTGTGTTTAGCTTTAGCTTAGCTTCACACTGGAAGCAGGAGGAAACCGCTAGCCTAGCTCCATCGAAAGAGAAACAATACACCTTCCGACATCTCCTTCCCGGAGGAGTCCGGGGGGAAATACGTGTTCCCATATGTTTTCACTCACATTTGTGTTTAAATCCACGTTAAAGTGACAGACTGACCCCCCCCCGGTTTTTCACAGCATGTTTGTGAGACTTGGGGGAGGATGGAGGAGGAGGATTGTCAGTGTTTGCTGCAGAGCTGTCATCTGTCTCACCAGTGGTATTGACTTTGGTATTTGGAGAAAAAGAAAAAGAAATTCATTAAAAAGAAACAGGAAATCATTGGTCCAAGGTTGTGTTCGCTGCTGAGGAGGAAGAGGAGGAGGAGGAGGAGGCCCCCTAAAGAGAAGGTGCTTAGGTTTGGAGAAAAGAGGAAGCAATTACGAAAATGAAAGCCCTTGCACTGCAAGAATTTTCATCTCGGCAGTTGCCATGGGAACAGGCCTCGGCCGCCTCCTCCCCCCTCCTCGCCGAGCCGCTCTGCAGCACAATACAATGGAAGGAAGGGATTTTCACAGAAGAAAGGAGGGGAGGGGGGAGGAGGAGGGAGAGGAGGAGGAGAAAACTTCTGATTTCTTTTCTGTCTGAGACGAGCAGCTGACAGGAAGTACAGAGGAGATTCTAAACATCGACGGTTCGTTTAGCCGTCCGGGTTTAGTTCAGATCGACAGGAAGTATCAGCCAATCACAGATCCGTTATCAAAGATCACACAGTGATGTGGTTTTACAAGACATCACCGTTTTTCAACCTGACGTTTCTAGAGATCACCGTCACTACGCATTTTTAAGACTGATGATACTGAGCGTCCTGTTTTAATAACTAATGTAGACGGATAAAGTTGTTATGAGCAGGTATATTATATTTGAACTCACCTCAACTTTGTTCACATTGCACGTGAAGCACAACAGTTGATCCAAAGTGTGTCTCGGCGCAGAGAGCCGCAGAACAAAAGAAAGCAGAAGAGAAGGAAAAATGAAGTACAAATAAAAATCCCAGGCTCTTGGCGACTCGCACAGAAAATAAACTCCTGCAGAGAGACAGGAAGCCGCTCGAGGCTTCAGAGGAAATACAGCAGCAGGTAAAAGGCCGAAGAGTAAAAGAGTGCTTTGAGTCGACTTTTGACAGCATCCGTATGAGAATATGATGCAGGAGGAAATGCCAAAGTTTTACCTGTCGCCATAGCACTTAGTCCTCCAATTCAATTCAGCACAACTTTATTTATCCCTGCAGCTCACCATCCAGGCCCCAAAATACACCAACTATAAATAAAAAAACAGTTAACCTCTAAGCTAAAAACAATCACACGATATTAGCTTAAAAACAATATGTGGAATTGGTAATAAAGACGCAAATAAACAAATATAAGCATCCAAAAACACACACAAAATAATCTCACTGGTTTAACCAATGAGTGAATTTATTTCCAGTGAAACCTTTTCCTCTGATCGCAGTCGGATTAGTATTTTCATCACTTTCTCTGCTGTCGTTTGTCCTCTACACTTCACCGTAGTTTATGTGTTGGTCAGCCATTAACATCAGCGCCGGTGTGACCTTGAGTCAGCTGATCTACAGCCTGAACCTCAGCACAGGAAATATCACCGTGTAGTAAACATCCAGTCTGAGCACAGAAACCTTTATGAGGACCTGCAGGTCAAACAGAAAACACACAACAGTTCGTCCCGAAAAACAAGCTGCTCGTTAGTTCGGCTGCTTTTCTTTTTAACGCCGGGCAACAGCTGTAGAGAAGGAAAAGGCCGGACAATGTTCTCTGACTAACGAGAGGTTTGGAAACTCTGAAAAACACTCGAGGTTTAATGAAGATTAAGTTTAATGAGAGCAGTCTGAGGTTAAACCACACACTCTGTGCACGAAGGTGAATTAAAGCTGCGTTAATGTCATCAGGGTTCATGCGTGTGAGCCAGCTGACGGTGATTTAAAGCAGGAAGACGAATGAAAGGTGGAGACTCTCATTACAGCCGGCCGTTCGCAGGAATGAAACCGTTATTGTTGGAGGTGAATCGCTGGTTCTTCGTCTCTCTGCTCCAGTCAGTTCATCAGTGAGAGGAAAACCCCTTCAATCTCAATGAGCCCCATATTCAAGCTTCGGGATTTATTTTACTGTGACCAAGAAAAGTTCTGCCGCAGGTTATTCACTTCGTTCTCACTCTGGGTTTAAGTGTCACTTTCTTTGAATACGACAGATTTTGCACTAAAATGAAGAAAATAACACTCGAATGTTGAAAAAGCTTCATTTGTTTTGAAACACTGTATTTCTTCTTCATCTCTGCTGATGAAACTGTCTCTTCTCCACCTTCCTACGTGATAAATGTGGATTTCCCAGCATGCAGCAGGAGTCAGGCGCACGGTGTGTGGTGTAGCAGGTGCGCCCCTTGTGGCCAGTAGTGGTTACTACAATAACAGCTGAAATTAAAAATACTGAGTGACTTTCTGCCCTGATGGTTTCCTGTTTGCTCTGGCTCCACTGGTTTGACTGGTTTGTGATTTTTCCGATGACTGTCACAGGAAATACGTGTTTCAGCAATAAAGCCGAAAAATAAAACAAAACAAAAACATAAAAAAACAAGAACGTAGCTAGCGGAGTTTGAAGGAGCTACACGCCGCAGCATTTCATACCTTTATATGGTCTTCAGTCTCCCACTTAAGACTATAACTGAAATCCAGACTACACACTGAGTCTGAAGTATATTGAAATCAGTCAGTATGAAGACTGAAAGACTCTTCTGATGGACGCTGTCGTCCCACAATGCATTGCACAAAAGAAATGGCTGCGGGTTATGGTGAGACAGCTACAGAGAGATGTATTTGGACAAGTTTAATTGGCAGTGGCAGTGTTTGACATGGAGTTGAAACAGTTAAGTTGGTTAATCGGTTACCCGATCAGCAGAAAGTATTTTGGTTATCTGTTAATCGTGGAAGTCATTTTTCTTTGCCCCGCATTGTAGTAAACTGAATATCTTTGGGTTTTTGCCATTTTTCACAGAGCAATGAATCTATAAACCGAGAGAAGAGTTGGTAGAGTAATTGATTGAAAGACTTGTTAGTGCATGTGTTGTGTAATTTCCTGTTAGTATGAAATGGTATAGCGTGATGGTTTCTCGTCTGAATGTGTTTCCTGGTGTAAGTGTTGTGTTTGTGTGCGTTTCAGATGCTGGGAACTCTCACTGCTGTGCCCATCAAGGTGCCTCAAGTCAGCTCCCTGCACCGGCTGGCAGGACAAGCAGCCACTGTGCTACCTCAGGTAACACTCTGAGGTCTTATTTCACTTCAGGAATACAGGAGTCAAGCACTTACAGAGGCTGTTACATTCTCTGACATACATTTTCCACCTCCCGTGTAGCTCCGGGAGGCTGTAATGTTTATTTTTAATGTTATTCTTTGGTCTTTACCGATAGTGAAGTTTGTCCTGATGGTGGCGCCAGAGGAAAGGTCATGTCGTTACCTAAATCAATCTGTACGGTGGCCATTTTAGGACATCTCAGACTCAGTGTATCAGGCTAAACTCTACACGGTCAGACTTACTTAAATCTGCCAACATGTGGACTGTGATTTTAGTAATTTATCGTCTACACATTTAGATTTTTGTAATAACGGTGGCTCCAAATATTTTCCTAGCTTTTATTTTGAAAGTGGAGACTAACAGGATAGTACGTCACTTCCGGGTCAACTTTGAGAGATTACACTCTGCTGTCAGTGTGAGTTTGTGCCGTCAAAAGTGAGACTGAGCAGCTTTTGATAATTACGCGAGAGAGAAGCCCGATGACTTGTTCAAATGTAGTCACACACACTTCCTGCTTCAGGATTAAAATGCCTGTTACTGACTCACGATTGTGCACAAATCAAATTCTTCCGTTCGTCTGTCACTTTTTACCTCCATTAATAGATGTTAACCTGCTAATAAAAAATGAGCTTCACAGGTAAAGACACTAAATTCAGATTTTAATAATCATGTAAACAGACTCAAACATGAAAAAAACACCAGTTTGGGCCTTTAGAGAAGTTGATGTGTGTCTGCAGCGTCGGCAGACGTCCAGCAGGTGGCAGCACAAACCACATCAAACAGCAGAGATGGCTCCAAAATGTGTCAGTGACAAATATTCTCTGTAATGACTCGGCTCAGAGGACTCTTCATGTTTCCCCCCCTCCTCCTGACTCTCTGTCCTCTGGTTGGACGACAGGACACACATCAGTAACCACGAGTGTCTGCTTCAGAGCAGTCCCAATAGACGGATGGTTGAGGCTCGTACCACAAAAACTGCAACGTCCTCAGTTTGAATCCAGCCGGGGGGGGTCTTTGTTTCTCTCGCTCCTCGTTTCCCGTCTGCCTCGACATCGACTGTCCGAAAGAGATGAAAATATCCCAGAAATAATCTTTACAAAACAAACAGAAACATGTAGGAGCTGAGAGCTGGATGGTCTCTGATTCCCCTTCAGCCGTACACGTTATTACTGTTACTGTCATCATGTAGCGTGCTAACATGCTAAACGCCAGCATTCAGGAGTGACATGGATGTTACTCAAGTGTAAAACATGTGACATCACTTCCAGCATAAAGCTCTGCTAACATCATGTTGGAGGGTTTATTTTGACCTTTGAAACAGCAGGTGACAAAATCATCTCACAACGAGCTAATGCTCTCGGTAGCATTGATATTTATTCATAGCTCTGTTACTGCTGTGCAATATCCACCGTCTCATAATCATCTTAATAAGCTGCACTTAACTTGACAGCACTCATTATTGCACTATTACTACATCGTATTATACTGTACACACGTATCAACCTCTAAATCCACTTGGTACTTAATTTATCTGACCTGTATTATATTTTTTGCTTAGTGCTTCTGTTCCTGTGTGCACTGACGTGACAGCGAGCTGCTGTAACAAGAGTTTCCCCTCGGGGATCAATAAAGTCTTTCTGATTCAGTGCACATCTAGCCAACAAAGTTCAGCATAGAGAGAAAGCAGAGCCTTGTGAAACTGACCCCAGGTCTGTAACGAGCGCTGCAGCCTCCGGGGGGCGACAGTGTGGCAGCAGACTCGTGTTCAGGTGGTTTAACAGCTGTCTTCCTTGTCGTCTTCCTTCAGGTCAGGCCAAAGACCCAGATCCCCGACAGCCTCCCCCACAGTCCCTGTCAGGAGCTGCAGCCCGTCAGCCTGCAGAGGGCCACAGCCGTGGTCAGTCCTAAGAGCCAGGGCCCCACCCTGCCCACCGCCAACAGCACCTTCAGCCCCGACCACCAGCCCAACGGCCAGAGCGACCCCTCGCCGCCCCCAGCCCCGCCCCACGGCCCGTCCGGGGGCCCCGACTCCAGTGCCCCCCCCCAGCATGCCTCCGCGGGACCCGGCGTGGCGTACGCCATCATCGCCGCCTCCCCCGCCACCGGCAACGGGGTGTCCGCCGTCAGCGAGGCCGTCAAGGTGCAGCCACTGTTCTTCAGCGCTGACGACACCAGCTCATATTATATTTACATTACTGCAGTTATTTATTCTATAACACAGAGTTTATGTTAAGTTCAACATTTGCAAAATGTGCAGCAGCTGATCGACCAAACATCAGACATCTGAGTTTAGTTCAACTTGAAGTTCATACAGTTGAATTTTACAAAAATCAGAAAATGTCTCAAGTTTTCAGAAGCTGAAATGTTTTGACAAGTAGAAAAAGCGAATGAAAGGTAACCAGGAAGTGTCTGATAAACAACGGGATATTAAGTGATTCATTCTAATATCGTCTCCATATCTTTGTGTGTTACCAGGTGATAATAATCCAGCCGCAGGCCCCCAGCAGCACTGAGGGCTCCCCGGGGGCCCAGGCTGACCTCCCGTCACAGGAGGCCCCACCCGCCCCGAAATCCCCCTCCCAGAAGAAGGACGAGGACCCCGAGGTGAGAAAACATCAAACTACAGCAGACGTTTTCTTACTTAAACCCCGTTATTGTAATATTCTAATAATCTCAGATAATCCAGCAACAGCTGTTTAGTCTTCATCAATATTTCTAAATAAACACTGAATTTAATGATCTGCTTTTAGGAAACAATATGAACGTGTGTGAATTCAGGACAGAGACGATAATTTAACTTTATTTATCACCGACAGCACAAATAAACACCGATGTGCCGTAAATCTGCCAGAATCAGTCACAACAATAAATAACAAAAACGAATGAGTAAAAGCTTTTTTTTTTAGCCTCATTGAGAATAAAAATCTCCTGAGACAGGCAGCAATAAGAGTTACAGATAAACAACACAAGGTCGATTTATATAATCAATAACATTTCTTCTACAGACAGACATGCGTCACTCAAAAGTAACGCTTTCAGTTAAACACATGTAAAGTGGATAAAAGAGTAAATATCTAATAAAACAGAAAAGCTTTTATTTCCTGAACTGGGTCATCAATGACATCATCAACCAATCAAAATGTGGTGATGCTTTATTTTCCAGGTCTGACATTTTCTATTAGTTTCCTGAAAATAACTGATTTAATGCTAATTACAGGAAAAAGTCTGTTTATTATTTATAATAAACAGCAACAATTCAACGAGATTTACTTAAACCCAAGTAAATATTTATTATATTATTCAGCAGATCAGTTTCTTGTGAATCACTTCTCCTCCTCTTCTTCCTCTTACAGAAAATCGCCTTCATGGTCGCCCTCGGCCTCGTCACCACAGAACACCTGGAAGGTGAGTTCACGCACTTCCTGTTCAAGAGATCAGTTTCACCTTCAAATACATTCATTTTGTTTGGTTTTTTTTTTAGAAAAGGCGGTATTGAATTCGCTTCTTCTTGGTTTGTTTATTATGGTTTCTTTGTATGTGACACATTGAGGTCAATGTACAAACGCCGGAATCTCACTGAGGAGTTTCACCGCTCCGTTCTTCATCAGACAAACAGTGAAATGTTTCTTTCTGGATCCTGAAGATGTTTTATAGAAAGTGTGTGTTTGTTTCTCTGAGCAGAAATCCAGACGAAGAGACAGGAGAGGAAGAGACGAAGCACAGCCAACCCAGCCTACAGCGGCCTGTTCGAACCGGAGGTCAGAAAACTACCGTTGCTGTTAGTTATCGTTACATTTCAAGGATTCAAACGAAGTAACAAAGAGCTTCATTCGACGAATTGTTACTTCAGTTGTTTATATTTAGTACATCAGCCCAGATGTTTCTAATCACACTTTTCTTGTCTCGTTTGTTTGCAGCGTAAACGTCTGGCGTCACATTACCTGAACAGCTCGCTCTTCCTGTCAGCACGAGGTAACGCACCTCAACACAAACGCTAACCTGCACCGAACTGATCCGAGTAGCACGAGACTTGAGGAAGAGCTCTAGCTTGCACATTAAACCCTTAAAAGTATTTTGATATCTGCTCTCGGGGCCGACCAGCCAACTGAAGACACATTAATATCTTTATTATCTTTTATTAATCCAAGATGTTTAAACAAACATTATCGTAGAAAAGGTTTCAGTCGTAGTCGTCTGGACACTGTTTTCAGAATCAAGACGTTTCGGCTCCCATCCGGAAGTCATTCTCAATTGTGAAAATGGTCTGAGAACTCAGAAATTTAAGCTACTCTGTGTTACATAAGCCCCGCCCTCAGGAAGGAGTCTACCTGAGTGTCTGTTGATTACCCTGCCTAGTTTCACCTGAAACTGACCTAATAGTTTCCATGATGATCCAGTAATCAGTAATCAGGCCTATTGTTTTCTGGCTGCACCTCCCTCATCACTGTTAAGTACCTGATTAGCATGTGATTGGCTTGACCACGGTGTTAATACACTGTGGTAGACTTTGGGCAGGTTGAATCTCAGACCACCATTTCTGTTCAGAGGGGTTTTCTTTTTTCACAAAAATGGCTTCTTTGACTCCTCTTTCAAACCAACTCTTCTCTCTACTTAGAATCTTCACCTCGCTGTCTTCAAATGTGCGGTTTGTAGCTTTTAGATGCAAATGCACGGCGCTCTGCAATCCTGAGTTAGCGTTTCAGGTGAAACTAGCTAATCAACAGATACTCAGGTAGACTCCTTCCTGAGGGCGGGGCTTATGTAACACAGAGTTCCCGTCCCATTTTTCACAATTGAGAATGACTTCGGATGGGAGCGAAACCTTGATTCTGAAAACAGTGTCCACGACAGAGCACTTTTCTCACGACAGAGCACTCCTGGACGAATGAGGGACGACACCGTCTAAAACAAACATTCTTGATCACATATTTTTAGAATTGACTCATTTCTGCGCTCAGGAAACTTTCAGTTCAGTTTATGAACCTGATAACGTTTTTTTTTGCGTGGTGGTGTTAAGATCACAGAAACTATCTGATAAACTATTAAAAGGAATAGTTCATTGTTTGAGAAAATATGCACCAGTTCCAGCACATAACATCACATTTATGAGTATCTCACCTGCCTCGTCACCGCCGCTGCTTCATGGCTTCACCTCTCACCTGTGTGTCCGTGTGCTGCCACTAACCTCTGCTCTGCTTCCATTTACATGCTAGACTCTGAGGATTTCTGCTGGAAGGTAGGTCACACGGCTGCTGATGTCACGCCTCTGGTGTGTGTGTGTGTGTTCGAACCCCTCGAAGGTCACCAGATGAGAAATCTGAGGGGTTAAAAGACGATTAACAGAAAGAAAAAACATTTAAGCTACACAGAATGAGTTTTTCCATCTTCTGTAGGAACATTTGTATTCAACTGTGGCCCAAATCTTACAAAAATCAGTTTCTATCATTTCACTGCTGCTGATCACCTAATTCAGCTTTTATGTTCCTGTCAAAGTTATTTATCCGTTTACTGAACCTTTTTTTTGTACTTTCAGTTTTGCTTGGAGTTGAACAAAGTTATGGGGATACTTTTTAGTGTTTGAATATTGTTAAAAAGCAGTATTTTGTCTCGTACATGTATCAGTGACTCTGTACTGAGATAAACCGTTGAGTGCGACTTCCTTTTGGTTTGTGTTGTAACAGGAGGACTTGGAGCATGACGACCACTGTGCCGTCTGTAAGGAGGACGGCGAGCTGCAACCCTGCCACAACTGCCCCAGGGCCTTCCACCCCAACTGCCTCCACCCACTGCTCAAAACCCCACCCAGAGGACCCTGGTACTGCCCCAAGTGCCAGAAGAAGGTATGAACTTCAGTGTACTGCTTGGTCCAAAACTAAACTCAGGCAAAGTAAACCGTTAACACACAAGCAGTTCTGCACTGACCTCACAGCTGTTGGACAGAGCCTGTAGACACCAGCAGGGTTTTTAGCCCTGCTGTAGTTACTCTTCAAAGAAACTGTTTTTGGGAAATACACATTTTCTTTCTTTCTGAGAGTTAAATGTTCAGATGGATATCAACCTCATGTCTGTGCGTTAAATACGAAGCTACAGCTTAGCATAAAGACTGGAAACAGGGAGAAACAGCTAGCCTGGCTCCGTCCAAAGGTAATAAAATCCACCTACCAAAAAAACAATTCAGCGTTTTATGGGCGGTTATGTGTTGGAGTAGTTCTTGTCTGGGACTAGTAAACATGTGGACAGAGCCAGGCTAGCTGTTTCCCCATTTCCAGTCTTTGTGCTAAGCTAGGCTAACCGTCATATTCACCGTACAGACATGAGAGTTGCATCAATCTGAACATCCAACTCTCCATCAGAAAGCGAATAAGCGTGTTTCCCAAAAAGTCTGAACTTTTGCTTTAAGTACAGAGCTGGAGTCAGGACGCGGTTAGCCTAGCTTAGCATAAAGACCGGAAGCAGAGGGAAACAGCTAGCCTGGCTCTGTCCAAAGTTCAAAAATACACTTACCAACACCTCTAAAGCAGTCTTATTTACACTCATCCAATGTTTAACATTTATTAGTTTAAATTTATGGCGCACTGCTGAGTCAGCAGCTAACGTCGGTACAGGAAGTACTTTGGCTTTTTGTTGTGCACAATAAAAGTGAGGTGAAAATATGCTTCATATTTAATTTGAAAGCACCTTTAGACTAGCTAACCTGCGTCCTAATACCTAACTGTAATCACAGCTTTAAAACGTTGTGTTAAAATGATCAAAATAGTAAGAAAGTCACAGTTTAGACATTAATTTTTAAGGCTACATTTACAGTTCAGGTTGAAGAAAAACTAGCAAACATCTGAACCGTCCTTTTAAGTTTCAGAGGCAACAACAATAAAACGTGGTGACTAATATACAGTATGAATCGTTTATTGTATATTTTCCTGCTTTAAGTAACTACAATAAACTTGTGTCTGGTCTTCAGGTGCTGAACAAAGAAAACATGTCGTGGCCACAGAACTTTGTTCAGTCCTACGTCACACACAAGACGGGTAAGAACCAGCTGACTTCTTAATGAGATGTGTTATCCTGTTGTTCATACATGTGCTGATGAAGTGTGTGTGTGTGTGTGTGTGTGTGTGAGCAGTGAGGCAGGAGGAGAAGCGACGCCTGCTGAGACGAAACAACGAGCTGAAGAAAGAGTGCGCTCATCTGGAAGAACAAGACGAGAAGCTCAACGATGCGCTCAAAGTAAAAAAAAACAAACAAACACGCGTCTTCGTCCGAGCTGATCCGTTAACGTAAAGCGTCAGTGACAGTCCTGTCGTAGATACCGGCTGCTCCGATTTAGAGTCGGACGTATCGTGGTTTTAAACAATAGTTTGACGCCACTCTCACGTCTGTACAGTAAACATGAAGCTTAGCTTAGCATAAAGGCTGGGAACAGCTAGCCTGGCTCCGTCCAAAGGTGACAAAATCCACCTACGAGCAGCTCTGAAGCGCCCCGATTAACACGACGCACCTCGTTTGTTTAATCTGTACAGCACCCAAAGTGTAAAAATGACATTTTGCAGTTTAACAGGGTTATGTGCTTCATATTTATCAGACAGATATGCGAGTGACATCAGTCTTTTCTAATTCTCCCCACAGTAGCTGAGCGATAGAAAGCAGATAAATACATCTCAACTCTCGACCACCAAGCCAAACTGACCAATCACAGCTCTGGCTGTCTCCACGTGGAGTTACAACAGAGCTCGCACGTGTGCCATCCCTCATCTAACATCGGGGCTACGGCAATATCACATGGAGGCAATCAGAGCTGTGATTGGTCAGAGCGAATACAGCATGAAGCTGATCAGGCGACATACACCAGTCTAGCGTTGTGGTCGTGCTGTCGACACCAGCAGACACGAACTGAAAGTCTGCACACATCTGGCTAGCTAGCATTAGCTGTCCGGCTACATGGCAGGGACAGACTGACCAAAGAGTCCGCACTCCCACCGCGGAGACGATGCAGAACCAGGTCGACAAAGACCGCCACCTGTACACACAGACGTTAACTAATGACGGGACTGTCTGACTGAAAGCAACTGTTTTTACAATAATTAATTATTGTAAAGTTATTGGCCAGCCCCGCTGACTCTGGTGTTTCCTGTGTCTGTGCAGCAGTGTATGGACCTGAGGGAGAGACTGTTGGGGCAGCAGAGAGACACTCAGGCTTCACTTGAACGCCTCAAAGCTCTCATCAGGCTGATCCAACGTGACCAGCTCATCCAGGTCACCATGACGACCACCGCCACCATCACCGCCTCCCTGCTCTCCCAGTCCTGGATCAAACCCGCCGGCCCGGGCCCCTCCGCCACGCCCCTGCAGAAGAGCCACGCCCACAGCCAGGATGACGCCAACAACTAGCCCCACCCCCTCGGTGCTCCGACATTTTACCCGAACGTCGAGGACGGTGATGATTTCTTTTTGTCTGAATAATATCTAACCATCTTTTGTCCGAGAGCTGAAAAAAAAAAAAAACTGAGAAAAGAGAGCCTCTATCCTCCACTCGATTCAAGTATTTTTTAAAACCCAACACCTACAGTGCTTACGAGATTTCTTTTTTTAAGTTGTTTTCTATTTATTAATGTTCTTGGCCTTAATGTATTTATTACAAAAAGTTAGATTACAGTGCTGCCGCGGGAACACGACGGGAGTTCGTGCGCGGTCCGAAAGATATTTCCCTTTTTTAAACACAGGTATAATTCTTGTTCTGCAGATAGTGAGAGAGAACAGTAGAGTTAGTCGTAGTTCAAGAAAACAAAGGATTGATGAAGTGAAAGGACTGTACATTGATATATCTGAGTAGATGTTTGTTCTCATTCTCCTATGAACAATGTTTTTGCCATAATAATTCAGGAAAATGTTTTCATCGTGTATGTAAACGCATACGAGCCTTCAAACAAAAACAGAGAATAACTTTTTTTCAGTATTAATAGAGTCAAAGAAAAAAGTATTTAAGATAAAAACTACAGAAATTAGCATTTCTAGTGGAGATTTTAGTATTTTCATGCTGATGCCTGTTGATAAATGTAAGTTTGGAGTATTCAAGGGGATCACTGTACATATGTTGTATTATTATTATTATCGCAGGTGTTTTTGGTTTTCAAACTTTACTGAAGTCACACATCTGAGCCCGAGGCGAGTCCCTGTACGTTCAGCTGTTTGTTTTCTGGTCGACAGCAACACAAACAAGATTATGACGCAGCAGAAAGAAGGTGAACTGCAATGTTACACTTAATAAAAACAGTTAGAGTCCACTGATATTAAATTTGAAATGCTGGTGGTGTTTCCTCTGTAATGCTTCTAAAAATCAGAGGAAAACGTTAGATTATTTAGTTTTTGACGGACAAATTAACCACAATTTGCTTTCAATGGAGTTTTCTAAAATGAACAGATTTGATTTTAGTTTCTGCATCTTAAAAGAAAAGCGACAGTAAAGTTCGCCGTCGTTCTGCCACAGAAAACAAAGAGTTGGACAGAAAAGGGGCCGAAGTGTTTGTTCGCAGCTGCACTCCGACACGTCGATGTGTGACGCATCCATTCAGTCCCTTTCCCCCTTTAACCAGTATAGAAAATATGCCAAAAACGTTTTTCTTTGTTTTTGTACTGGGATCGCTCATCTATCAATAATGTCTATAGTGCTTTCTTTTCTCCCTGTCTATTTGATATTTTTCGCTTTGGAGCTTTTTTTACTCGTGTTTTATGAACGTTTTAACAGCGACGAGCCTGTTAATCTGACAGATGAACACTGCCTCAAGTACAAATCGTTTCAAATCCAGGGTTTTCGTCTTTGTTGCGTCATTTTTTTAGACACCAGTCAATCAGAAATGGGACAACACTTTTTGACTGTCGCGTGGACCCGGAGGATAAAGATGGCGTCCTCCTGGTCTGACGTCGAACCAGGAGGCCGCCATCGCGTCCTGCTCGGTCCATTTGTCTCGCTAGTCTTCCTGCTGGTCCAGAAAGGTTCAGTTTAAGTGTTCAACACATAGATTTAGTCCATTTTTTATTTAACCTTATCACGCTGTACTCACCACACAGTCGAGGCGCAGCTCTCTGCTACCTGTTGATGCACAAACACGAACAAATGGTTTCAATAATTCAGAGAAAAAATGCCTTTTATCAAAAGAGGGAATCTGAAGGTCTAGCTGAGAAGAGGTGGTTTTATTTAGTTTGGGTCATATCACCTGCGTTCGGTCTCCGAAGTATCCGAGATACTGACGAGAGCCTTAATGTTGGAGAAGCGTCACCTGCACGGCACAAACACGTCTGAAAAACAAACGAAAGGATAAAAAGACGAGCAATATGGCATCAAAACCGTTCCATAACACGATTTTCCCCAAAGAAATAAATATTAAACACTGAAGGCCTCAGCATGCTTCAAATTAAGTAGTTCGTACGACGCGTCTCAACGCCAGGAATCGTACAAATATAACAGCAAACTTTCAGAAAGTGTCCGATCGTCTGTTTACCTTTTTTATTTTCAATCAGCTGTCAAACCCAGTTTGGATTTCTTCGACGTTTGATTATCGATTAATCACTTTGTTAAAATGCCCAAAAGATATTCATAATGAGAAACGCAAATGTTATTCAGACACCGAACAAACCAGCGAATGTTTGCCATTTTTGCTTTAAAAAAAGTTTGCAAAGGTAAAAGACTAAAGTTTTTTAAAATAAATTTGAAGTAGTTTAATTCAGTATTTAATTGGCACACAATAAATTAAAGCAGAGGGAGAAACGATCAAAATAACTCCACTAACGATTATTTTTGTTATTGATTTATCAATAAATCATTTAGCCTGCAGGTCAGAAAAGAATGAAAACTGCCTGAAACAATAAAATAGTTGCTGATGCATTTTCTGATCGACTAATTGATTAGATGTTTGTGTGAAAGATAAAATATTTTGCTCCGACTGGATCATTTTCATGTCGTTAAAACAGAAAATTCTTTGGATGCAAAGAGCTGAAACAGTTCGGCTCGGACACGGCGAAGGCTGAGAAACGCATTTCTGAATCTGAAGTGAAACGAAACCTGCTTGCAGTACGAACTGCTGTCACTCAACACTGAGCCAAATGCACACGTTATGTTTAAAATATATATAAATATATAAATAATGCGCTTTATCAGAATACAGAGCGTCCGGGGAAGGAATCTTTGCTAAGTTGTTCCCTCAAATTATTAATTTCTGTACATTTCCTAACGTCCAGAGCTTCTCTCAGCAGAATTTATATTTCACACAGCAAATGCCATCATCATCATCCATAACCACGGCGACCACGAGACGAGACGCATCATCATCCGGGAGCGTTACCGCCTCCACGAAACATTTTCATACCGTCAAAATAAAAGTGTTCGGTTCTGTCCATTAAATTGGGCCCTTTAACAGCCTGTTGGTTTATCGGCAGCTGTAGTTCAGATTTAACATACAAAACCTGATTTAAATTTAGAGATTTGATGCGTTGTTATAAAACAACCCAACAGTACGTGAAAGTTAAAATTAGACATTAATATATCACCTACAGGTCAATGCATTTGTAAAAACATAATGTAACGCTCTAAACAAGGACTTTCACTTTAAAAACTTTAGTACATTTTTCCACCAACACTTCAGGACTTTTACTGATGATATTTTTACACTGTAGTAAATTCAGTGGCGACACAAATCTATTCAGATCCTGATCACTTACTATTTATTTTGGCATTTCCTGCGTAAAATAGCACCTCTGCCCCCTTAACGTTAAATTGTGTCATGAAAGCGTTTACGTTTAGTCCAGGCAAGGCAAGCTGCCTCCACTTAAAAAAAAACCTGCTTACAGGACACATTTCCAACGTAGAAAACTTTGAAACTCAAGTCTGCAGATGGATTCAAAACAAACAGAGACTGAGCGCACACACACACACACATTACCTTCATCAGCAGAATAAATATTCAGACCCGGTCCAGGCTCCGTACCTGCAAGAGAAACAGCGGATATGCATTAACGTTGTACCTGACTTGCCTTTGTAAAAGAATAAAATCACCACCAGTGTGGAGAAGTTGGGTCTCAGAGAATGTACCATGTGACGCATATCGAGTCCTCACCTGAGCGCTGCGACGAGGCTCCAGGTGCAAAAGAAACAAGATGGAAACCATATCAGCGCTCCGAGCCGCGTCGACCCCCCCACCCCCACCCCCCCCCACCCCCTCCTCTTCATCCGTTTCTAGAAATCTTCTCCGGGAGAAACTGTGCAGTGCTTAAACAGATCTATTTTAATACACGACACAACATTTGAACAAATAAAAAAATAAAAAATAATAAAGTTCGAACATTTTTATATTCTTTTATCAAGGAGCAAAAAAAAGAAACAGAACATTTGGATTTTCTATTGTTTGCCAGTTCTGCATTCTGACTTCTAGCAACGTTCGATGTGTTATTTTGCCACGAGGAGAAGACGAAGACACGTTTAGATGGAAATGTCTGTTGAAGTAGAAGTTTTTTCTTTGTCATTAATAAGGGGACTGTCCAGTGGATAGTGTGTATAGGAAAGTGTTTGTCTTAAATATGCCAATGTAGTTTTTTCTTCTTTATGATGCATTAAAAAGTTGATCGATGGAAGTTGGTAAATGATTAAAGAGTAGTCTCACTTTTTTGTACCAAGTTCTTACGAAAAATGGAATCATGAATAAACAAAATTCAAGAACAAAAGGTTTGATTCAAGTGTCTGTTTTCATGTCAAACACACCTGTTAACACGTTCACACCTGCTCTGCTCCGCTTTCTATTTAATATTAGAGAGAAATACTTAACTACTAAATAAGCAACAATTAAAGAAACAAAAAAAAAAAACAGCTTGAGGTTTTATTTATTAACACTCAAAAGCTAATCCACTTTATCAGATTTTAAATTTAAATCCTGATTGTCGCAGTTAAGTAACAAAAGATGTGTTTGGGTTTCAGTTCAGTGGTTCCCAACCTGGACGGGATCTTTGACGTCTAAAACGCCAATCACATGAAAGCAGATAAGAAATGTCATTAATACGAGGACTGTCCAGCGGATAGTGTGCACGCATAAGATTATTTAACTCTTAACTATCTTAGTATCTATTTTAGTCACAAGAAGCTTTGACTTCACGTTGCTTTTTAACCAACATTTGGTTTAAAATTGGTGTCTTAAGTGTCAGTATAGTTACAATTTTACAACAATCCTGAATTTAAAATGTGTTTCTGTGATCGTTGCATCTCAGTGACGCAAGAAAATACATAAAATAAAACTACTTCATACTGTTATAAACCGTTTATTAAATATTTATATTTTTTGTAAATGCTAAACTACATCATAAAATCTTTTACCATGACGTAGGAAACTTCCTAGAAACCCGAAGGAGAAACTTTATAGATAAAAATGTGTGTTTCTGATTAATCACTTACATTGAAACTCCTAAATTAACGTTTTATAAATCACATTGATGCAAATCTAATAAATCACTTCTGCTCATTGGACACATATTAAATACTGAAAGGAGAGAAATCCATACCAGCTGACAGACCTAAATCACCATGTTGCCCAAAGCTATAATACGTCCTGTGTGTAAAGTTGACATTCTGTCCTGATGGTGGCGCTAGAGAACAGCGTGCACGGTGTCACGGCTCATCCTCTGGGGAGCAGGAATGCTTCAGCGGCAGTCCGACTTTTAGATTTGGATATTTCTTGTGTAGAAACTGAGATTCTGTCCAGATGAGAGGAAACACAAAAGTCTTTCGGAAGATAAACATCCGCAGTCTGGCCGTCAGCCGCACAGGCCGAAAGACAAACCAAGGGAGTACGCTCCCAGAGGATGAGAGACCGCGTGGAGCCGGGTGCTGGTCTGCAGGTTCAGGGTGTTACCTGTGCAGGTGGGCAGCGGGAGCCGAACACGGTGTGGAAATGTTCGACGAGGATCTCGGTGAAGATGTTGATGGGGGTCAGGGCGGTCAGAGAGATCGAACCGTGACGGGGCCAAACCAGGTTCACCCCGAACACACAGGCCAGATTAGACG